>NW_020653853.1:1917381-1955866 GCF_003589595.1 Hyposmocoma kahamanoa
CACCTCTAAGGGTGGCAAATTAGGAGATTAATCCGGTTCATAGGATTTCATTCACTTTTCTTTCATCAACTTTTCAGGTCTGTTTTTTAATATAAAAAAAACTAAGTAGTGCACTGTTTTCTTCGTGTCGTTTTTGAAATAACATAATAACAAGAATAAAGTATGAACTGCTTTTCTATATACGAGAATTAAAAGAAATAAAATATTTAGGAAAATAACATTTATTAAATGAAAATATACTCCCACTTAAAATGCAAAACATGAACATTTTAATAAAAATAGTAACAGCAGAGTTCCTTGTAAATGAGTACGTCTAGGACAGTATTGCCATTTTACCTATTTCTATTAAGTAGAAATGCGAGCATTATTAATAAATACAGTGTGTCCCGTTGGCCAGATACAGGCCCATGGGACTAGACAATTTATGTCTCAGGGTGCCGGGCGTAGTAGTAGTCTTCTCAGATGTTTACGATTTAAAGCCCTGGGGGCCTACCATAACCTTTCAAAAAACAATCCTATTTCAATGTAAGCTTATGTTAAGCTTATTATAATATAATAATTACTCATATTCGTTCCATGACAAACCTATAAACCAACCAAAGTATTATTGCTAAAGTGACTGAAAGAACGAATGATTTCCTAATATTGTCTATTCCTTACTAAAAATAGGAAAGAAATAACGCTATCTGAACAGTATAATGCCTATACATATAATTCTTTTTTGATGTCCCGAATCGTCCTATCGTAGTATAATGTTAAGGTACTTAATATAATTTACATTAAGAGAATTTCAATTGTCAAAAAAATAAAAGCATGTAATAATTAAATCTATTAAAATTACATTGTTTTCAATTATTTTTTATAAAACAAGCCGAGTCTTGATAGTCACGTTGTGAATTCGGAATTATAGTCTAGTGTCAACTGTTAGTGTCGCCAAGGAGGATATCGATGTCGCTGTCATAATTTTACGAAATAAATATGGCGTATTTTTATTTAACGAGAAATTATTTCCTATGTACTATTAAATAAAAAAATAAACAAAATATTGAAAAGATATCTGGATTTGAATAGATAAGTTCAACTTAACTTTTAATCATTAGAAATCAATATTTAGACATTAAATTCGAATATAATATTGTTTCCATTGCATCCGTGTAGCTAATATACGATTGCTAAATTTGACATAAGAATAATATTACTTTAATGTTAAAGTCGCGTCATACTACAAACTGAGCGAATGAATAGTCACAAAGCTGCCGAAAAAATATCATAGTTTTAACATTATAATAAGCTTACATTAAGCGCGTCATGGTACGAAAAGTTAATGTAAGGTTAAAGTAGTATTGTTTTAAGAGGTTGTGGTAGGCCCCCAGAGCGGCACAGCAACTGTTATGGATAGACGTGTTGCTTACACCAGGCACTTATTCGTCTCGTCACTTGATATAAAAATAATATAATAATAAAAATTTGCGTGGCATTTTTCTAATTTTTCGACTTTACCCGTTTGGCGTCAATGAAGCACAAGTTTGTGTAGGTAGGTACATTGAAATGGTTAATTCCTCCGTACTCTGCGTTGGATGGGTTTCAACAATAGCTGACAACTCATTATTATTCACCTTAAGCCCTGATCGGCCACGAGGCTTATTTGCCAAGTCAAAATTTGCGGAATGGAGCAAACAAAAAGCGCACGTAGATAATGTTTCACGTAGTTTGCCCATTGATGCGCTGTGGCATATATTTTTCTCAAACGCGTTTCTTCTACAGCCTAATAAATGAATTTAACAGATAACGTTGCTGACGTCAATAAACGTCGACGTCTTTAAAACGTCCGCCACGGTTGTGCATGCCAGCGATCATTGGTATGTGTGTAGTGCTTTAACGGAAGAAGAATCAAATGAAGCCATATTTTTTAAAATCCCAAATCATACGCGGGGTACGTATTTTGTAAGTACGTACAAATTTCAATCTCTTGTCTCGTCTCGTCTCGTTTTGCCGGTGGAAAAGCATCTTAAGACGGCTAGCTGGTGGTGTCGGATTGGTTGACGGTGGTGTTGCTATGATTAGTGGAAGTGACATATGGCTGGCGGGGCATGACTTGTCAACTCCCCTTACACATTATTAAATAATAAACATGACTCAATCAATCAAGACAACACTTACTTTTTGTGCCTAAATTACAAAATAAATGATTTACTAATCGAAGTGCAATAAAAAAAGAATAACTGACAAAAAAAATTAAAACCTTAAACCTTTTCGGATTTATTATAATGATAATAAAAATCCCTAAAGAAATCGTTGTTGGAAGGCCGGCCATCATTTAAAAAAAGACCTTTTATCTCGTTTCAGAGCTGAATAATTGGATCACTTGCTATTCTAAGCAACCTCTCTGAGTTATAATGTAAAAGGAACTTTTGTACTTATTTCTATTTTTAAGGGTTTTTTATTTAACTTTTGAAATGCAGGATATTCAATACAACATCTTCATCGTCATAACTCATTTGTACGTCCCTCTGCTGCGTCCGGATCTCAGGCGAGGTTTGGGGTCGTTTAACGTTTTCCAAGAGTTGTGAACCTCTTCGACGTGCAGGTTTCTTATTAAACTTAATCTGCCTTAGTGGCCAATGGGTAACATTTATTTCTCTCGTGAGTGTTATTTGTAGTTGTTCTTGTGTGTGTCCATGGCACTCGCGACAGAGAGTTTTCCTAGTGCGGGGCTATGTTGAGTGTGTGCGTTATTATTTATCATTATTATTATTAGACTACCGCAGTTTATTATATAACATAGCCTTGATATAACAATGCCACATGTCAATCAATCAATCCTTTTATTTTTATTGTACGAATTGCGTAAAATAATGGGATTTATGCCGAAATAAATAATTATATTATTATTTCTTTTGCAAGGACCTGGGGTTTGTCTAACTTCATTGAATGTGTAGGTTTATCCATGACAGGGGAACTTCAGCATATAAAGCAAGTCCTACATGCGAATAAGTTGAAGAGTCCACGCCAATGCCGCAGGCCCCGTGTGAAACCGCCAACAGTCGAGCGAAGACCTGCCATCTTACCTTACGTGAGAGGTGTTACAGACAAGATCGGAAGAGTCCTCAGGCGTGCATCTATCAAGACCTATTTCAAGCGTCTGAGGAAGATTTCTCAGTTCCTGAGACCCGTGAAATGTAACATCCCCTTACAGGATGCAGGAGTTTACAAGCTTGACTGTGAGTGCGGTCTCTCTTATATTGGACAAACAAAGCGAAGTATTTGTACCCGGGTCAAAGAACATATAGCTGATGTCAAACACCGTCGCGTAAACAAGTCTGCAGTCTGCGAGCATGTCATGGATAAACCTATATATTATTATTATTAGCCATGGTAGCCCTACCGCCTCTCAAGCAGAGGTTCGTGGGTTCGAATTCAGGCTTACATCTCTGAGTTTTTCGGAATTTATATGCGTAATTTAATTTGAAAACCATAAGTTTTTCGATGAAAGAAGACATCGTGAGGAAACCAATTTAAGGTCAAATGTAATCAATAGGTAAAATTTTTACACTAATAATGTCATTTTTTAAGCTACTGCTCGTTCACTATGCTGACCTCCCTGAGAAGAACGAGCAAGAAACTCTAGAGATTACTTTTTTCAAATAAACCTAAATGCTATGGAACACTTTGAATCATAATTGTATGGAATCTAGACTCTTGCTGTCTTTCCATACTTCTTTATCTAACACATACTCTTTTTTTTTTTTAAATAAATAACGCACACACTCAACACAGCCCCGCACTAGGGAAACCCTGTGTCGCGGGTGCCATGGACACACAAATAGACAACCACAAATTACACCCAAACTCACGAGAGAAATAATTATAGGCCATACAACTATTTCTCCCGGCCCGGGAATCGAACCTGGGACCTCTGCGTGGCAGTCCGGCATGGTAACCGTTCGGCCACAGAGGCAGTTTTGTAATATGACTTTTCAATTAAAATACTTTTAATGTAAGTTTAAAACTTAGGAAGTGTGATACATACAGAGAACGGGCGCGAGTCAGGAGCGTGTGGGCTCGGGACCGCAGCGGGTCTAATTCCGTGTATTTATATGGACGACAACACACCATGCGCGGGCGCGTGCGCCCGTCACGCGCTCGCGCGTGTTATGTTTTGTGTGTGAAGTTTCCAATCCTTATTGAGCCCGCGTGAGAACTACAGCTCAAGCGCTCTCATTGTTAGAGTACGTCTGTGCCCAGCGGTAGGATTATACATACATAGGCTAACTATTAGAATTTAAATAAGACAAATTTGTTTGATTTAAAAAAATTGAAGAGGTTCTTTTTTCGACCGTATTTTGTTGTATGTAAGTTACGCAATCACTCGGCAGCTAGGAACAGATTTTGATGATGCTGTTTGTTGGAAAGAGGTTACCTCATTATTCCCATTTAGATTTGAAGAAAATATTCCTCCTCTAAGGGTGGCAAAGGAGGGGATGAATCCGGCTTCGCGCAATTTTCCAGTGACCTATTTCAATAAAACTTAAATAGATGTAACTCCACGAACTTTTGAGTTCGGCTTTTTTTATAAAACAGTTATAGTACACCGATCGCTAATAGACAGACAGTAACGATCGATACTATCGAGCAAATCCATTAGCTGACAGATCTTTATGATCGTCCAAAACACAACATCGAGCGACAATAATGATCTCCTAAAATCGAGCAAATCTGTAACCACTTTATGAAGCACAATACCACAAGGACAGCTACCGCTAGGCTTTACGCTGAATGAACATCTAAATAAGATGCTTTTTGCAAATTGAAGGAACATTTACAGGATCATTGTCGTCATCGTCTGGAAAGCCGGTGATGGGAAAAAGCGGGCGGGAATTAATCACGTACACCCAAGACGAAGCCTAAAATATTCAGCTATACATCTTGTCTTGACGTCATTGATTTTGACTTTGTTATATCGACACTTTGGTGTATAATAATCTCAGTACAGAGTACTAAAAAAACCGCCTTAAAGTACGTGGAATTACGTTTATTTGTTAAGTTTTATTGCAATGTCCCCTAGCTCGCACACTATACGGGACTTGACACAGGAGATAATAAAAATCGGTTCTCACTACGCAAAGTATATTGAGAGAGAAAAACGCCTTGAATTGGACAATAGTAAAACCAACAATTAAAATAATTGCTCGTTAAGTAAAATTTAGGCGCTATTTATAAAAATGAATGTTTGTGATTTTGTTCTTAATGAAATGGGACCACTATGGAGGTACCCTCTTTCCAACATCTTGAAAATCGGTTCACAAATACCGGAGTTAACGCGTAACATACATTAAAAAAAACATACAGTCTAATTGGGAAACTCCTCCTTTTTTGAAGTCGGTTAAAAATCAAAGTTAAAAAAAATTATTTTATAAAAATGTGAAAAGACTTAGTTTGCAATACTTTAAAATACAGATTTCTTTTTATAATATTTAGTGACGGGACGAACAAGTCCTGCGCCTGATGATAAGCTAAACTCCTATCCATAACAGTTGCAGTGCCACTCAGAGCTTTAAATCGCAAAGATCAGAGTTGACAAGTCCCATGTGCCTGTAATTTAACAGCACCCTTACCCACCCTTCAAAACAGGAACACGGTAATGCTGACATTACTGCTTGGCGGCAGAAATAGGTAAGGTGACAGTTCTTCCTTGGACGAACTCTTTCACAAGGCGCTCTACTGCTTTTTACACGCTCCATGATCACAAGTTGACTGGTCAGCGGCATATGACATTTTTAAGAACAGACAAATCTCGATTACTTGTGGCGTTATCATTGTCACTCACTTTTTTCCGACAAACCACACTCACTTTATCCACACGCGAAACTGAAGTCAAAGATAAATATACATCATTTTAACATAATCTAATATAAGTAAAACCTTCCATTTCCTTTGCCATTCGCATTGGGAAGAATGATGCGAAGCGCTTCGTTGGAATAGGTGATAGGTCAATGACAAGGATGGAGTGTTCCGGAATTTCTATTAGACTGAAGAACGGACATAGGAACTGTTTATCAATACCATCGAGTATATAACCAGAAATAAAGACGTATTATTAGGCCATCCATCCCTGGCATCTCATCGGGCAAATGGGACTTATCTTATTATATTATATCACTTTTAAATATCAACTCTAGTTTGCGCTGAAATTACAAATTAGAAAACTAAAATAGCGTGGAAAAAACGCTTTTGCGCGCTGTTTTCTAATGAGAAAGCCTTTCCGAGCCAGTGGGGTAAAAAGGATATTAATACAAGAAAAAAATTCTTCGATCCAGCTCGATTCTAACCAACGTCTTCCAGCAAACCGTGCCAGATGCTATGCTAATTAAACCACGAAAATATGATTACTTATTTTTAACCGACTTCAAATAAAGTAGGTTCTCAATTCGACTGTTTCTTTTTGGGTATGTCACGCGAATGCTCCGACATTTGTCAACTGATTTCCATGATTATTTTTCTGCCCACAGAATTTCATATAATAACCGATAAAGTAGTCGGTGAATTGAAAAACTTTTGTTGTGCCCCACGAATTCGAAAATAACAGTTTACCATAACGTGCATGTAAGCGGGCTGTTTATACATATACAGGGTGACTTATTTATCTGTCGCCAAATTTTTTCTACACATAAGGTATCATTTCAAGACTCCATTTTTGAAAAAAACATAACAGGCCCTTTTTCACATGAAAATTATTTGTCCAAAATAATAGTCGATAATGTTTGGTTGCTTAGTTAATACGGTAGCCAGGAGAATGAATGGAAATACCTAATGTACCTTCTCAAACCGCGAGTGCTACGAAATGGTGAGGAATAGGAAAATTTTAAGATGTGAAGTCTACGTGGAGCCCTGAGACTGTATCGAGTAAAAAGTGTTCCACGCTTTTGCAATCTGGGAGTCGAAAACGCAAGGACACCCAATTTTCAAACGATTTTAGGCCATCTCCAGGTTTTCCAGATTTTAGTCCTTCTCTTTAAATCCAGCTAACTTGTCCATCCTTGATATATACTCGGTTAATAACGGATTACGTTCCAAAACAAAAGCACAAGCCTGTCCCTTCCAGTTTTGTTAGTCGTCATATTCAAAACAGTGCGACGAACCTTAGCTCGTAAATGTATGACGCGAAACGCGAAATCAAAATAAGAAATCGGTAAGCCCGCGCAATGCCAGCTGAAGCAAGGAGTCAACTCAGGTCAAGGGCATCATAGGTTATTAGGCGAATCGAGGTCAATATAAAAACCTTTTCGAATTTCCAAAGGAAGCGCAACTCAGATATACGATATTATCTATAATAATAATGTACAAGTTTACTACAACAATTACCTGGTCTCAAATTTCTCATATTGGTCGTATCGAGAATCGATTCCGGGACCTCCTCATCTAGCACAGTACTAACAGAGGTCGTCAAATTGTGCGCTGTATATATTGCACGTGTCTCAAAGGTTGCAAATAAGTTCTAATTGTTGTGGTGTAGACATTGACTTACAATTATATGGACGTCGGGTCCGCGCTAAAAGTGTCCGAACTTATAGGGCGTTAAAATCGTATACAGAGCGTCATTCACGCTGTAGTCTTCGTTTGTTCGACTGACAGCGAAGCAAGCAAAATTAGACAGTACTGCGATGACATTACAATTTAAATTCAACGTTTTAGCTTTTTCATATTCCTTTACATGTCACTACGTTTAAATAGGTTGACTTGGGACATTTTTTTCGTGGTTTGTGTATTACACCCGTCGTCCATTTATTTGTAAGTCAATGGGTGTAGAAATCAAAATAAGTCGAATTGGTTATTTTAATTTCTTTCCTAGGTCGTGAAAAACAAATACGTAATGCAGATGTTATTTAGGTATGTATTTCTTTTTTAAACAATTGTGTGTGTTATGTTATGATTAAGGTTATTAAGATTTTAATTAAGCATAATTAGCAAGCGCCACTGGTCCATCGCCGCACTTGAGTACGACTGTGGCGCGCGGGAAGTGGGCGGAGCTGAGGCGCAGGGGAATGTTACAGTTGCATCGGCTGGGGTGTATGTGTAGTATGCCTAAAATTGTGACGTTTTTTATTTTTTATTTTACTAAAATAAAAACACACGTATGTAATATTTTCAACCTGTATATAGACCGAAAGCTGTGTATAAGTGCGTGAATAATTAACGCTGCCACACAATACCGCTCCACCTTTGTATCATATTAATATATTACCAAGATCTTAATTTACTGGAAAGGAATAGGGCAAATATTGACTAATAGATAATGTTATTCTTAAACAGAGGACTGGGACAGATTTAATTAAAAAATGAAAATGAAAAGTATATTTATTTATTAGATAAGCAAATTAAATTAAAACCGTGGTAGACTCATGGCTTGACCTACCGCCTGTCAAGCCGTGAGTTGAAATCCGGCCTCGTATCTTTTTTTTTATAATACTAACTGACGGGACGAATAAATCGTGCACCTGCTGGTAAGCGACACGCCTGTCCAAAATAGTTGTAGTGCCACCTCAGAGCTTTAAATCACAAAGATTTAAGGGACACTGCCACTGCGCCCGTCACTCTTAGACATAACTCCACAAGTATTTGTGACCGTCGTAAGTGTGGTGACTCGTTAATCGAGTTAGAGCACTTTGTACTTATATGAAATCATCCTAGATGGCGTTCATTGAATTAGCATTTTCGACCGACCTTACGTCTTTTAATTTATTATAGGTTTTTTTTTTATTCTAATGTAAGTGCGCATTTGACCTACATCTCATCTGATGGAAAGTGACAATGACGGCGGCGATGGGGTATGCATACGTAAACAATGCCTATACACCCTTGTCTTGAAAAAGTCCAAGTTATAACGTTCAGGGAACAAGTCTGCAGGCAGGGAATTCCACTCCATAGCCGTTCGCCATATAAATGGAAACGTAACGCTTCGTGCGAATCTTTGGAATATCCACAACATAGGGTGGAATCCAAGCCTACTCTAGTCCCCCGGTGATGGAAAGGGGAAGGCGGAATTAACTCGTGTAATTCCATCGCACACTCTCCGAGATATATTCTGTAGAATACCGATAAGCAGCAACTTTATGGCAATGTTCACGGTTCTGCAGTTTCACCTCTACTAATTCCGAGTCAGCTTCTTGGCATGCTTGTTAATTGAATCCAAGGAGGCCAGTTGGTATGTAGCAGAGCCATCCCAAAGATGGCAGCAGTACTCCATATACGACCGGACTTGGGCTTAGTACAGCTGAAGCAACTGTCCCGGTGTGAAGTAACGCCTCACCTTGGAAAGGATGCCAAGATTCCTGGCTGCATTTTTGGCCATGGATTCAATGTATCTGCAGATTGGACGACAGGTCCATTCCAAGTATATCACGAAAAGTCGGAGTCATCTTAGAGACCAGTTTCAATACTCAATACTCAATACTCAATTCTTTATTGCATTCCCAAAAGTTTACATTAGTAGCAGGTGGACACGCTTAAATTAGAGCTTTGGGACCCTGTTGGGCACAGCAATGTACTGTAGAGAGGGCAACATTTCACTTACTTGAATTAAATTAAATCAATAAACATTTCAACATCAAATAAAATCTTCAAAAAAACATGCAATAATTACAACTTATATAAGCATACAATTCTTAAATTACAAATAAAATCTATTAATATTGTTATTTTGTCAGTACAATAAATGTCTATGAATTCCATTAACAAAGAAAAAAATAAATAAAAATAATTAATAATAACAAACATCTCAATATTTTTACGCCTATTATTTATGTATGTATTTCTATTAAGTACAGGTAAGTATATTGGTACATTAATGTAACTTATCAGGAACATATTCCTTTATCATTGAAATATTCGTTTATATGGTAGTAACTTTTACTTACTAATATTTTTTTCAGATGGGATTTAAAATTGCTGTCGTGAGGTATTTCTTTTATGGAGTTCGGTAACTTATTATAAATTTTTATACACATTACAAACGGACTTGATGAATGGAGAGAGATCGTTGATTTTGGTAACATAAGTCTGTTTTGGTGTCTAAAACAATAGTTTGTAGGTACGTCTTGCCTTCTTTTATAAAGATTAGGATAATTTCTGACAAATTTACAGGATTCAAAAATGTAGATACAGGGTAAAGTTAAAATATTGTACTGTTGGAAATAGGGTTTGCAGCTTTCGGTTGCATCAATGTTGGCTAGGATTCTTATCAATTTTTTCTGTAAGGTCAGAATTGAGGGAGATTCGGTGCTGTTCCCCCACAGCATTACACCGTAGTTGAGCCATGCATAGGCATATGCGTAGTAAGTGGTGAGCGCGGTTTCCAAATTAGTTGTTTTCTTTGTTTCGCGAAGTGCATAAGTTTTATGGAGCATAGACATGCCTGCGTTTTGGTAGCATTAAATTTGACAAGACTGGCATCGCCCCAATCGGAGACTGGGTTGAGTAAGAGACATCAGGTCGTCTTCTTCACAGTTATTAGTATGCATCTGAGAACCGCGTCCTTATAGGAATGGTCATAAAGTATTTATATGATGTAGTAGTAGCAGTAGAGCTTCTTGTGCAAGAGTTCGTCCAGGGCAGTACTGCCACTTTACCTATTTCTGCCGCCAAGCAGTAATGTCAGCATTACTGTGTTCCGGTTTTGAAGGGTAACGATACTGGTGAAATTAGATAAAGAAACGATTTAAGCGTGAATACAAAAAACATCTTTTGTCAGAGCAGATGTATCTCGCTACTTAGATATTTCCGTAATCAATGCGTTTGATACCTGTAAACCTAAATTCCGTGCCTATACATACTCATATTTGGTGGCTATTGTTATAATTTAATATTATGTTATATTGCTTACCTTCATTGCTTACACTTTTTACATTGTTTGCTTTACATCTTACACTTTTGCTTGATATATATATGTATAGTATTTAGAGTAAGGTATATATATATTTGCTTGTGATGCACTTTGGTGGCATGGCTAACTGGGCTGCGATTGCTCACCATATGGTACTGGCAGAAAACCAGCACTGTTTGACTTCTCTCGGTCTGCAGTATTTATGCTGAGTCAGTGCCATTTCAACACAAACTGTAGTCATAGGTATATTAAAATTTTATCAGTTGTTATAGTATTTGTTTGTTTTTCTCACAGTATTTGTTTTTCTCGCGTTTTATATAAATATGTATAAAATTAATAATGAATGTTCTATGTGCTTTTATGAGATACTCTGTGAAGTGATTGTAAATGTTTTGTTTCTGTTTGTATTTGTGCTGAATAAGCGTGTTATCTATCTATCTAAGTTACAGTCACATGAGACTTGTCAACTTACGTCTCAGGATGACGGGCACAGTGGCAGTGCCCCTCTGAGTGGCACTGCAAGTGTTACGGACAGGCGTGTAGCTTACCATCAAGTGCACGACTTGTTCGTCCCGTCACTTGATATTATATATATAAAAAAAATGTGGAGCTTATCTGATAACAGTTTTCCGTAGTATAGTGCATTGGTGATATCTCCTGCACTGCCTCTCTCGTCCGATATTGAAAAAACTATACTGAACATAATTTATAAGGAAAGTAAAATAAAACACAACGAGAAAGAAAGAAAATTGCAGTCAGATTAAAATTATGAGTATAAATAAGCCGTCGCATCTAGCATATTTGTATATTTACGATGTTTTTGTGGTTCGCGTGTGGTCGGCGAATTTTTTGTACCGCGCCACACAAGCGTGTTTATTTTTGGGTCTGCTGTTATTTCCCACTCAGCACTTTCCTTATTACGATAAACATGCTTTGATGATCTTTGCTCTGTATTTAATGTACGCCTGACCTAATAAATTCTCAAATCATCTTTATTTCATAAGGAAGCAAATCACACTTGAAATATTGTTTAAACTCTGCTGCGTAAGGCACATTTACCAGAGAAGAATGAGCTAGAAACTTTAGGGGTTGCTCTTTGTAAATATACATTGAGAATATTTTAGTCATTTACGACATTTATTTCAAACATCTTAGATCGAGAATACTTGCAAGAGCTAAACGGATTAGTATCACGGATTTATGTCAATCAATTATATTTACGCAGTAGCTGTATGAAAAGTTATTCTATATAACGCATAACCTATAGAATAACGTTTTGAAAAACTATTTTCAATTAAATATTTGTTGTAAATTGAGTTTTGTTAAAATTTAATGACAACAAAATGTTTATCGCTTTCTGATTTATAATAGATGATTCGATGTGCATTTCTATTGAATCGATTCGCTTTAAAATCGCATTGAAATAAATCGATACAAAAAAACGTTGGATCGTATGCGCTTGAAGTGATTTTCATAAAAATCTAATTGCAATGTCCATCTTTAGTAGTGAGAATCCACAGAATTGTAAAGTGGTATTGGTAGAGTTGACTCTTTTTAGTTTATATGTTTTTTTTATATATGTATGTTCCGCGATAACTCTTACATTTGTAAACAGATTTTGATGATTATTTTTATATTGGAAAGAGGGTCCTATTTAAATTTGAAGATCTAAGGGTGACAAACTAAGGGATGTGGTCCGGTTTCGCGCACTTTCCGGCGACCTTGTCAAATAGATGTAATTCCACGCCCTTTTGGTCTTGGTTTATAGTACTATGTGCTGAGATTACTACATCGAAATTTGTAATAAATATGGAAGTATCCGCTCACGCGATGCGCTCATCCTACCGCAAAATGGCGGCTATCTGGTTTCGCAAATTAGAAAAGCATTCAGTTTAAATACAAGTTTTTATAAATAAAAATTATTATTCTACATTGCTAAATAAATACCCTCCGTACTACAACAAAAACATCTCAAATAAAATGCAGTAATACACCGCAAATCCTGCACTTAAAAAGTACTAATTAAATTTTTGGTGTACTTGGGTAAATATGATAATATTCTGTTTGAGTGGTTCTAATGTTTACCATTAAATTACTCCTTAAAGTATAGTTTATAAACATTTATATTCAGGATAAACTTAAAAAACGCTACTTACGGTATGTTTTCAATAAATAAACACCGACATCACCAGCCCAAACAATAACACACAATTGTCGTGACATATTTTTGAAGTTGTTTATTTTTTTAAATGACAGACTCAGACATTAAAAACTTTATGGTTTGCTAGAGTAGTTAACGAAATAGCAATTAGTATTAGTTCTTTTACCTGTTACAACTTCGATATCCGATAAATCGGTATAAAATCATCACCGGCACCTCTAGGTGTGGTATGCTTCCAAAGATGCATGAATCGCGTGAGCGGTTATACTAATTTCGTATTCGCAGTTTCTGCCCACGATTTTGAACAGAAATGGATTAAAAGCGCTTTGGGTAAAAACCCGGGCGGGTTGATTGAGTTTTAAACCACTGCCCATATCGGGCGGTGCTGCAATTAGGTGTGCAGTTGCGCGGGGAATAGACGATCATCCCCTTGTTATGTATGGCAAATCATTTTATATTTCGGAAGCGCAGACGTGCTCTCGAACATCCTCAAAATAAAAAAACCATTTTAAAACACGGATCTATTTTTAATTACCCCAAAACGTTATACCTTGACTTTTATATTGCCCTTTGCTCGGCTAATGGGCGTAATTTACAATTTCACAGATGTGAATTATTTACATCACAATATCGTACATAAAATTATTTCGTCTATGTGTGCTAATTAATATACTTATACACTAACAAACACATGCATCATGCCCGGCATTGCAACAAGGAACTGTTTTTATTTATTCTGGTAGTTTATTGTACATTTTTATTGACGTAATATCGGGTACAGAACTATGTATCTTTAATTTAGAGGGTAGTTAGTAGGATAGACAATATGACAAACGTGGGGCAAATCTTTACAACATCCCGAACAAGGAATTGAAAATTTACTGTTACGTTACATATAGGGGACGAAGGCACGGTAATCAAACACGGTAGTTGAGCTTAGACTGGTTTATTCCTCACTGTTTGGTCTACCCACAACAGCAATACATTCAAATATGAGACAATACTCTTTTTATGAAACGATAAAAATAAAGAACGAATAATATTTAATAAACACAAAATCTCAGTACAGAATACTAAAAAAACCGACCTCAAAAGTACGTGGAATTACATCTATTTGCTAAGTTTTATTGAAATATCCTTAAATTCGCCACTATACAGGACTTGACACTGGAGATAAAAAAATCGGTTCTCACTACTCAAAAAATATTGAGAGAAAAACGCCTTGAATTGGAGAAATAGCAAAATCAACCATTAAAGTAATTGCTCCTTAAGAAAATTTAGGCGATATTTATAAAAATGAATCTGAACAGCCACCCTTAGAGGTGGATGATTTCCTTTAAAATGAAATGGGACCACTATGGAAGTACCCCTTTCCAACAAAAAAAGAATCATGAAAATCGGTTCACAAATACCGGAGTTATCGCGTAACATACATACAAAAAAAAACAAAAACATACAGTCGAATTGAGAACCTCCTCCTTTTTGAAGTCGGTTAAAAATGGCACATACTCAATAAAAAATAACAAGAAAATCATTGTCATTTTTTCTAATCTACACTTGTATAAATGTAGACAGAAAATTAAACAAAATAAATTCAAAAAATAACAAAACAGTTAAACAACTACCAATTTTTCTTGCATTGTACAATTTTTTTTTTTAATTTTCTTGATTTCATAATAATTACTAGTACGTTTATATTTTAATTTGTTTTTTATAATGACGTATGCGTAGGTGTCATGGTGGTGGTGGTGAATACTCATTCTGCCAGTAGCAAGACGTATTATGAAAGTAAGAACATTATACCTGAATGGCTCGCGGGAAAGACATATGAAGAAGTTGAAGCACTGCTAGATCGCCAATCTAAACCATACACACAACCACGATGTTTCCCTTCGCCGACCTTTTCGACCTTTTGGTCATGGTAAATTTTAAATTCAATTTCGAACATCAATTCCGAAAAACTCAGAGGTGCGAGGCCGGACTGGAACCCACAGCCTCTGCTTGAGAGGCGGTAGGTCAAATCATTAGGCTTCCACGGCTACTACTATAATAATACTAGAATGTCAGCGAGGACTATTGGGAGCACGGAAGAAAAAACAATGGAAGTGTCGTAAGCCTCGATTACTATCGGAACCTATGTCGCCAAAAAGCACACAAACAAATGATAAGGACTACGAAATCTTAATAATGTTAGGTGATAGTTTCTTATTTAAAAGGATGTAACAAATTCCGGATTGTTAATATAATTTAAACTTTAAAGTTCAATACATTTATTGCAAGTTACGACCTTAGAATAATAACGCATAGAAACCTGGTCCGCACACGCTAAGTAAGGCAAATTGAAGCGCTCCCAATGGGCCTACACGAGCGGGCGGGCCGTCAGTGCTCAAGGTCAACTTGCACCGCGAACAGCTCAAGAATTTTAGCTAAAAATGACGAAATGTGCGGTAAATGAGTGTAAAAATACGTCAGACAAACAAACTAGATACTAACATCACATTCCACAAGGAAGTAACGCGTTTCAACTTGTATTTTTATATAAATATTCACTAAAACCGAAAATTAACCTACTACTAAAACTAGCCTACATGAATTTGATTTTTGCCTCACTTGTGACAGTTCGTTTGATATGAAACTATCATTCTATGCGTTATTATTCTAAGGTTACGACGTTTTGATTTCAAATTGAAATTTTATTCAAAGTGCTGCCATCTTGCGGCCAGTGGCTGGACTACGACGAACGATTACAATCTGAATAAATAGATAAACAGAAAGTTGAAAGTTTATTAAAATAAGACTTATCGATGATTTGAAATACTACTACGGGTAACATTTTTTTGCAGCTATCATTTTTGCACTCCAAAACACCACAATAAGGCATTTTTAATACAGTTGCTCAAAACGTGGTATTTTTCGCACTACAAAACGTGCCGTAAGTTGAAATTTTCGCACTAGTGCTTTTTACTTTTCCATTTTTTTTTTTAATTTACTGTTGTTTCAAATCTTAAGCACAGAACTAAAGAAGTTGTATATTTATTTAATATTTATGTGCTTTGTGACGTAAGTCATTCGTCATTAAAACTTATATTTATTTACAAATACTATATAATGAACGTATCGAGTGGAGGTCTCTGCCTACCCCTGAATGGGTGACAGGCGAGATTTTTATGTATATATTTGTTTTATGTATTACAGATAAATTGTATCTCACTACCGTGCACGGGTTCCTAAAGAAGTTTAAACAAAAGTACCAGGACTTCAAAAAAGAAAAGTGGTTACAGACCGATACTACAGAAAATATACAAAAACAGCACGTTAGAACTATATTTCCATAGACTTTTAAATAATGGTTGCAGTGGTTGTATTTCATTATTTTAATTTACTAGCAGAAAATGAGTTTTTTTTAAATACTGTTTTATTTTACTTTCAATGTAGTTTTTTCGCAAATGTATTAAAAAACGTCGTTTGATACACGTGCGGATTTGTCATTTTCACTTGTCTCGAGTCTTGACCCTCGCCTCTGGCTCGGGCCAAGAAGCCTCGAGCCTCGTGAATAATGACTAACTTTCCGCACTTATATCAAAAATAACTATTTTCTACGATTTTAGAGAATTTGCGCGAAAGAACGACACAACCATACCATATAAAGCGAAAATGGCGGACTGACCTTGAATAGGTCTTTCGAGACCTATAGTTGGCACGCGTCCGATGCTAAGTAACCACTTCTACTGTATTTATTGTTCTGTGATTATGAGTCATAGCTTTCTATGTCATAGATCCATTTGACACGTGTGTCTATGTTGTATTTTTAACCGACTTCAAAAAAGGAGGAGGTTCTCAATTCGACTGTATGTTCTTTTTTTTTCTTTTTTTTTGTATGTATGTTACGCGATAACTCCGGTATTTGTGAACCGATTTTCATGATTCTTTTTTTGTTGGAAAGGGGGTACTTCCATAGTGGTCCCATTTCATTTTGAAGGAAATCATCCACCTCTAAGGGTGGCTGTTCACGCATGACGATTCATTTTTATAAATAGCGCCTAACTTTAATTTAGGAGCAATTGCTTTTAGCAATTATTTTGTTGATTTTGCTATTTCTCCAATTCAAGGCGTTTTTCCCTCGATATACTTTGAGGAGTGTCGTAGTGAGAACCTATTTTTATTATCTCCAGTATCAAGTCCTGTATAGTGGCGAACTAGGGGATATTTTAATCAAACTTAGCAAATAGACGTAATTCCACGTACTTTTGAGGTCGGTTTTTTTAGTACTCTGTTTTTTAGTACTGAGATTATGTTTTCTTTTTATTACACGTGAAAAATAAAATTGAATTAGAAATAGTCCGCCCTTCAATTCACAATAAATAGAGTCGTATACCAACCTAACGATAGAATACAGATGAAGTTTTTTCCAACGCTCCATGCGCCATAAATAACGTGAATTCATCTTTCGGAAGCCAATAGAAACAAAATGACGGGAATAAATCATGCCAATCTATATCCTGATAGACATCAGCACTCGTATTCTGTAATAAGGTTATATGGTTCGTTGTAGGCGTGGATAGAATTATGTTATTTTGAATTAAGAGAACCTTACTTTAGAACGCTCGTTATATTCACTTTTGTATCTCTAGAAATGATTGAAAACCGGTTACCCTTTAGAAATTATTTTCGTGTTCGAAAATCGTATATTTGTTTTTGGAAATTAGTCGCGGCCACACGCCTCGATTACTACTAGAACCTTGATATTGATTGGTTAATTTAATTTAAACTTTACCCTGTTGGCTTATCGTTCAAACTTCAATATCTATTATTGCAAGTTACGACGTTTTGATATTATATTGAAATTTCAATCGAACATTAGGAACGCTACGGCCAAAGCTGGCAAAAGACAGAGTCTGTTGGTAGAAGATGGAGAAAGCTTTCACACTGACAACACTAAACATACTAACAAATAGAAATTGAATAAGTTATATCGACTTATCTGAAGAACAGAGTCCGATGTGATTACATAGCGAAAAGAGAATAAATACGTTACGAAAATAATTTCGTTATTCAAACTAAGGCCTATGTAAAGAAGTTTTGAGAATTTATATATCTTATTTCGTTTCAGAAATATAAAATCGAACAACCGTCGATCTGACATCCACAACGAAGAAGAAGGAACGAAATGTACTATGTCCTGAGAACAAGTAGTCTTACACATAGATATTTGTTCTACGGATGAGTCGATACGGTAAACTGTACTGTTGTAAGGGATAAATAAAGCTATTATTATTATTACTTCAATCAATGTGCTGCGATCTAGCGGTTAATTGATGAACAACGACGAATTGGAGTTATTATTTAGTTACTTGTACCAAAAAAATTATTTCGATAAACAGAAAATCGAAAATTTATTAAAATAAAACATTCCTATGATATGAAATACCACCACGTGTTATATTTTTGGTGCCGCTATCACTTTTGAACTCCAAAACAGCACTATAAGGCATATTTGTAGGATTGTAGATAATTTGCACGAAAGAATGGCACAACCATACCATACAAAGCGAAAATGGCGTACTGAGCTCAGATACGTCTTTCGAGACCTATAGTTGGCGCGCGTCTGACGCTAATTAACCACTTCTACTGTATTTATTGATCTGTGGTCGCGGCTAACTGGGACCTGTAAAGGGATCGAAGCATTAGTTTGTTTGAAAAAATAAATACACACGATTTAGATCTGAATGAACAGTTTCATTTCCTATTTGTAACAATCGCGAAAATCTTAGAACTCGATACAAATATAAGTTAAATTTTATAACTTTCCTGTTTAAGTATTGTATTTTATTTTTATTTCGTTTAACTAAGGCAAACGTTTCTTTTATGGGGAACTGTGTGTTTTTACAATAAGATTCCGGATAATATATTAAGATTGTGATTCCCTAAGTTTAAAACTTACATTAAAAGTATTTTGATTGAAAGTCATATTACAAATTTAAAAAAAATTGTTTTAGATAAAAAGTATGGAAAGACAACAAGAGTCTAGATTCCATACAATTATGATTCAAAGTGTATTCCATACCATTTAAATTTATTTGAAAAGAGCAATCCCTAGAGTTTCTTTTGACTCTATCTAATTAATAAATAAGAAAGCGAGCATTATTTTTGTTGGCCATTTGTATTATAAATAAGAAAGCGAGCACTATTTTTGTTGGCCATTTGTCAAAAAGGATTTATATGTCAAAGTCACTGTCAAATAATCTTTATTTTACAGGTAAGCACATTAATTACACTTGAAATTGTCATACTGATTAAACTCTACTAAGGCAGATTCCCCTGAGAAGAATGAGCAAAAAGCTCTTTATCATAAATACATTATAAATATCTTTTAGTACAAAGTTTTTATCAAGTTCTTAGGTTTTCGCGATTGTTACACATAGGAAATGAAACTATTTTTCCGGATTTAAATCGCGTATATTTGTTTTTTCAAACAAACTGACGTTTCGGGCCCTTTACAGGTTCCATGGTCACGGTTGACTATAAAGGGCCCGAAACGTCGGTTTGTTTGAAAAAACAAATAGCTACACTAACTAACAGCTAGTTTATTTTTATTCCTCGTATTAATGTTATGTCTGTCTCTATTTTTCATAAAAAAATATATTTTTCTTGACATAAATAAGTTTTTCATAAATGTACTGTGACGTTAGTTTAAAGATGTTAATCCCTTTAAACTTATCTCTCAAAGACACTCACTATAAAATGTTGAAGTCCAATGACATAAATATTGCTTTTAAAACAAATATCACTTAGCGCTCTGGACTTTGCGGAAAAAGAGTGGTAAGTGGAAAGAAGTGGGGAGTTTATGGGTTAATATGTATATATATATAGGTCAAACACGGCGCAGCTTCACAATTAGATCTTGTGAAAGAGTCCGTCCAGGGAGCAGTACAGCATTACTGTGTTCCGATTTTGAAGGGTAGCAAAATTACAGGCATATGGGATATTTTAACTTATGTCTCAGTGTGACAGGTGCAGTGGTAGTGTCCTTCAAATCTAAAGCTCTGAGCGGCACTGAAACTCTTATGGACAGGCGTGTCGCTGAACACCAAGCGCACGACCTGTTCGTCCCGTCACGTGTTATTATAATAATTATAACTGTTTTATTAAAAAAAAGTGACCTCAAAAGTGTGCTTATCGGTTTTTTTATTGGAATTACATCTATTTATTAATACAAAGATCGAACACACAAGACCAAGTACAAAGACACGAGTCTTTGTGCTTGGTCTTTCAACGACTTTTTAGTCGTAGCGCCATCTATGAGAAATCTTCTCACTCCTTATTAATAATTATAACAAACTATTGGAGTAATTTCCCAAAAAGTAATTGAATATCAATTCAATAAAAATTTAATTAATACAGTGAATAGCGACATCTCTCGCCAGGACTGGTAGCTGTAAAGGTACTAACTGGGTGATAAATCTGTCAAAGATTTCTCATAGATGGCGCTACGACTAAAAAGTCGTTGAAAGGCCAAGTACAAAGCCACGACGCAAGCACATAGAAGAATTCGTGAGGTCCGTTGGTTCGTTCCGTGGCTTAGTTGGTATAGCGTCTGGCACGGTATGCAAGAAGATGTCGGTTCGAATCCAACCGATCCAAGGAATTTTTTCTGAGTGTTTTTTCTGAGTGTTCGATCTTTGTATTAATAATTATAACAAACTAGTGGAGTAATTTCACAAAAAATAATTGAATATCAATTCGATAAAAATTTAATTATTACATCTATTTGTCAAGTTTTATACAATTCCCCTAGTTTGCCACCCTTAGAGGTGGAATATTACCTTCAAATTTAAGTGGGACCACTACTGAGTGTCCCTCTTTCCAACAGCAAAAGAATCATCAAAATCGGTTCACCAAACACCCGGAGTAGCTCTTCCTTTTTTGGAATCGGTAAAAAAAGACAAGCGCTGCTATTTTCACAATCTAACCTCCACTGGGTTCGTGGAATAACCAATGAATTTACTTCCATTTCCGTTAACATGGCCTTCCGCACAGTAGCGCCAGAATCTGTTAATTGTTGTTTTTTTAATTATCTATGAAAATTGTCCATCTTAATATACGACTGCATTTTTTCTTTCCTTTTGTATTTAGTTCACTATTTCTTTTGTTTAATGTATATCGTAACATATATGAAATAAATATAGTTCCATAAAGAGAAAAACTTCATATCAAACCGCGTAAATGGATAGCTAGCAATACAGCGTGGGGCACCAAATGAAGTCCGGATAGCATCGAGGGCCGGACCCGAGATAACGAAATTTATTTCCATCACGACGTATAAATAATTCACATCTTGTGTGAATGTATCGGAGTGAAATATGGTACCCACCATCTTACGAGAAATCGTATCAGCTTGGTAATCAGTAGAGCCATTTATTGTTTTAACGTGAACTTGAAATTATAAATGTTAACCATTGACTTACAATTATATGGACGTCGGGTCCGCGCTAAAAAGTGTCCGAACTTATAGGGCGTTAAAATCGTATACAGCGCGTCATTCACGCTTTAGTCTTCGTTTATTCGACTGACAGTGAAGCAAGCAAAATTAGACAGTACTGCGATGACATTACAATTTAAATTCAACGTTTTAGCTTTTTCATATTCCTTTACATATCACTACGTTTGGAACATTTTTTTCGTGGTTTTTGTATTACACCCGTCGTCCATTTATTTGTAAGTCATTGATGTGAACCATTGGATCATGTTCAAAATTGAAGTGTCTGAACCAAAAGAGCATCAAATCGCAAAAAAGAGCATCAATTGAGCGTCAGTATTCGTTTGGTGGACCGACAGCGCTCTTGTCAATTATGCCGTACTGCGTTATAATAATCTGAGTACAGAATACCAAATTAAACCTCAAAAGTTTGTGGAATTACATCTATTTTTTTAATTTATGTAACTGCCTCCGTGGCCGAACGGTTACCATACTGGACTGCCACGCAGAGGTCCCCGGGTTCGATTCCCGGGCCGGTAGAAATATTTGTATGGCCTACATTTATTTCTCTCGTGAGTTTGGGTGTAATTTGGGCGCTTTGTCGTCGAGTTGCGGATACCAGCCCGTTGCACCAAGTACCAAGTACCAAGTTGGGTGTAATTTGTGATTGTCTATGTGTGTGTCCATGGCACCCGCGACTCAGGGTTTCCCTGTATTATTTGCCAAGTTTTATTGAAACCGGAAAGTGCGCGAAACCGGATTAATCCCCTAGTTTGCCACCCTTAATATGTGGAACATTTTCTTCAAATTAAAATGGGACTATTGCTCAAGTACCTTCTTTCCAACAAAAAAAGAATCATCAAAATCGCTTCACAAATGTGAGTTAACGCGTAACATACATACAAAAAAAACATACTGTAGAATTGAGAACCTCCTCCTTTTTTGAAGTCGGTTAACAACTAGTAAAAATTACCCAAGTAAAGTTAAAAAAAATGTTGGCAAGTCAACGATGTTAACATACAAAATAAAATGTTAGTATACAAATATGAGCTTATATCCCATACAGGAATTTCTTCCAACTAACCTTTGATTAACTGAGAGGAATGTTGATTACTGAGTCGGCAATAAAAAATAAATAATTAAAAAATATTTAAACCAACAAACACAGGTATTCAATGACAGATAAATTAATTATAAAAATGTACATACACACACACCCACACTCAACATAGCCCCGCACTAGAGAAACCCTGTATCGCGGGTATACACATATTCATCATCATCATCATCATTTCAGCCAAAAGACGTCCACTGCTGAACATAGGGCCCCCCAATGAATGCCACAACAACCTGTCCTGCGCCGCTTGCATCCAGCGGATTTCCGCAGCCTTCACCAGATCAGTCCACCTTGTGATGGTCTGGAAGAACTTTTCGGCCCCATCGGCTGTCTGTTCTGCGAGCTATGTGCCCTACCCATTGCCACTTAAATTTTGCAATTCTTAGGGCTATGTACCGTCATAGCGCTACTCTGGTTGCCTTGCAGATATCCTCATTACTGATTCGATCTCGCAACGAAACTCCGAGCATGGCCCTTTCCATTGCCCTTTGAGTGACCTTGAGCTTTCTTATGAGGCCCATAATGAGTGACCACATCTCAGTGCCGTAAATCATCACTGGCAACAAACAATGGTCGAAGACTTTTGTCTTGAGACACTGTGGTATTTTGGACAAAAAGATATGGCGTAAATTCGTCGAGTCGAGTAGGATTCGACGATTGACCTCTTTCTCGAAGTTGATCATCAAGGTATACACATATTAAATAAATGTTTTTTTAACCGCGACTAAGTTACATGCAAATAACCCAAAACGTTGTTTTTTTTTGTAGAAACAAATATGCGCGATTTGGATCCGAAAAAAATTGTTAAATTGTTATAATTAAAATGGTTCCATTCTATTATTTCCATTCAAATATATTACAAATGTCAATTTTGTGTAGATCTTAACGAGTAACAGTAAATTAGCAGGTGACATTTTGACATCATCGAAAATTACTATTTATTGTAGATTTACTTATTACATCATATACACTGTACGCGAAGTGGGAATAAATAGATTTTCGCCAATAGATTTTTCTCTTTTTTTTTTGGTTTTTTCTACAATCTATATTTCGTATAGTTTGCCCACAGTGCGTGATGAATTTATTGGTAGTACTTATGTATTTATTCCACGTACTTTTCTCATTTCGATTTTCGATGTAACGCTCTGGAATAGGCTGTGAAAGTAAAGTGATTTATTTAGACCGATTCAATTTTGTTTTCCATCAATGTCGTCAAGTGGTTTACTTTATTTCATAACATAGAAGTGCAACAAAACGGTGGTGGTGCAAAAAAAAGGACTATATCACTTACATAGGTATGAGAGATAAGTTCAAAGAGATTACCATACTTAAACTACCGTCACAGTATATTTATAAAAATGCAATTAATTTAAATTTGTATTGAATTGATATTCAATTATTTTTTGTGAAATTACTCCATTAGTTTGTTATAATTAATTTAATGACTCAATTAAGGATAACATACAGTTAGATATATTTAATTCTAAGTGTCATATATTTAAAAAGTCTATTGCGGGTGTCCTCAAGCAGTCTAGTTGAAGTCTCGCAATTTTATTTTAACACTTTTTCTCTATGGTCTTTTCTTTTGCTCTATTTGTACCAACACAAAATTTGTAATTTATAATTAATTGACAGAAACTTTCAAAACATGCTGTACGTACACGCTCCTGGTTGGCATTCTGGTCTAAATCTAGTTTTAAGCAAATTTATTTGTTAAATCTTTCTTGAATGTCGACTGTTGTGTTCGTCTAATAAATAAATAAATAAATAAATTATTAATACAAGATCGAACACTCAGAAAAAATTCCTTCAATCCGGCCGGATTCGAACCAACGTCTTCGTCTTCTTCATGCGAACTAAGCCACGGAACGAACCAGCGGACCTCAGTAATTTTTCTATGTGCTTGTTTGTTGAATCTTTTGTATTTGGTTTTTCAACGACTTTTTAGCCGGAGCGCCATCTATGAGAAATAAGTGAAAGTATTTCGTGACCCAGTTAGGTAAGTTTATAGCTACCAGCTATGGCTAGAGGTGTCACTATTAACTGCATTTAACTTTGTATTGAATTGATATTCAATTATGTTTTGTGAAATTGCTCCACTAGTTTGTTATAATTATGAGTGCAAATATCGAACATTTGGAAAAAAATCATCGATCCGGCCGGATTAGAACCGACGTCTTCTAGCAAACCGTGGCAGACACTATGCCAACTCAGCCACGGAACGAACCAGCGGTCCTCACGAATTTTTCTATGTGCTTGTTTTTTGGATTTTTTGGAATGGCTTTTCAACGACTTTTTAGCCGTAAATTTCCCATGGATGGCTCCATGGGAAATCTATGAAAGTATGTAATGTCATTTATATTAAGAAGAATAGTAATTTTTTAATGTAAAATGTAAAAGTGACAGACATAACATTCATACGAGGAATAAAAATAAAGGCAGTCGTCTTCACAATGTCACAAATGCGTTTAAAAGGACAATGTATACGCTTCTATAATAAGATTCGGGTTGATATTCAAAATATGCAATTTACGAGGTTTAAAACTACCGTAATAGGCCTGATAGTATGATATGGATCGATCGCAGTCGAGAGTATTTCTTGTGGACGTTACCATCCCGTATGACGATGGTCTCGTGAAAGCCGAAACCGAGAAACGCCGGAAGTATCTCGACCTAGCGCACGAGATCACCGACATGTGAGATGTGGCCTCCACTGAAATAAACCCAATTGTTTTGTCCGCAAATGTGTTAATTCCAGTCAGCTTTTCTAACAGCTTGAGGCGGTTGAATTTCTGTGGCGTGTCGCTTCCAACACAAATGCAGAAGGCGGTCCTTGTCGATACGGCACGTGCCATTGCCGGGAAATACCGCCTCTCCCATTTAAAAATTCAAAATTAAACTTTTAGGCCTTGAGAGAGGCGAGAATCTAAAATAGATATAATAATAATAGTTCACAACGTAATAATGAGGTCCCTGACTCCTTGGTATAACCTGTGTAACAGGAGCCAGTCTGCCATCCACTAACCAAAACGCGGCTATGTGACAAATGATCAAATAACCGTGTTAAATAGCAAAAAATTGGTCACAAAATTATCTTTTAGAATCAGTTAAAATGAGTTAACGTGTTCGGCTTATCGGAACTTACCGTAACGATGCATAGCTGAAATGTCATTAAACAATTGCAATATTCCAAAACTGGGTTACGGTTTTTTATGATATCTCAAAAAATTATTTCATCATTTAGCCCCATTTTAGTTAGCGGATGGCAGCAGTGGACTCTTCCAAATTCTGACAAGGCTTAAGGTCGTATTCCAGAACTCTATTCAATGCTCAAGTTAGGAATTGAGTGTTGCAGTGAGCACTGAAAATCATACTCAAGTCCTTGCCATTAGAGTCGTATTTCCAGTGCTTGAAATCATACTCAAGTCTGCTCAAATCATGACTTGAGTATTGCAGTGAGCACTGAAAATTATACTCAAGTCCTTGCCATTAGGGTCGTATTTCCATTGCTTGAAATTATACTCAAGTCTGCTCAAGTCCTGACTTGAGCATTGAGTAGAGTTCTGGAATACGACCCTTTGTCTATTTCATGAGAAAAAAGGAAAGTGATAGAATTTATTAAATTATAGTAGTACTATTTCTTAATAATTATTATAAGTTGGATACATTTTAATAAGCAAATTGCGATAAATGTGTCTGTATGAGTGAATGAGTGTGTGTTGTATGTGTGTGTGTATGTGTGTCACACACATGTGTGTACATACACACGATTATGAAACAAAATCTTTATTATTCTCATGTAAGTGAGTTACTTGTAATTCTTAGTGAGAATAAAATGTAAACTACCTCAAGGCGATGTGCCGAGACCACTCTTGTTCTATATGCATAGTATCTATTTCTCAATAATACTATATACTATTATATGTATATAGTATATATTTCTCAATAATCATAATAAACTAAACTTACCTTTGGTGTTTGGGTCCTAGGCCCCGTTGGCTATAGTCAATTAGCTTACTGGTTGCATGCGAGACCTGTAACAAGAATAATATAATTTTTACTTAATCGACTTTATATCAATGAGCAGAAAGTGCAAAATTACTTATCAACAAGACAATATTATATAGAGGGCTTTTTCTTTTATAAAATGTAAGTGCGCAATTGACCTCTCATCTCACCTGATAGAAAGTGACGATGAGGTCGACGATGGAGCACCTAAATAATGCCTATTCACTCTCGCCTTGAAAAGGCCCAAGTTATAACGTTCAGGGAACAAGTCTGCAGGCAGGGAATTCCACTCCATAGCCGTTCGCCAAATGTTGAAGCGTAATGCTTCGTGCGAATCTTTGGAATATCCACAACATAGGGGTGGAACCCAAGCCTACGCCTAGTCCCCCGGTGATGGGAAGAGGAAGGTGGAATTCCATCGCACACTCTCCTTGATTTATCCTGTAAAATATCGATAAGTATACAACTTTACGGCGATATTCAAAGCTCTGCAGCTTCGCCTCCACTAATTTCGATCCGGTCCGACGCAAAATCCAATAAATAATAATAATAACGCATATACTCAACATAGACCCGCACTAGGTAAACCCTGTATCGCAGGTGCCATGGACACATGTCTATGTAGACAATACACTCAAACTCACGAGAGAAATAACTGTAGACCATACAAATATTTCTCCCGGCCCGGGAACGAACCTGGGACATCTGCGTAAGCTCCATGTGAATGAGTTGGTCCAGGAAAATATGGAAAATACTGCCACCTTACCTATTTTTGCCGCCAACTAATAATGTGAGCATTACTGCGTTCCGGTTTTGAAGGGTAAAGATGCTAGTGAAATTACAGCAAATGGGCCTTGTCAACTTATGTCTCAGATCTTTGCGATTTAAAGCACTGAGTGGTACTGCATCTGTTATGGAAAGACGTGTCGCTTACCACCAGGTACACGTCTTGAATCTTAAAAAAAACTTTGACATCTAAGTACAACAAAGTATTTAAATTCAAAGTAAATATTTTCAATAAATACCAGGGCCGTAGCCAGACACAAGATAATATTAAAGCTAGAGAATTTGCGGTCAACTTTAGGTACTTTATCGAAAGTCAGCGGTTACAAGTCCACTCAATATCTTTCGATAGAATCCAAACCACCGGAAACTCATTTTAAAGTTCCGAGAATTTCCGTCTTAGTATTATGGAAATTGGTTTGGCCGAATTCGGTAATTACGAAAAAAAAGAAATATATTTACAATTAGCTAAGCTTGTGTTTATATCTACCGTAAAAATTTTTAGCAATCGTGTTTTCACACTCAATTGTACTATACATTATTTTTCAAAACCCTTTCACTGTTGTGAAGATTTTAAACCTCTGTTCTGAAAAGTTGTCATTTTCAGATGAGGCCTTATTACACCAAAGGTGCGAAATATCAAGGCGCTTATTAAATCACTGTTGCGGACCTGTGCATTTTCAAGTACATTCTTTTTGTACTGGAGGCCACTAAGTTCCAGTGGCCTTTTTACGGGAAGCTGCCGCTGGATTACAATGTACCTATTTGCAACTGAATGCGGGTCTTTGTTCGTTTTTCAACTACAAATTTCTCTTTTATTTCAAACAGCGCTATTTGAATGAAGGAAGATTAACGTTATCGTGTTTGCTTTGTGTGCTTTAATTTATCTGGCCGAGTGTGGTTTTTGAACTGCTTGTTAGATAATATGTAATTTTTCAAAGGGAAAGCGGGGAATCTATGTTGTGTCGTCGTTTGTTTTGCAATTCTAACGTCATCGCCTTACTATTAATACAGTGAGTGGATATAGATCCACTTTTTAAAATTTTACAGGTGAGGGAAAACCTTCCGACGTCTATAATTGTTACGTGAAACGTGAAGTTTTGAAATGTTTTAATAGATTTTTCTGTAAAGTTCACAGTGCACAGATGAGGTATATTCTGCACATTATAAGCTTTTTTTAACCGACTTCAAAAAAGGAGGAGGTTCTCAATTCGACTGTATGTTCTTTTTTTTTTGTTATGTATGTTACGCGATAACTCCGGTATTTGTGAACCGATTTTCATGATTCTTTTTTTGTTGGAAAGGGCGTATTTCCATAGTGGTCCCATTTCATTTTGAAGAAAATCATCCATCTCAAAGGGTGGTTGTTCACGCATGAAGATTCATTTTTATAAATAGCGCCTAACTTTAATTTAGGAGCAATTACTTTTAGCAATTATTTAGTTAATTTTGCTATTTCTCCAATTCAAGGCGTTTTTCTCTCGATATACTTTGAGTAGTGTCGTAGTGAGAACCTATTTTTATTATCTCCAGTATCAAGTCCTGTATAGTGGCGAGCTAGGGGATATTTCAATGAAACTTAGCAAATAGACGTAATTCCACGTACTTTTGAGGTTGGTTTTTTTAGTACTCTGTACTGAGATTATTATAATATCAAGTGATGGGACGAAAAGGTCGTGCACCTGATCGTAAGCTACACGCCTGTCCGTAAAAGTCGCAGTGCCGCTCATAGCTTTAAATCGCAAAGATCTGAGGCGCACTGCCACTGCGCTCGTCATCCTGAGACTTAAGTTGACAAGTCCCATGTGCATGTAATTTCACCAGCACCCTTACCCTTCAAAACCGGAACGCAGTAACGCTTACATTACTGCTTGGTGGCAGAAATATGTACGGTGACAGTATTTCCCGGAACGAACTCTTTCACAAGAAGCTCTACTGCTTCTGAAGCTGAAGAAATAGATTTTGTAAAATTGTAGACATGATGAGGTTTAAATAGTAAGACGACGGCATGTAATTTAAAAAGATATTTGCATAATACGATGTCTCCGATGGTGAATGAACAGAGACGCTTTTTATCTTTCTTCAATACAATTTTATGGTATCATTTTAAGTCTACTATTAATGAAGAAATGCAGCGCAATGCGATTATAGGACCTGAAAAAAACCCGAATCTTTGCTTTGTTCGAAAAAACATACCTGAATACACCCGATTTACATCTAGAAATATAGTTTTATTTCCTATACGTATCCATTCCTAAGGCTACTAGTAGACGACCTGCATTCAAAACCGATTGACGTCACTGGTCTTTTTTTCATGTTATCAAGTGATGAACGACACGCCTATCCGTAACAGTTGTAGTTCCACTCAAAGCTTTAAGTCGCAAAGATCTGAGGGGCACTGACACTGCGTCCGCCACTTTGAGACACAGGTTGACAAGTTCCATGTGTCTGTAATTTCACCGGCACATTACCTTTTAAAACCAGAACGCGGTAATGCTCCCGTTGCTGCTTGGTACGGTAAGGCGACGAACTCATTCACTCCTTCTACAACATTGTTGACTGCATGCTGTAGATCACGACCCCACGTATTAACTGCAGTCATACAGTCCATCTGATAGCCTCAAACCTATTGACATTTATATAGACTTTTAAATTTTTACGTCTATGACATAATTCTAAAAAAAAAAAACAATGGCGGCATTCCCGCTCATCGCACGTTTTTTTATGACCCACAAATACTGATTATTTTTTAACTCCCCTATTGCAATAAACACGGCTATAAACGTAAATTCCCATAAAGTCCGAAAAAAACAAAAGGACCCCAAATTGTCAGACCTCCCCTCCTCCACCCGTAGCAAGGGTCACGGCGAAAGGGTAGAATTTAATCCGGAAAAATCCAATTGCTGCGTCTTGACCGCAATACTGATGCTCCGCATGTCCATTTGGTTAGCCGAGACACAACGAGTGCATTTACAGATCTACCTAATTCAAAAGATGGTATTATGGTAACATTTGATTTATTTCATGGTTTCAAGTGACGGGACACACTTATACATAACAGTTGCAGTGGTACTATAATTTAATTGCAAAAACCTGAGAGACACTGTCAGTGCGACCATCACCTCGAGACACAAAGTTGATAGTAACGTGACAGAGAACCACACCAGCAGCCTGGTCTCAAACTAGGCAATACCCAGTACTAAGACTACCAAAGCAACGGAATTTACTCTAGTGCACTTGCCAGCATACCCGACTCAAAATTTACAAATTGATCCTATTCGGAATTGAACCCGAGACCTCCTAGTCCAGTGCCCACCGTGTAAACTATTAGGCCACCGAGGTCATCAATAAAGTTAATAGTTTCACGCACATTACTGCATGATGACAGAAATAGGTTTTGGTGGCAGTTCTTCCCTGGACAAACTTTTTCACATGGAACTCTTCTGCTTCTAAAATTAAATATATCTTTATTTTAAAATCGCCGGAAAACAAAACATCAGTCGAAGGCGTCACTCCTGGTTAAAGAATAGAAGGGAATGATTCGACTGCAGTACCATCTTGCTCTTTAGGGTGCAACCTCTAAAGTCAGGATAACCACGATGTTGTCCAACCTCCCATAGGAGAGGAATCCTAAGAACGAGGTTTCAAAAGTAAGTACCCTTGAAATCGTCATTACCGTAAGTCTAGCTGGCTAAAAAATAACTTTGACAGGTTTCTCAAAAGTGGCGCTACATCAAAAAAGCTGTTTAAATCAAAAACAAGGATAGGCAACGAACAAAGGTCTGCTGGATCATTCCGTAGCTCAGTTGGGAGAGTGGTTAGCCCCAGTATGGCAAACAGTCGTTCGAATCCAGCCGGATCGAAGGGATTCTTCTTTGTGTTTGTTGTATCAATAACAACACCAAATTCGTAGCAATAAATTCTACAGAATTTTAATAAGCATTGTATTTCTGTTGGAGGAGGTTCTTTTTCGATGATTCCTTTTTGAGGTTACCTCAACAGCAGTCCCATTTAAAATTGAAGAAAATATTCCACCTCTAAAGGTGAAAAATTAGGGGATGAATCCGGCTTATAGTATTTCACCCACTTTCCGCTAATAAATTTCAATAAAACTTGGCAAATAGATGTAATTCCATAAAATTTTGAGGTCGGCTTTTTTTGAACAAACTTTAAATTTAGTGTTCATTGTGTTGCCACCCTTGGAGCGGTCAAAGAGTAATAGAAATAAATCGACAACCCCAACCCTTTCGCGGTCACTCAGCCCCCTGGGCGTTGTTTTGCAGCCCGCTATTGCCTGCTATATGCCCTCTATTGCATACTTTCAACGGATTGAATCTGATGGATATATGGTACTCCAGAGATGAGAAAGCGGTATGTAACGCGACGACGGGATTGTATATGCGACGCCGGTGTTTTTTTAGAATCGATGCTACTTTAGATCGAATTCAAATTTCTCCCGAACTAATACGGTTCATTTTGCTTGGGAGCGTCAGAGACACCGGCTTTCATTCAGAATTGTAACAAACCAACTTTATGTAATAGACGGCCTTAAGCCAGATTGTTCACTTTTAATTCTCTGAGAATCCGCTAGATGGCATTGACCCATTTGGCGTTATTTCTGAATCGCGATGTTAAGATTTTCCTTCTAATGGTGACTACTCGAGCACAATTTTGTTAATGTGAAGAGAAAGCTGAGAATACAGAGAGCTCAGTAAGGCAACCAGGAGTTGAGTCCCTTCTTGGGAGCTGCTACCCGGATCTACTGACATTTCATATTGGGTGAAAAAACTTCATCTTGCGGAACGATTTCCAGGAGTCGAGTCCCGTCTGGGAACAACTGCCCGGACCTATATAGGGTGAAATTATATTGGCGACATACAACAGTTTCCACTTGCCTGGATCTGCGTAACCTTATCCCACGGAAGAGAGAACCACCTTCCTTTACAGAATTTATTTTTCTAGAAACGCAATCAATGCCGTTTGAAAAATGCATATCGTATGTATATGTATTCTATTTAGTTACGTTGATAAAAAAAATATTATTGGTATATGTAAAGAACCTAGTGAATGCAGCGGTTTTCTTGTAAAATTTCGATATGAGTTTATGTTTTTTTTTGTATCGAGAAAAATCTAAGGAATCGTGTTTTCACACCGTATACTAATCAGTGTACATCCTCAATTTTACTATATATATTTTCCAAGGTGATTGAATCAACACTTTCACTGTTATGCGGCCAACCAAAGCCATTTGAGGTCTTATCGACCCGTAATTAGCGTGCATAAAGGATGGAGTGGTAAGTGTGGTGGACGTAGCCACTGCGGGAGGGTTGCTTCATCGGCCCTCTAAGAAACTGGTCAGGTTATTCACCTAAGGCAGGCACTGCTGGCCTTGGCTAACCGGGCTAGTTTCTGTTTCATTCATGCACATGTTGCATACTCTTTAGTATTTTTAATTGTTTTTTATTGTTTTGATTGACATGGGGTTTGTTTTTTGGTTTGAAGTGTAAAATTTTGTGAGTGAATTTTTTGTGAACTTGCTTAAGAAACTACCAAATATACAAGTCCACTAGTTTTATGCAGCTTTCATTTCCTTTATGACCTGATGGAAAGTGACGATGAGGTCGATGATGAAGCTTGCACATCTAAATAAAGCCTATTCATTCTCGCTTTGAAAAGGCCAAAGTTATAGCGTTCAGTGTGGCCTAGCCCTAGAGAAATGAGAATGCAATAGATTCGGTCCACAAGATTTATTGTAAGACATGATAAAAGAGTAAAATAAAGGCATTAACAAATAATGAAATGATGAAAAGTACAATTATTACAAAACACTACCTGCCTATAAAACTAAATAACACAATACTTACCTCAAAGGGGTATACGTAACTACATAATTTTAAAGCTATCGATGTGAAATTTTATAATAACGAAATGAAAGTGATTTGTGATTAATGGGTACATCGTCTTGTTTCAAGAATTTTGATGGGAATGACGTCGGATAAAACAATTGTGAGATTAGTCAACGAAAAGGGAATTCGAGAAGGATTCAAAATTTTAAAAATAAGTGGCCAGCAAAGAGGACAATAAAAAATCGTGGGAAAGTAAAATCTGCAGGCAAGGAATTCCGATCCGTAACCATATAAAAGTGGAAATAAAAATAAATATGTGCGCTACAGAGATGTGATTTTGTAGCGGTATTTGACGCGTAGATGGGACAGTGTACGTAGTAACAACAAAATTGAACGCGTACTCAGTCCTAGAGTCTCACTAAATTAAAATCAATATCGGCAGCATTCCGCGTTATATTTATAATTGCGGTGAATCAAAGTACCTAACTACAATAAGGGAGAGAATAGACGCACAAAAAATGCTCTGTAGAGATTGAAGGGGAGTGTAAAAACTGAAGGAACACTCAGGCTCGTTAACAGATATGTGGCCCGTGAGTCCACATTTTATAATAAAATCTTCGTAATAAAATTTTTGGGAAACTGAATTAATAAAAGTAATGTGGATTTTTTCTTATCAAATACATTTATATATGTTTATATTGTCATTTGGCTGGTGCAACATAGGATTTTTTTCAGTTTCCCAAAAACGCTATTTTGGATTATATCAATTTATTATCGGAAAATCGGCACATCTAGAAAATCTTCTAGGAATCTTCAGGACAAAAGTGTGAAGATTTGTTTTAACATAACATGCATAATTTGTTCCATATAGTTTATTATTTTTATGATTTTCATATGATGAAAACAGTTTCGACGTATGACCACATGTGGGTTTATTATACCAAAGGGTTACGAAAAACACTACAGTTACGTTGACAAACCGTGTTTCACTCATAACGAAAATGCATTTTGACGCTTTACGCCAGAAATGCTAAATGCCAAACGAGCTGAATGCTAGATTCGCAAAAAAAATGCCTGGCGCTACTTTTATTAGTAATTAAGAGTAATAATTTGATAACGTATCTTCGCACAATTTTTCATAATTTCAGCCTGAACTTAATTATTCATTCATAGCGCCTTTAATTCAAATATCCAGTTTTACAAGTTAATCATCATTAGTCTATCGCAGGCCACTGCTGTCGCATAAATAAATCGTTGCTCCATCCTGATGAAGTAAACGCAGTGTAAACGATAAGTAAAAAGTTAATACTTGTTACATGTATATTATATATACATAAACAATAAAAAAATAAACGTAACGAATGATTGAAGTATTTATTGTAGTATACGTGGACCCGTAAACATCAAGGCACCATATCGTTATACCCTTGATCCCTCCCTGTTGTTAGGCCTGGGAACAAGGGCGCAAGCCGCAAAAAGTTGGCAACTTTGCCATGTCACGCTCTCTTCGCGGAATTCTTTTAGTTCAAAACTCTGAGACTTTTTATAACTTGCCCATGCCATATAATAAAGCTCAAGGAAGGCAATGTGCATTATCTATAATCTTATAATAATATAATATCGAAAATAACACCTTATTACTTCCTACATAGCGCCTATTGTATCTAATTGATACAAACGTACCTTTAGAGAGGTGGCCTAGCGTTATATCGATTTAATTTTAAGATCGACTGAAACTTAACAACTCGATTTTTTTAGGATAACATGTGACGAGACGAACAAGTGGTGCGCTGCATGGTGGTAAACGACACGCCTGTAAATATTGTTCGCGTATTAACACTATGTTTGCCACTTACAAATAAATGGACGACGGGTCTAATACAAAAACCACGAAAAAAATGTCCCAAGTCAACCTATTTAAACGTAGTGACATGTAAAGGAATATGAAAAAGCTAGAACGTTGATTTAAATTGTAATGTCATCGCAGTACTGTCTAATTTTGCTTGCTTCGCTGTCAGTCGAACAAACGAAGACTAAAGCGTGAATGACGCTCTGTATACGATTTTAACGCCCTATAAGTTCGGACACTTTTTAGCGCGGACCCGACGTCCATATAATTGTAAGTCAATAATGTTTGCACATATTGTATATGCATAGTTGTTGCGCACGCAACAGAATTTTTGTAATAAAATTTAATATAACTTTCAAAGCAGTAAGTAAACGCTCGTCAAGGGCAGATTACGTAGGCGTCTATTTTGAACCAATCAACTAACACCACATACATTTTATTTCATCCGTACTACAATTTAACGAACTTTTGTATGAACTCTAAAAGGTCAAAAAGGACGTTCACTTTTGAATTGTACTTCTATAAGAAACCACAACTGTTTAGCGATCAATGGCACTACTCCTGTAAACTGGCTACCTATTGCCAATATATTACAGTCAACTTAAATCGTGTTTTAATTTTACGAGCTCGTCGAGATCCTCATCATATTCTGCTTGGGTCTGGCGGCTACAATACCAACATGTTACTAACAATTTGTGTCGTCTAATGTGTCCCGTCTCTTTTGTTCTATGGATCAATTAGTGCAAAAATCTCTTTGATACTCCATCATAGTCACTGAACAAATTTTCTGTATATATTATACTGACAGAATTGACACTACTATCTTACAAACCATTCATTAATAAAAAAAAGACACGGCTGTCCATAGCAGTTGAAGTTACACTCAGAGCTTTAAAGCATGAAACACACAGAGAGCAGATGTGAGTCGGGTGCGAGATGTACGGTTCACGTCTAAATCACAAAAAAATATATATTATTAAGGGCGTGTTTATTCGTCACGAATTTAATCGATCTCACGGAGACCGCGTGGTCGCCGCACAGTGACCGCGTGCATCTAACTGTTATGGCAAAATACGCTCTATTTATTTAGCTTTTTTTAAATTAAATGGACTTGCTCTTGGCCACTACCTAGCCCTGGAGCAAAAATAGGACGAGAACCCGAGTTGTATGAGTTCGGAAACACAGTCGTAGGCAGGGAGTTCCATTCCTGGGCTGTGCGCGTAATAAAAGATGATGAATAGCGCTTAGTCCGCCTGAAGGGAATATCGACCAAGTAAGTGTGGTATCCCGCCGTACGTCCTGGATGTCCGATGGTAAAAGGGGGCGGGCGGGACTAATGGAGCACATGGGCACGCTCACCGAAATATATTCTGTAAAAAACCGACAAACGGGCAACACTGCGCCGGTGGGCTAAGCTATGAAGTTTAGATTCGACCTTATCGTCACCAATAAGTCTCCAGGCTCTGCGATCAATCCAATCAAGTGTCTCAAGTTGATGCTTCGCTAGCTATCTCATAGGTGACTGCAGCACTCCATGCAAGATCGGACTTGTGCTTCATATAAAGTTAAGAGCTATCCAGGGGTGAAATATCGCTTAACCTTATTAAGGATACCCAGTTTCTTTTGCTCAAGGGTTGCGCTCAATGTTATGCCAAGGACATCCAGGTTGTCGGTAAGAGATACATATATACCCCGAAAAGTGGGAGTCAGACCACATTGATTTCTTTTAGCAGAAAACAGACAGGCTTGCGTTTTAGTGGCGAGATTATCATCTCCCCACTGAGAGACGAGACTTAAGGTCAAGTTGTTCGCTCCACCATGGCCTCTCTCAATGAACGGATAACTACCCTGCTGTGTTTTGCGCTAGCTTTTACGTTTGAACTTAAATAGCACCTCGAGCGCGCGGGCGACGCTGGCTTATCTTTGGACTACGTGGCGGTCGCGCGGTTGTATTATCCCAAGGAATTTAAATATTTTGCCTAGTAAATAGAATTCAGATTCGCAATTAATGTACGGAAAAGCGTGGTAACCGGGCGGTCTCTAAAACCTGCGCGTCGTGTAATTAGGAGTTTACCCTTCATAACCGAAACGTAGTCGATATAAATAACACGTGCAAACATCGAAGGTATAATTAGAAATAGAGACGAAATATGGGCCTTACACTCCTGGTATCTCATCAGTGATACATCACTTATAAATATCAACTCTCGTTTGCACTGAAATATAGATAGCGCCAACAACTGACCTGTGTATACGTCTCCGTATATTCCAAAAATATTCTGTATTTATTGTAATAAAGATAATATGTCTGACAATGGTGTTCCATTTGGTGGTGTGGGGAAAAACAGCAAAACATCTAATTACAAAACAAACGAAATCAAATTTCATTGTATTAGATTTTGCAATTTTCGTCCATTATAGCAAAGCTCAAGTTAACTGGTCGATTTGATGTGAAACAATTGACGACATCCGTCAATTGTTTCGAATTCGGGCTGGCCAATCGGAGCGCAGTTGTCACAGTAATGTTATGGCAGAATAGTTTCCAAACAAATTAAATGACATTTCGTCTCTATTTCTGGTTATATACTCGATGCGTGAAAATGACACCAGCACCACTTGACAAATAAACTAATGAACATCGTCTACTGCATTTGAATGAACATCAAATTACGGAATATAAATAAGACCCCCCCTTGCCACCTGAAAGGTCGTTTTAAAGTGGTTCGCGACATGATCACCTTAATGAGTCCCACGGGACCGTCTAATTACGGAGCTGCAAAAGACTTTTTAATGTCGTTAAAATGCAATTCCGCTTTGAATATATTAATTTAGCGAAAATATTCAGGGAATGCAAATTGTGAGAAAGGAAAGCGATCTGGGCGGTAAATTAGTAAGTTTCGATAACTTCGATTAACAGTAGTACGAATTTAGTAAGCGATGTTTTCTTTCTTGGATGTGGTACGACCATCGAGTATATAACCAGAAATAGAGACAAAACAAGCGCTATCCTCCCCTGGCAACTCATTAGGCAAATGGGCTTTATATCACTTTTAAATATCAACTCTCGTTTGCGCTGAAATCACAAATTAGAAAGCTGAGATAGTATAGCGCCAACAACTGACCTGTGTGTACGTCTCCGTATATTCCAAAAATATTCTATATTTAATGTAGTAAAGATAATATCTCTAGCAATGGGGGCTGTTCCATTCGGTGGTGTAGGATAAACAGCAAAACATCTAATTACGGAACAAACGGAATCATATTTCATCGGTAATCAAATATTAAATATTGATTTTTTTTCAATTTTCGTCCATTACAGCAAAGCTCAAGTTAAACTGGTCGATTTGAAGTGAAACAATTGACAAC
>NW_020653853.1:1965866-2001591 GCF_003589595.1 Hyposmocoma kahamanoa
CTTCATTTCGACTGATATAAGAATTGAGGTCGAATCAAATTGTTTTGTTTTTCAGAGATGTTTGAAATTTGAACGTAATAATAAAATCGAATTTCATGTTAGATAAGCAGTAACGACATTTTCACAGATAAGAAATTTTTTGTAACAAAATAGTTTATCCTTATGCTGGACGTAATTTGCGGTTTTTGAACATATCACAGAGGGTTTACGATATGTGTGTGATAAATAATTTTATTTTTATTGAGAGTAAATAGGCATTATTTAAGTGTGCATGCTCCATCGGTGACCCCATCGTCACTTTCTATCAGGTGTCAAATGCGCACTTTCATTTTATTTAAAAAAAACTAAAAAAGGATAGAAATTATATTTTAAGCATTGACTTACAAATAAATGTATCAGAATTTAGATATACCTATTCTTTGATAAACAATGTGTTACCCGGCGCGGGATATTTCTGTTCGTGAACGTTTTTAAATGAATAAACGAGTACGGTAAAGATCAGAGGGACATTTGCCACTGCGTCACCCTGAGGCATAAGTTGATAAGTGTCATATGCCTGTAATTTTACCAGCACCTGTAACTCTCAAAACCGGAAAGCAGTGATGTTCACATTACAGCTTGGCGGCAGAAAGAGGTCGGTGGCACTACTTACCTAGACGAAATCTCTCAATAGACGCTCTACTGCATTGACTTACAAATAAATGGACGACAGTTCTAATATAAAAACCACGAAAAAAATGTCCCAAGTCAACCTATTTAAACGTAGTGACATGTAACGGAATATGAAAAAGCCAAAACGTTGAATTTAAATTGTAATGTCATCGCAGTACTGTCTAATTTTGCTTGCTTCGCTGTCAGAAGAAACAAACGAAGACTAAAGCGTGAATGACGCTCTGTATACGATTTTGACGCCCTATAAGTTCGGACACTTTTTAGCGCGGACCCGACGTCCATATAATTGTAAGTCAATGATTTTAAGCTTTAATTGCCCGATTTTGCGCTTGAAGAGTAGAAACGGAGTTACGAGTTTTCAAATTAAAAAAAAAACTGGCATTTGCAAAACATTTTCAACCTAAAAAAATAATCTACCCTAAAAAAATACTTGTTGGTATTATTATACGTTTCGATAAAGCCCAACATTTCAATTTAACAAATACCTAAAACAAACATTCTATATTAAACAATATTAATTGCCTGGCAGATGGTTAAAATTCAAATCGCAACATCAAGTAAATTTAACCTCTGGTTAATTAAGAACTTACATGTTGTTTGTTGACGAGGGTCACGTATTGCGGTGAGGTATGATTTTGTGTTTTGTTATTAAAACCACACTATATATACGTTAATCCGAATTAATATTATAAATGCGAAAGTAACATTGTCTGTTACGCTTTGACGCCTAAACCGCTGAACAAAATATTTATGAATTTTGATATATAGATGGGGGTAACTTATCACAAACTCGATTTTTTTCCGAAATCACGTTTGTTCGAATTTTCATTAAACTAAAAACTGAATTATAACCGTTGTTCTTACAGGATATGTTAGACGATTATCGCAAAGACACGATTAGGTTCGGTTAGATTAGGTTAAGTTACGTTTAAAAAAAAAATTTTTTCCTCTCAAAATTACTTTGTAGGTTATGAAAATTGGACCAAACGTTATTTCTGGAAAAAGTCATTTCGGACTACTAATAGGTAACCATAGATGCGATCTAGGAAAAATTACATAGGCTACTTTTGTCACAAAAATAAATCTTTCTCCCGGCCCGGGAATCGAACCAGAGACCTCTGCGTGGCAGTCCGTTCGTTAACCGTTCTACTACAACTATATGTTGGTCAGCGCCATGTACTATATCTAAGGCAGACACACAGAAACACAGTCAAAAACTTCAAACTTAATAACTTAAATTGAAAAGTATATTCGTTTTTTCCAAACAAACCAACGTTTCACGTGCTTTTACACTTTTACTGTTAGCCGTGACCAGAGATGAGGTAGCGCGGATTAAAATAGGGTTAGTACCATCTATTTACAATTAAATATTTGTTGTAAATTATTAAAAAATATTATTACAAAATGTTTATTGCTTTACAATCCAGCCTATTCGATTTGCCATTTTATTGGACCGATTAGCTTGAAAATCGTATTGAAATAAATCGATACAAAAAATCGTTAAATCGAATCGTAATGTGTAGTCCTTAGTAGTGAGAATGCAGAGGAGTGCAAGGTGGGTATTGTGTGGACCTCTTTTCGTCTAAAAAAATTGTTAATCGAAACTTATTAATAAGTATGGAATTATACCAAATTCCATATTGACCGTTTCTGTCCACGACTTTGGACACAAATGGTTTAAAACCCGGGCTTTGAGTAAAAATACATTTAAGACCCGGGCCGGTTGATTGGGTTTCAACCCACTGCCCAACCCTGGCGTGACTGTTTAAATTCTACGTCGTAACTATCAATTTTCTCCACTTACTGTCGAATAATTTTCCGCGTACTGGAACGTCAAATTTGTCGTGTGATTTGTCGTGCAATTTTGCCCTCGCAGCGTGAGGCAACACACCATTTTAATCGATTTCAAAATTCTGCAAAAAATCTGTTAATAACCCTTTTCATGCCTTCGATGCAATTTTCTCGGCACGAAATTGCTATAAAATGTTCTGCAGGCGTTATTCAAACTGCCGAATTAATGATTATTCATGATAAGTTTCAAATACTGTTTGAATAGGTGTTTCTAGAAACCATTCTATGTACTTCCTTTTTAAATCCTGTGGATTATATTATGGAGTCTTGAAAACGGGTTCTATAGTGCTGGCAAAGCGCTCGTGACACCACTGGTGTTGCAGGCGTTCATAGGCGACGATGACCGATTTCCATCAGATCGGGTCGTATGCTTGTTTGCTGCCTACATAATATTTAAAAAAAAGTTAATTCCAATGCTTCAATAATCTTTACAGTTCTAAGATCAATACTATCTCAGCTTAAATTAATATTTTTTTCGTACTGACTCGATTCTATTGTGCGGGTCAAGTGGCAGAGACTCTGGCTACATTTCAGAATCAATTTTTTTACAAACGGAATTGAAGTCATTTGAAAAATGTATATCATATACTACACGTGCTCTATTTAGTTCAGTAGATATAAAAAAATCATTGGTACTTATAAAGTACCTATTGAGTAGCCAGTGGTTTTCTAGTAAAATTTCGAAGTAAGTTTGTGTTTTTTTGCAACGTGAAAATTTTAAGGAATCGTGATTTCATGCGCCAATTTTAAATCCAACTATCATATGTGTAACGCAATAATATCATTCAAATGTAAACGTAAATAATTTAGTTCCCAGTTACGAGATTTCATACAATTCTAATTGCTTTGAAAAATTATAAACAAAAGATAGATTCTGGACAGTAAAAGTTCGTTCACGTAAAGCGGCCATGTTTAATTCCGAGAGAGCGGTAATGTGCAGGCAAAAAGAACAGCCGAGTGTGTGCTAAACGAGGCTTGAGTCGACATGCACAGACTAGGGTATTTTACTCATAATGTGCAATACAATACAATTCATAATCTTGGTACAATAAAGTCACACGTTTGCAGACGTGACCTTATTACACCAAGAACACAAGTTTTTTATTGAATTTGGTTCCATTTAACTTAAAGAAAATATTCCACCTCTGATGATGGCAAACTATTGGATGAGTCCGGTTTCGCGCACTTTCTGCTAACCGATTGTTAACTTTTTTCTTTTTTTTTTTAATATATAATAGACACACGCTTGGCCACAATCTCACCTGATGTTAAGCGACGATGTGACCGACGATGGGACGCGTTTGCCTAAAAAATGCCTATTCACTCTAGCCTTGAATAGCCCCAAATTGTACTTTTCGGGAAATACAGATGCCGGTAGAGCATTCCATTCCTTTGCCGTACGCATCAGAAAGGAGGAGGCAAAGCGCTTAGTGCGAATAGGTGGAATATCAACAGTTTAGTTTTAGTTACAGTTTGTATGTACAATAATGGTACAATATAATAAGCTAAGTTTGAAGTCGGTTTCTTTTTTTTAATAAAAATTATAGTTTTTAACTGCATCCATGGCCGATGCTGGACTGCCACGCAGAGGTCCTGGGATCGATACCGGGAGAAACATTCGTATGGCCTACATTTGTTTCTCTCGTGAGTCTGGGTGTAATTTGTGGTTATCTATGTGTGACTCCATGGCATCCGCGACACAGGTTTTCCCTAGCGCTGGGTGATGTTGAGTGTGTGCGTTATTAATATTCAACGTTCTACAGGCATTGAATTTTTTTTGATGGTTAGTTTCATGAGTTATAGTTAAAAGGGGTTGATGTTTCAATTTTTTATAATATCAAATTACGGGACGAACAAGTCGTGCGATTGGTGGTTAGCTACACGCCTGTACATATAACAGTTGCAGTGCCAGTAACAGCTTTAAATTGCAAAGATCTGAGGGGTACTGTCACTGCGCCTGTCACCATGAGACATAAGTTGACAAGTCCCGTGTGCCTTACACTGCAGTAGTAGGTAAGGCAGTATTTCTCTGGATGAACTCGTTCATAAGGAGCTCGACTTTTACTAAATTAATGATAAAGATGTTAAAACTCGTTGTGCCCTTTCTCCCTTAGAAATATAAGTTTTCCGTGTACAATACCTTGCTGAAGAAAATACATCAGTTGCTAAAGCGATTTGGTATATATGCTTCCTGTTATATCTTTTTCCTCTCTTTGATGAGTTATTTTCGGGACTGGTTTCCGGATTTAAAAAGCCCGTGTTTCGCTTGATGCTTTGTCGGGGTTGACTTCCTTGATGCAATTTTAAAACCGTTTTAAAATCCACTCGTTTCACGTCTACTTTTTGCATTTCGCGCTGCTCCCGGATAGTCTGGGGCATTGTGTAGTTTAGTTGGGGCTTATACGTTTTTCGGTAGTCTCTTGATGTGCTATTATTGTACGCTGGTTCTTTTTTGTGTCCACTGTAGTTATAATTAAAACCTTAAATTAAAATTTAAAGAAGCCCCCTGCGAAACAGGGTGCCGCAAAAAGTCATCATCTGCAAGCCAATGATTCATCGAAACCAATCAACAGAGCTTTAAGACTATAGTTAGACTATAGTTGTACTGTATATACATACCATTATATGTAAAATAAAGGTTCAAAGCTATATCAAACATTCAGTATCATGGGAACAAAAGTCGAACAAAGCTTTTTTTCAAAACCATTGGAGTCCTGAATATGGGGGAAAACGTCACAGGCTAGCATTGATATGAGAAACAAAGGACGCTCGCGAACAGGTTGATCAAAAGAGCTTTTAAACAATAGAAGAGAGACGGATGAATGAATATATATGCTTAACGACGAAGTATACTTTTCAGAACTTTACCTCTAATCTAATGTGTTTTAATCTCAGTCTGTTGTGGGGCAAAAGCCACTTTCGCCCACCTATCCCACCTATCTCCTATATTCAGCTGTATTCTTTGGGGGTTTGAGAGGAAGCAGAGGAAAAATTCCTAATCTTCGATTTGATTTTAGAGGGGTATATCCACTTTAAAGTTAAAAATAAAATATTGTATGAGTAACTACATGATATATTTAAGCATAGACATTAATCAGAAACATAAAACAATAAAGTTTCCTCGATAGATAAAAATCACGAAATGACCTCTAATTTTCACATTTTTTCGATTCATCCTCGAAATGATACAGGTTTTTAGGACAAAAATTAGATAATTAATTATATTTATGCATGATCGACAACTACGGATTTTTTTTTAATCCCTTTAGTTTTAGAATTATTCCGCTAAAACGAATTTGGTACTTTTAATGCGCAAAATTCAACATCTCCTGTCGCATGTCACGCGAACTTCAGGCATATATTTGTTTCACAAATTTGGGCGGAGCCAACGTCAAAACTTTTTTGGCATGCTCCCTCTTAATTATCTTATTTCTTTCTTCTTTCTTTTTTTTTTTTACTTAATTCATACTTTTTCATCTCATACACAACTCCACACAGCGCACTCGTATAGATTATTTTGCTTCCTTGGTACATTTCTTTACTTTAAATTGAATTCTATTTTGCATTATTTTGCCATGATTAGCAAGCGGATTGTGGACAGTGTTTTGTGGATTGTGCTCTGCGTGTACTGCAGGGTGCTGCTGGGGCTGTCTAGGTACTGTAGCGCATCAGAGATATTCGCAGAGGCGCGGGTAGATTGTTTCCACGCGACAATGCGATGCCCTTCCTTGGTGCGCAGGATGCGGACCAACGCCAACAGCATCTTGACGTACGTAAACCACTGTAGTATCGTACTATTATATACCATGAATGTTGTTAATTGTAATTTAATTTAATTGAATTAATTTTATATATTTGGACATTATGTAAAATTTCATTAATGCAAATTCAAAATAATATTCAAATATAATGAATGGAATATAATTAATAATGTGATGTAATTCTATGTATTAATATAATTATGGACTATCTTGTCTGTTATTGAATAAATGAATTTGAATTTACAGTCGGCCGTGACTTTCGGACCTATAAAATGCCCGAAACTTTGAATCGTTTGAAGTAACATATTACATCCGAAAAATAGTTTCATTTCTTATTTGTAACCATCGCGAAAACCTAAGAACTTGACAATAAATGACATTTAACACTTAAGCTGCTACTAATCAAGATCTTCTTTAGTCCTTAATCAATCTACAACAATATCTTGATCACGTGATACGGTATCATTCAATACAGGAAAGCTTGAAAAAATTTGGGTGACATCTCAACCTATGTCATGTCATATATTTGTCATCAACTTATGACGATCGTAGATGGAATAATATTTGTTATATAATTGAATGATAACAACTTTATTATTATTAATATTATATTGTTTTTTTTTATTCTATATTTTTTCCCAACCACCAAAGTGATATATATATAATAATAACGCACACACTCAACATAACCCCGCACTAGGCAAACCCTGAGTCGCGGGTATCATGGACACACACATAGACAACCACAAATTACACCCAAACTCACGAGAGAAATAAATGTAGGCCATACAAATATTTCTCCCGGCCCGGGAATCGAACCCGGGGACCTCTGCGTGGCAGTCCGGTATGGTAACCGTTCGGCCACTGAGGTAGTTATATATTATATATAGTATATTTATATATATTATATATAGTATATTAGATATAGTATATTTATATATATCACAAGAATAATTGTAAAATGTGAAAATCATATCAAAATAACACAACACAGAATAAAATATTTTTTTCCTTTCGTTTACCGTAAGGAGTTTTTATACACAAACACAGTACAATAAAACAAGCGTGTTCACAACATTGTAGTTTATTTATTTAAAAACTTGTTTCCGTACCAATAAAACTTCATTGATAATTATATAACATTTCGTATTTATGTTGCTGAAATATAAATACGGAGATGAGATTGGCGAAATTAATCAGTTTAATGGGTTTTTATTCATGTCTTTTATAACTTTTGTCTTTGAAACGAAATGTTCATCATAAACGTGTTTATTCGCCCGTATAACAATCCTCGGAAATGTAAAAACAATTTTACAAATGCCAATGACGGTTATAAACATGCTAATGACGCATTTCTCCTTTTTTCATATAAGTAGGAGGCAAGCAAGTAGACAAGCCACTTGGTCGGAGGTGGTCTTCGTTGCCTACAGACTGCCACACACGATGAACTGGCGTTGTCAGCCTTTGAGAGCCCTATTGACGCGCTTTTTTAAGAATCTCATGTGCAAAGGAATTGCTTCAGTAGGAAGACCACATTTTAATAGCAGTAGAGCATTGACTTACAATTATATGGACGTCGGGTCCGCGCTAAAAAGTGTCCGAGCTTATAGGGCGTTAAAATCGTATACAGAGCGTCATTCACGCTTTAGTCGTCGTTTGTTCGACTGACAGCGAAGCAAGCAAAATTAGACAGTACTGCGATTAGGTACATAATAATTTAAATCAACGTTTTAGCTTTTCCATATTCCTTTACATGTCACTACGTTTAAATAGGTTGACTTGGGACATTTTTTTCGTGGTTTGTGTATTAGACCCGTCGTCCATTTATTTGTAAGTCAATGCAGTAGAGCGTCTATTGAGAGATTTCGTCTAGGTAAGTAGTGTCACCGACCTCTTTCTGCCGCCAAGCTGTAATGTGAACATCACTGCTTTCCGGTTTTGAGAGGTTTTGCTGGTAAAATTACAGGCACATGACACTTGTCAACTTATGCCTCAGGGTGACGCAGTGGCAAATGTCCCTCTGATCTTTACCGTACTCATTTATTCATTTAAAAACGTTCACGAACAGAAGTATAACACATTATTTATCAAAGAATATATATATCTAAATTCCGGTACTGATGTGGGCAAGCCTGTCATTTGGTATTATAAAAAACAATCTTGCAGAGTCCAGGAAGGAGCGAACGAACTGGATGCGAGCAGAGCAAGATTGGTCGTTGCGATATCTTTCGAATGAGATAATGGATGATACCTTTAAGATCAATGCAAAATTGGACCCACTATATTATACCTTTAAGATCATCTCCGTCTCTTTAAAACATGATTGCGTCGTCATCCATCACACAAGCAATTACTTGCTAACTGTTCAAACAAACTCATTCAAACAAACGGCATTACACATAACTAATGGGAGTACACAAACGACTGTGCACATATTATACATGTGTAAATGCGCACATAGCGTAAGGTTTTGGAAACATCCGCTGTGAGTCGTGACCTTTTATGGACGAATAGAGCGAATAAACATTTTGTAAGTTCGTTTTGTACCCTGCCCCTTCAGTTGTTTACCACATTGCAGTTTTTTGGGTAAAATAGTTAAACATGCCTAAACCCTGTTCCTAGCGAAGACTCAAACGGTTGAACGATGATGACGTCATATTTTAGTCGTAGGCCTGGTGGTGAGCGACACGTCTATCCATAACAGTTGCAGTGTCTCTCAGAGCTTTAAATTGCAAAGATCTTAGGGACACTGCCTCTACGCTCGTCACTCTGAGACTTAAGTTGACTAGTCCCATGTGCCAGTAATTTCCCCAGCAGCCCTACTCTTCAAAACCGGAACGCAGTAATGTGAACATTACTGCTTGTCGGTAGGAATAGATAGGGTGGCAGGACTTCCCTGGATAAACTCGTTCACAATGAGCTATACTGCTACTAAGTGTATATTACAACAGTGTGTTTTTATTTAATGAATATTAATTTTAAAAATCCTTCAATCTAACTGAACTCGATCCATCATCTCTTCCCATGCTGGCGCCACCACCTTTACCAACAAAAGTATGATACAAACGCAAGAAACCAGCTATACTGGCAATGTCCAATTTGGCCAATATACCAAACCTAGTCATCCTCTGAAACCGTCTTGATCCAGTACTTCTAGTCAAAGCAGAGAAGCGTTCACGGTTAACCGTAGCTAATGATGCAAACTAAACATATCAGCTATACTGGTAATGTTTCGAAATTAAAATTTGGCCACCAAACTTGGACATCCTCTTAATTAAACCGCCTTGATCCGGCAATTCCACTCAGAGCAGAGAAGCGTCCATCGAGTAAACTACAATTATTATTGCAAACATAAGATACCAAATGTAGTGACAATGTAGTCCCACCATTTGATCGATACATCAAACTGGGTCATCCTCTATAGTATACAGCCTTTACCCGATACTTCTACTCAGAAAAGACGAGCGTTTTGGAGAACACTGTCGCAAGTGATATAGACTCATCTCTGGCTAGTGCACCAAGTTTTGTCGTCAGCTGTGTAATATCAGTAGACCGGTGCTTCTCTGCCTTCGTCGCCAGTGATGTGGACGCAACTCTGGCTAGTACACCAAGTTTTGTTACAGCTGTGTTATATTAGTGGACCGGAGCTTCTCTGCCTTCGTCGCCAGTGATGTAGACGCAACTCTGGCTAGTGCACCAAGTTTTGTCGTTCGGTGTGTTATGTCAGTGGACGCTTCTCTATGTTCTTTAAACCTGATCACTTAGTCTTCTTCCCACTCTTAAGTATAACCTTGTCACACAAATAAGGTGCAATAAAATGCAATAACAAACTTGAAGTATCAATGATACTATTAAAGTTATTAGTCACGATTAAACAATGCGCGAACAAAGTGAAGACAAAACGTCGTAACCTTTTATGAATCGCGACTTGTTATCTTTAAAAGGGCAGCCGTATCATTGTGATGCTGTATTCAGGGTTTGAAGGAATTTTCCTGCATGTTTTTATAGTGCTTAATAACCCACGTGTATGTTGCTCTAAATTCATTTTCATCATCATAATTGTCATAGTTAACCCATTATACATCCCACTGCTGTGCACGGGTCTCCTCTAAAGATAAAGAGATATTTTGAGTTATGCTGATATTAGATGCCCGTGATATTTATTATGTGTATTGAATAGTTATAACTTTTTTATTGGAAAAAACTGATCTCAAAAGTTTGCTTATGGGTTTTTTTATTGGAATTAACATTTATTTGCCAAGTTTTTTTGACATCTGTTAAGGAAAAGTGGGTGAAATTCAAAAAAACTAGATTCATTTTCTAATATGTATATCCACCCTTAAAGGTGGAATGTATTCTTCGATTTTAAATGGGATCACCACTGATGTACTCCCTTTCCAACAAAAAAAAAAAGAATTATCGGAATCGGTTCACAACATGTTCGAGTAATCGCGTAACAAATAAAATATTGTCGAATTGAGGAACTCCTCCTTTTTTGAAGTAGGTTAAAAATACATGTAACAAAAGATACAAGACGTGATTGACTTGAAAGTTGTGAATGTAAGCTTCAATATGGACAAAAAGACAGTGACAGACAGTATAAGTACTTACAAAATAAAAATGGGTAATCATTGACTTACAATTATATGGACGTCGGGTCCGCGCTAAAAAGTGTCCGAACTTATAGGGCGTTAAAATCGTATACAGAGCGTCATTCACGCTCTAGTCTTCGTTTGTTCGAATGACAGCGAAGCAAGCAAAATTAGACAGTACTGCGATGACATTACAATTTAAATTCAACGTTTTAGCCTTTTCATATTCCTTGACATGTCACTACGTTTAAATAGGTTGACTTGGGACATTTTTTCGTGGTGCTTGTATTAGACCCGTCGTCCATTTATTTGTAAGTCCATATGGGTAATATAATTTGTAGATTACTAACTAACTGTCAAAGGAGATTTCATAACATAACAAAATTTTTTTTTTAAATTTACTCTACCAATGTCTTTCATTATATTATTCCATCAAATTTTTATCACATATGTATTTATATAGTATTTATTATGTATTGTATATATACTTTGTTTATACATAGACATAGTTATTCATATAATATATATTCATGTGTGTAAATTATGTCTCATAATAATTATTAATGTTATTACACCGCCGTTAATTTTAAACCCAGCTCTCTGGTCGAGTGGTAAATAATTCTTAATGGCATCAAGAGTCTATACTACCTCAAATGGCATTGATTGTCAAAATCAAAATAATCTTTATTTCATAGGTAAGCAATACGACACTTGAAATCGTCTCATTGGTCACTCTATCGCTCATTCGTACTGCAGATTCCCTTGAGAAGAATGAGCAAGAAACATTTGTACGCATTCAACATTTATAATATATTTTTTGCTATCAAACATCAGAAATCGAGACTACCTCCGTGAGCTAAACTTAAGATCCAAGTACGCAGAAGTTGTATAATAAACCTTTAGTATAAAGTTTTTGTTTCACTATAGTTTTAAACCTCGTGAAAGGCAAATTTTGTATATAAACCGGTATCTTGTTATAGAAGCGTACACATTGCCCCTTAAATGAATTTGTGATTTTGTGAATACGACTATCAAGAACAGCTAGTTTATTTTTAACTGACTTCACAAAAGGAGGAGGTTCTCAATTCGTCTGTATGTTTTTTTTTGTATGTATGTTACGCGATAACTCCGGTATTTGTGAACCGATTTTCATGATTCTTTTTTTGTTGGAAAGGGGGTACTTCCATAGTGGTCCCATTTTATTTTGAAGAATGAATGAAGATTCATTTTTATAAAAAGCGCCTAACTTAAATTTAGAATTACTTTAATGGTTGATTTTGCTATTTCTCCAATTCAAGGCGTTCTTCTCTCAATATACTTTGAGTAGTGAGAACCGATTTTTATTATCTCCAGTGTCAAGTCCTGTATAGTGGCGAACTAGGGGATATTGCAATAAAACTTAGCAAATAGACGTAACTCCACGTACTTTTGAGGTAGGTTTTTTTAGTACTCTGTACTGATCATTATTATTCCTCGTATTAATGTTATGTCTGTCACTATTTTTCATAAGGAGATTACTATTCCTCTTAGTCAAAGTCAAAGTCAAAGATTATTTATTCCATAGGTAAAATAAATTTACACTTGAAATCGTCACATTTAAGCTACTGCTCGTTCACTACGCTGACCTCCCTGAGAAGAACGAGCAAGAAACTCTAGGGATTGCTCTTTTCAAATAAACTTAAATGCTATGGAATACACTTTGAATCAAATTTGTGTGGATTCTGGAGCCATATCGTCTTTCCATACATCTTTTATCTAACACGTAGTCTTCAATTTTGTAATATGATTTTTCGATCAAAATATTTTTAATGTAGTTTTTAAACTTAGGAAATGATAAACTTAATATATGCTCCGGAATCTTATTGTAAAAACGTATACAGTTCCCCATAAAAGAGTTGTTTACCTTGGTTAAACGAAATCGTGGTACTTAACATAAACTACATTTTCATAAATGTACTGTGACGCTAGTGTAAGAATGTTAATTTCCTTAAATTTATCTCTCAAAGATACTTGATTTCGCATAACAGTGAGTTTTAAATCAATCAATTTGGAAAAAAATATATAGTATAATTAAGGATATACACTGGTGTGAAAACAGGATTCCTGAAAATGTGTCATGATAAAAAAAAAACACAAATTTACTTCGAAATTTTACAAAAAAAACCGCTGTATTTAATAAGTACTTTACACAACCGAAAAATCAATAGTATTGATTAGTGTCAAAAATTTCAATAGTATTGTACAATTCCTGATTCTGCATTAAGTGGAGTAGTTTTTAAGAAGGCCATACACAAATTTCTCCCGGCCTGGGAATCGAACCCAGGACCTCTGCATGGCAGTCCGGCATGGTAACCGTTCGGCCACAGAGGCAGTTCAAAGTTAATGTTTAACTTTTTACAAGGGTACGAGGTATACCAAATTAATCACTTTTTTCATAATAATATAATAATAATAATAAATAACGCACACACTCGACATAGCCCCGCACTAGGGAAACCCTGTGTCGCGGGTGCCATGGACACACACATAGACAACCACAAATTACACCCAAACTCACGAGAGAAATAATTGTAGGCCATACAACTATTTCTCCCGGCCCGGGAATCGAACCTGAAACCTCTGCGTGGCAGTATAGTTTATGATATTTCTCAGTAAAATATTAGTTGCTGTACCTGGAAAAACTATTCAGAATACTCGAAAAATAAAAATAACAACCATCTGGAGCTAACCATGGCAATAATAGCATAAAACCCAACAAAGAGTAGAGTTTTTGCAAAAAAATAAAAAAGGGCCTATATCTCGAAAACTAAAAGACTTTTACTAGGGTCAAAATATTTTTTTCTGGTAGGTATATAGCTCACCTACCCACAGTGTCGCTCTGGCGTGTTATTTTTGGGACACCCTGTATATCTATGATTTTTTTTATATCAACTAAACTAAATAGAACACGTATAAATGCATTTATTCGACACTAAACCCATTTGGTTTAATGTCGTATGTAAAAAATTAATTCTGAAATAAAATCAATGTCCGATGTTCGATCCAAGCCAAAAGAACTGCATAAGTACGGGAATAATTTGAATTTGAAATGACGTAGTATCTACAGTTAAATCCGCATATTGTTCTGTATGTAATAAAATTAAATTTAAAAAAATCTAACTTCATTTACCTTGATCTTAATCCTTTCAGCTTTCGGGTTCAAACGCATTATTACTTACGCAACTAACACTAAGGACTATTTGTCATTATTATAAGCATTCAACTGTAAGCGGCGGCGCGTGCGCAGGTGGCCCTGTTCTGCGCATCTGTATTCTGTAGCGCAAGGCCGTCCGCATTGCGACGCGTACGCATAATTTGTAATTATACTTAAATGTTGTAAACAAAGGTCTGCTCTTAGAATTGATTTACATAGATCAAAGTTTTTAGCACTATTGACTTGATATACATTAAATAACAAATTTGACATCTTTTTAAAAACGGTTAGTATTTAACCGCTCACCAAAAGAACAATGTTTTTCACAACCAAATATGCCACTTTTCAACAAAAGTACAGATTGCGCACCGAAATATGTACATCAAAAGAAAATTTATTGAGCATTATGTACTAAAATTAATACATAATATTTTATCGCAATGCATAGCTAACATCTACATATATATACCTAATATTTCTGACATACAACAAACGTATGACCACAAAGTGAGAAAAAGCATACCTATTCCACTAAAAGGTAAATCAGTCTATGGGAATGAAAAATCATTTTATTTGACATAATGGTCTAATTGTACAATTTGTCCAAAACAATAAGATTACCAAAAAAAAAAAATTAAAATTGCACACAAACATTGCAACAAAGTATTTGCACGTAAAGGTTATATAGGTTATATACGCACTTAAATATTTCCCTTTAAAAACATATTTATTACATAAAACACACAAGTTACATCATTTATATTCTCTTTATAATCCATTAGACGTCCCACTGCTGAGCAAGGGTCTCCTTTAAAGAGAGGGTTTTATTTATTTATATACGGGGCTATTTTTAAAATATTAACAACCCCAGAGGACTATATTATTAACATCATAAACAACATTTTACAAAAATCGATGTTCGAGATCACCCTCTTGTACGTCCTTCTATGGTAACCTATCACAAACTCGAACATTTTTTTGTCCGAAATGACGTTTGTTCGAATTTTCATTACACCGAAAACCGAATTATAACGAAACAGTTGTTCTTTTAGGATATGTTGAATGTTTATAAAGGCACGATTAGGTTCGGTTAAGTTAGGTTTAAAAGAAAAAACATTTTCCTCTCAAAATTACTTTCGAGGTTATCAAATTTCGACCAAACGTTATTTCTGGAAATGCCATTTCGGACTATTGATAGGTAACCCCTTCTATACTAGAAGTTTGTGGGGGAAATATAAGGGAATGTTTGCTGAAGCGCACGTAGATTGCTTCCATGCCTGCAATCATGAGCAAGCGGTGCACATGACTGGTACGCACTCTGACATACATCTAGTAGACGCCGCAAGTACAGCAATTTGCAAGAAAACCGAGCGTGCCACATTTTATATATCCACTATGATGTCACAAGAACTATTTAGTGGGAAACCTCCTTCCGCGCTAAATCGATTGATTGAACGGAATACACGTATTCCATTCAATTAATCGTTTCAAATATTCGATGATTACAGGTAGTCGTGAAATATTAATATAGTAGAAAAATACCAAAACAAGATAGTATAACTGTCCTTTATTACAAGTTGTTTTAAAAAAAATTTGATGACTTAAAAATTTAAACTTCAAATATTAAAATTATTGTCCTTGAAATGAAATAAGCTTATTATATAACCGTCTTTTTATAATAGAATATCTTATCGATTGACTTAAATAATGAAAACGAACGTCAATATAATGAACTTGCAATTGTCTTAATTAAATTTACTAGATGGTTTTCCGTCGGCGATTGATCAAATTGGTGAATGGCAAGACAATTGAAAATGTTACTGCTGACAAAATATCGTAAAATCTTACTAATCAGAAAAGGTTTACTTAATGTCAGTCTCGTGTAGAGTTTTTGTGATTTCATCATGATTTCTCGGATTTCTAACTCTGCTGCTTTGCATATTTGGATAGCATCTTTGGTGGGATAAACTAGACTACCTTCGTCCTTGAAAATAACGAACTCATACGTATGACCAACTCCAGGTTTTTGTAAAGACAGCGCACTGTTACATTCTTCGCAATTTATATTTTTTTATTACTCGTACTACATACCCGGCGATTTAAGTAATTATTTGCTCACTATATTCGGACATTCGAGGCAACGTGCTGCAAAAATTATCGAAATTACAGATACTACTTATAGCAGATACTACGATACTGAAAAAAAAACGAAACGTTACAAAAGTTATAGAATATTTTTATAATATTGCTAAGGTCATAATAATTTTCGTCCCTTTGTTTTCAAAATCGATCAGAATCGAGAACAGTGTTGCCTAATGTAAACATCACTAAATGTTAAATTTGGCCAAAAGAATGTACAAGCGGCCGTACCACGAAACTGAATGCATTATACAAAAGTGCGTTCGTTCGATATTCATGGCGTATTAGCAAAGGATCAGAAATATATCGCACCAAGTAAAAGCCGCAATGTATTACAAATATGAGGCATACACTTGCATATTTGTTTTCTCGAAATTCATACAAAACCAAATAAATGTTTTTAAAATAAATTATGCATCTTCTGATTACAAAATCACTTGCCCGTGGAAGGAAACGTCCCTGTATACACGTTTACTTACAGTTATGATGCTTTTGCAGTTTATAATTGCAGAATTATGCATTTTTCGCGTTTTCGACTGGTGTTTATCTACGATAACGGTCGAGCGCGTTCTGTACAACAGCGGCAAGTAAGTGAATTGCACTTACTTTAGGCACGCGAAGTACGTACACTTGCGGTGCCTATCTAGATATATGTCTGTGGGTGTGCATCACTGATGTGGGTCAGCCGTCAATACATGAACCATTGTAACATGGTGCATCTATTGACTAAATATAAAATAGTATTCTAATTGTTGTCTAAAAAGTACTAAAGTTTATTTTTGAATTTAATTTGATCCACGTTAGTCAAGATAAATGATTTATTATTATCATTATTATTAAGAGGGAGCAGAGGAAAAATTCCTAATCTTCGATTTGATTTTAGAGGGGTATATCCACTTTAAAGTTTAAAATAAAATATTGTATGAGTACCTACACGATATATTCAAGCATAGACATTAATCAGAAACATAAAACAATAAAGTTTCCTCGATAGATAAAAATCTCGAAATGACCTCTAATTTTCACATTTTTTCGATTTATCCTCGAAATGCTACAGGTTATTAGGACAAAAATTAGATAATTAATTATATTTATGCATGATCGACAACTGTCACTACAGATATTTTTAAATCCTTTTATATTCAGAGTTATTCCGCTAAAACGAATTTGGTACTTTTAATGCGCAAAATTCAACATCTCCTGTGGCATGTCACGCGAACTTCAGGCATATATTTGTTTCACAAATTTGGGCGGAGCCAACGTCAAAACTTTTTTGGCATGCTCCCTCTTAATAGGTAATAAATTTATCAAAAATAAAGACTTCACTTTCTGGATCTGTATGTGGTATTTTTTTATAGCATCAATTGACGGGACGAACAAGTTGTGCACCTGATGATAAGCTATACGTCTGTCCATAACAGTTACACTTGCGACTCATGCAATGATCTGAGGGGAACTACCACTGCGCCCTTCACCCTGAGACATAAATTGACAAGTCCCATGTGCCTGTAATTTCACCAGCACCCTTCAAAACACATTAATGCTGACATTGCTGCTTGACGGCAGAAATAAGTAACGTGGCAGTACTACCCTGGACGAACACTTTCATAAGCTTTCCCAAGCTCTATTGCTACTAAAATATATGTTATGTATTATGTTACACGTTGCATCGTTAAATGTTTATAAGAAACTATTGTATTTGTAATTTATTATGATGGGAGATAGCACGTGTGCTCGCTTCGGGAGTTCAGTAGAAATGGAAAGAAGAAAAGTAAGTGACGAAGAAGTCGCATCGTCACAAGTTGTTTATGATGTTAGTATTATAGTACTGCGAGTTGTTATTATTTTTCAAATAACTGTGTACATATGTATACATGTATAGTCTTAGAATAATAACGCATAGAAACCTAGTCCGCACACGCTAAGTGAGGCAAATTGAAGCGCACCAAAAGGGCCTACACGAGCGGGCGGGTCTTCAGTGCTCAAGGTCAAATTGCACCGCGAACAGATCAAGAATTTTAGCTAAAAATGACGAAATATGCGGTAAATGAGTGTAAAAATACGTCAGACAAGCATAAAATAGATACTAACATCACATTCCACAAGGAAGTAACGCGTTTCAACTTGTATTTTTATATAAATATTCATTAAAACCGAAAATTACTACTAAAACTAGCCTACATGAATTTGATTTTTGCCTCACTTGTGACAGGTCGTTTGATATGAAACTATCATTCTATACGTTATTATTCTAAGCGTATAGTATACTTTTTATCGAACATAGTTTATTCGAATGATGCTTCAATAATTTCATTTGCATTTGCAAATGTCACGGATTAGATCATCGACCCCGAATTGTGCATCCATCGAGTGTATAACCAGAAATAGAGACGAAATGTCATTTAATTTGTTTGAAACTATTCTGCCAAATCATAACGGTGACAACTGCGCTCCGATTGGTCAGCCCAAATTCGAAACAATTGACGGGTGTCGTCAATTGTTTCACTTCAAATCGACCAGTTAACTTGACTATAATGGACGAAAATTGCAAAATTACATATCTAATATTTAATTAACGATGAAATGTGATTTCGTTTGTTTTGTAATTGTTGAGTATGAATTATTGTACTATATGCGGGTGGAAGTACATAAACCTTAAACGAACTGATCCCTCAGGTTAACTTCGAGTTCTTTTCCGAAATTACAAGTGCTCGCGAGATGTTTTAATGCTTGTAAGAAATCACTCATCGTTTCGCCTGATCGTTGGGTTCGATGACGAAAAATATGGCGCTCGGCAATTTCCGATCGCTGTAGCTCAAGATGGTCGCCGAATGTTTTTACCAATTCCGCATAAGTTTCCTTTTCTGGTTTCTTTTTTGTTCATCCGGTACGGTAAATCGCACAATAAATCATAAGTCAGCTGTCCCACTAACGTAACTAACGTTGCTACACGCATTGACTTACAATTATATGGACGTCGGGTCCGCGCTAAAAAGTGTCCGAACTTATAGGGCGTTAAAATCGTATACAGAGCGTCATTCACGCTTTAGTCTTCGTTTGTTCGACTGACAGCGAAGCAAGCAAAATTAGACAGTACTGCGATGACATTACAATTTAAATTCAACGCTTTTTCATATTCCTTTACATGTCACTACGTTTAAATAGATTGACTTGGGACATTTTTTTCGTGGTTTTTGCATTAGACCCGTCGTCCATTTATTTGTAAGTCAATGTCTACACGTAATTCTTCCTTTATTCCGATTAATAGCATAAATTGATCTCCGCGTCTTACGTAAGCAGACCACTGTCTGCTTGGTAAATCGAATCGTTAGATTTTACCGTTAGGCATTTATTTTTAAACACATGTAATTCACGCACTTTACTAGAATATAAAATCACTTCGCGGGTCCGTACTCATCGCCATATGGGTATTTACTGAATTACCGGAAAAGCGACATGGAAACGACCGAGTCCGTATCGTAACTGGTTTATTTACGTCCACCCGCATATAATGCAATAATTTATACCCAACAGTAATTAGATGTTTTGCTGTTTTTCCCACACCACCGAATGGAAAAGCCCCCCATTGTTAGATATATTATCTTTATTACAATAAATATAGAACATTTTTGGAATATACGGAGACGTACACACAGGTCAGTTGTTGGCACTGTACTATTTCAGTTTTGTAATTTGTGATGTTCAGTGCAAATGAGAATTGATATTTAAAAGTGGTATAAGGCCCATTTGCCTGATAAATATATATATCTGGTTATATCCTCGAGATGTGCTTCCAGTAAGAACTACAGTTTTATGTCATTATAACACGTATTTACATGACATTAGAATATATTTATTATGTTAGTATTTAATAGGCAATTTTTAACCGACTTAAAAAAGGAGGAGTTTCTCAATTTGACTTAATTTTTTTTTATATGTATGTTACGCGATAACCGATATTGATGATTGTTTTTTGTTGGACAGAGGGTACCAGTTGTCCCATTTAAATATGGAGAAAATATACCACCTCTAAGGATGGAAAACTATAGGATATTATGAGGTTTTTTAGTACTCTATACTGAGATTATCAATTATTAGTAGTGTTGTGTGTGTGTTTGTGGGTGTGTGTATATATAATATTAGGTTTCGACTTGCTTTACATTCCAGCTCACAAACTACAATAAGCTAATACAACTAGTACTTCTTAGTATATGTAAACAATAATTTTGTACTTTGTTATTGTATTTATTTATTTATTAAGGTTCATCAACAGTTGTTACAACAACATTATGACTGGTTACTGCTGTAGGGGTAAGTATTTTACTAAATGCACAATTTTTTACGCACGAACACAGCTTGCGACTAAATAACGAATCGTCGCCTCATTTTGTTTATATCAAATATCGATTTTTTTCTTCTTTATTATTATCTAAAGTTTTTACAGAATAAGTATAATAAATTCCTCTGATTATGATTCAAACGTCTTTACTGCCTGTTTTGTAAAGGTCACTCTTTGATTGTGTTTACAAATGATAGTCCATTGATCTTTTGGAACTAGTTCGCTAGACATTTAAGCAACTTTTAAAGTAATCTTCACAAACATCTATTATTTTCCTGCTTCAATACCGGATTACAGCATTCTCTATAGCAACAGGTACCTCTTCAAGTACAATTTGAGAAGGTTAAGCATTGATACATAAGATCGACTACACAAAAAGAAAACTAAAAACAAAAATCTGCAACAAGCACATAGATAAATAGGTAAGCAGGGTCTTTGTTTTTAAAACAACATCATATTTGCTCTGATTCCAAGGTAAGTAACTAAAGCACATATGTTGTGAAAATCGGAAACTACAACGATATCACAGACACCCTGAGGTAGTGATGAAAGAAACTCAGTCTTTTAAGGCCTTTTAAAAAACCTCGACTAATTTTTAACGCCTCACGACTAGTCTAGTCTTTTAACCCTCAACTCTTGAGTCATAAGACTAAACCTGAAGACTAATTCGAGTCGAAGTCTTTTAATCCTAGGAAGCTTAAAATACTTATAGGACTAAAACGACTAAAAAGACTAAAACGACTGGCGCCTCATAGCCTAGCATAGCGTGATTTTATTTCTCCCACAAGGTATTTATTTTACGATTGCTGGATAACGTTAACGTGGCTTTGTTCACAGAAGTCAGTTAATTATAACTAATTGAAGAACTTGTTTTTTGAGAATTATTTGTTTTTTTAACAACAGACAAAAAAACAGTCAAAGTATTTTATCAAATTTTAGTGTCTGATACTGTCGTTTGGCCATAATGATGAATGAAACATACTATTTATGAACGTATCGAGTGGAGGTCCACAGTCTCTGCCTACCCCTGAATGGGTGACAGGCGAGATTTTTATGTATATATTTGATCTATGTATTACAGATAAATTGTATCTCACTACCGTGCACGGGTTCCTAAAGAAGTTTAAACAAAAGTACCAGGACTTCATAATAAGAAAAGTGGTTACAGACCGATATTACACAAAATAAAGAAACAGCACGTTAGAACTGGATTTCCATAGACTTTTAAATATTGCTTGTATTTCATTATTTTAAATTTCTAGCAGAAAAAGTATTGTACGCAATCGTTACATAATTAGGTCTTAAAATCTGAAACCTATTGCTTAAACCACTCTTTTAATCCTAGTTTTTATTATAAGTAAATAAACGTGATTATTTACTACATACTACGTCATTTTTATTTATAAATTTCGGGTTTAATAAGACTTATGGAAAAGAAATGGAGTCGAGTCTTTATAAAACGCCTTAAGCGACTTAGGGACGTATTGTAGAACTCTACTCAATGCTCAAGTCAGGACTTGAGTATGATTCAAAGCACTAGAAATCATACTCAAGCCTTGCCATTAAGGTCGTATTTCCAGTGCTTGAAATCATACTCAAGTCTGCTCAAATCCTGACTTGAGCATTGAGTAGAGTTCTGGAATACGAACCTGAGTATCTTTCATCACTACCCAGAGGTCTACTTCCGTAAGATGCCTGAAGTGAATGAAGCTTCATGCTTAACATTGTCTTTTAATTTTATTAGTGGGGTCGGCACAACATGTATTTTTCTTCCACTCTCCAGTATCAGATCGAGTATTACATATTTGATAGTAATTGTTTCGGACGGATGTCGGAAATATTGAGTATTGAGTATATAGAAAACTTAGTTTCTACATTGACCCGACCGGGGATCGAACCAGAAACCTCACAGATTGCGACACCATGAAAACCGGTGTGCAACTACTACCGACTGCTGACTCGTTCCATAGCCCCGGTATGGCGAAGTGTGCCTGATACTAAGCCACACGCCTGTCTATAACTGTTGGAGTGCCACTGAGTGCTTAAAATCATATCAAAACTTAAAAGTACACTTCGTGCGCTTGCACACCCGATTCGTATTCATTCCAAATCCTATACAAATCTAGAAAATTCGGACCCACTTCCGATGTCGCTTATGCACTAAGTCCGATTCCATACCGAGGAAATACGAATATCGCTTGTACACCTAGAGATAAAATGATTGTTGTGATATTTCGGACCGTTATTTCCGGGATACGAAAATTCAAAACCAAAACGCAGTAATGCTGACAGTAATTCCCTGGAAGAACAATATCTTTGTGTCTGTATACTTGAAATTTAAACAAATATACGCCTTCCTATTCCGGCTTCTGATAATCACAGACACATTATCGGCAAATCTTTTATTACAGGAAAACCAATGCGGAAAGATATTTGTCATGGGTATATAAATCTCCGTCCTTTACAATTGAATTCAGATTACATCGACTTTGAGATCCAATGGTGAGAACAGAGGATCTCTTTGTGCTTTCCGAATGTTTAATTAAAAATGTAGATAGATCAAGTCGATGTAAGTTGAATTCGAATGCAAAAAGCTAGTTTCCGACGACAAGACAATTTAACGAAATCTAACTGGATGCTGTAGAACAGCGTTTTTGAACATTTTACGTTTTGTATTGTGTGAGGTATAGGTGACTTTATTATTGCTGTCTATTTATATGAATTCATTCATCAAAATTTATTTATAGCGCGAAACTGGACTCACCTCTAGTTTGTCACCCTTAGAGACGGAACATTTTCTTCAAATTTAAATTACTGGTACTAAATCGTTATTTATATTACATGCATCGGCTTGATCATCGAATTTAATATATTCCGAAGTTAGATATAGCAAAAGTTCGTCTTCGTCCCGGTCAAGGGCGATCGTGTCCCATTCGACATTGACATTTATGACGTCACGTTTGCTCACAAGGTATTTTCAAACACGTTGTTCTTCACGGAAGCGATTTTAAAATAGACACAGGTTTAAAAGTTTCATACCCTGAAATTATCTTAATTATTATAATAATTACGTATTATATTAGTATAACCAAATTAGAACAGATAGCTAATGGGTCCAATGAGTTCTCGAGTGGTGACCGCATACCGGAAGACGCCTTGACCAATGATCTGATAAAGGTTTTTCTTTTTTATAATATCAAGTGACGGGACGAACAAATCATGCGCCTGATGGTAAGCTACACGCATGTCCATAACAGTTGCACTACCACCCAGGGCTATATATCGCAAGATCTGTGGCTGTGAGGCATTGCCACTGCGTCGCCCTGAGACATAAATTGACAAATTCCATGCGCCTGTAATTTCACCAGCACCCCTACCCTATAAAACCGTAATGCTGACATTACTGCTTGGCGGAAAAAGGTAAGGCAGTACTTCCCTGGACGAACTCTCTTACGACGAGCTCTACTACTGCCAAAGGTTGTACAAAGGTTAAGTTAACAGAAAAAGGTTGTTCTACAATGTTGAATCTACCGGATGCAAGTAGCACAAAACCCGTCGTTGTGACATTCTTCGAGGGAGACATATGTTCAGCAGTGGACGTTTTTCGGCTGTAATGATGATGACGATAACAAGCCAATTTTATTAACCCCTCGATGCACAAACATTGATTCTATAAGTTTGAAACCTTTTTCTGTGTTTCTGTATCGTAGCTTCCAAGCGGACATACATACAGACGGTTTTCTTATTTGAAAGCTAATTTAATCGAAATGGTTTTTTAGCTATGTTTGATGAACATAGCTAAAAATTCATCATTTCAGCCCAAAAGACGTCCTTTGCTGAACATAGGCATCCCCCAAAGAATGCCACAATGACCTGTCCTGAGCCGCTTGTATCCAGCGGATTCTCGCAGCCTTCACCAGATCATCAGTCCACCTTGTGGGTGATCTGCCCACGCCGCGTCTTTCGGTACGCGGTTGCCACTCAAGAACTCTTCGGCCCTATTGGCCATCTGTTCTGCGAGCAATGTGCCCTGCCCATTGCCACTTAAGTTTTGCAATTATTAGGGCTATGTCGGTTACTCAAGTTCCCTTGCAGATATCCTCATTACTGATTCGATCTCGCAACGAAACTCAGAGCATAGCCCTTTCCATTGGCCTAGAGTGCGACCTCGTCTCAGCGCCGTAAGTCATCACTGGCAACACACTCTGGTCGAAGACTTTCATGGACCTTTTGGAGGGAAAAGTGTCGTTTTTATTTTGACTTATAATTATTTTGTGAAATCTAGTTTAAAGTGGAATAGGATAGTGCTATTGTGCCTTAATCGAAGATTAAAACGCGAAATTATGCGAATCTCGAACTAAAATACCCGTATCGGCCCGTTCTAAGGAATCCCGAGTCAATCCAAGCACGCCGCCTCAAATTGCCTATCCTCTTTGTGGCGGCCATATTTACAGAAAAACTTATTTTTATGTTTTCGGCTGAAGGACTTGTTTCCATGGCCAGAAATAAATTAAAAAAAACAAAAGAAGAGTTTCATTTGATGAACATCGGTTCAGCTGTTTAAAGATCATCAGCTCCGTACATTTTCAAAATGTGTATTTGTCTTAATAATACGAAGAAAATTCCAAAATTCGCGGTCCATCCATACTAGAAAGAGCCGCCACGCTTCCCCCTATCCACTTTAGTGCTGCTTCGGCCGTCGTCGAACGTGGACGATGTGTCAACTTGTATCACACACACACACACACATACACGGAGCGCATAGAATACCTAAAATCAGTTAGTGCCAGAAGCTCGGAGCTTTCTTAATGTATCGGTATAGTGCGGCAAACCCTAGCCAGAGATACAATAGCCATTGAAAAAAAAACAACCTGTCAAATTAGTAAGTCTTTTAATCGAGAAACGAAACAAAGGAATAATATATACCTATACAACTTGGATTAGATAAATAGATGTAATTGGTTCCCCGCAGTAGGGTGCACAAAAGGCTGGTACCGTTTCCCCTAAGTGTGGTTATGCAAATGTTTTGGAAAGGGTAGTTTCCATCCCTTATTGTGATATTATTTATAGATGTTGTTTAAGAGCAGTCGAGCTCCTTGTGAAAGAGTTCGTCCAGGGAAGTACTGTCACCTTACCTATTTCTGCCGTTAAGCAATAATGTGAGCATTAATGCGTCCCGGTTTTGAAGAGTAGGTAGGGCTGGTGAAATTTCTGGCACATGGGACTTATCTCAGAGTGACAGGCTTCCGATCTTTGTATTTTAAAGCTCTGAGTGTCACTGCAACTGTTATACAGGCGTGTCGCTTAACCATGTACACGACTTGTTCATCCCGTTACTTGGTATTGTAAAAAATTAAGGCGTCATCATCGGTGCACTGTTTGGCATGAGTCTTCTCCAGGAAGAGGGAAGAGGGGCTATATATACTTAGTCTATTTCATCGGATGAATTCCTTCACTCTGTGAGTATTTCTATTAAACATGTGTAGTGTATGTGAATATACTCTATACTAGCAGTAGAAATGACGACGAATTCGTGAAGTGTACGTAGTCTTCCAAAACAAAAGCGACCATATTGCAGCGGTATAAGGTTTACTTTCATTTGTTGCACCAAAAAAATATACAACGAAAGTACGACTTAATTATGATATATATATAAACTCTACTATAGATAATGTTACAAGTGCGACTACTTTTTTTTGCACTCCAGAGTAGGGAAAAAGACATTATTCTATATATTTTGAAGTTTTGCACGAGATAATTGACACGACCATAACGTACAAAGCGAAAATGGCGCAATAAGCTCAAGTTTTCGGAACACAATGTGCTGTTGGCACGCGTACTACTCAAACTAAGCACTTCTACTGTTTTTATTGATCTGTCCTCCTGGCCATAATAGATGCCAAAGCTTTAAGTTGCAAAGATACGAGGGGCACCGCCACTGCGCCCATCCTGAGACATAAGTTGAAAAGTCCCATTGTCTGTAATTTCACCAGCACCCTTGTCTTTCAAATCCGAACCACACATTACTAGTTGGCGGCGGAAATAAATCGCGTATATTTTTGAAACAAACCAACGTTTCGTACCATTATTTGTCAGCAGTAGCCATGGCACCTATTGGTATTATAAAAAAAAAAATAATGATAATAATGATGAAAAGTAATAGGTCCTTTCCCATATTAAAAATTGAAATATTTTTAAAGCCATGCGAGAGGCGGGAGTCTAACAGAGGTACCTGACATAATTACACAAAACAGAACATTATAATTCTACAAAACTTTCCGTTTTCATACTATTATAAGCTTGTACATACAGTTTGTTCTAATCATTAGACCAAATAACATATTAGGTTTGTTCGACGTGACTAACGTTTAAAGATTCTACTCACCTCCGCACAAATCGTGTGCGGTGTACCTTAATCATATTTAATTTTCCTTAAATCGCCCAGTAAATGAATGAATGATATTCCTTTGCTTAAAATATGGTTTACAATAATCGGTACAAGTATATACATAATAAAACAGCACTCATATTTTACCGCTATCGGCATGAAAATCTATGGATGTCAACATTTTGGCAGCTAAATAATTCTAAAGAAAGCCCTGTTAAGTATATAGATAACATATTAACAGTAAGTTATTGCCACGTCATGAGGACGTCAAAAAATATAAACAATGTAAATACATTTCTTGTCAAATAATTTAAGAGATTAAATTGATTGAGAATTATATTATGCAAAGAAGTTATTAATTGAATACATTTTTTTATCTCTTATCCATGACATCAGCTGACGTTTGAATAGAAGATTATTATTTATCATTTTTATATCAGAGGGTAATGCATTTGTTACGGACACCGAGCCACACACGAGGGCACTCCGCCGTCCGCGCCTCAAACGAGAGCGCGTCACCATCCCCCGCACCCCACACACCGCGTCGAACGGAATCACCACTCCCCGCATTCCGCACAACGCGCTGACCCGCCTATTTCTAACATAGTTACTAGTTGAGAGACCAATAGCTGTATTTTGAGCAATAAACGTAGTCAGTAGCAAGTCACTTCAACAAGCGTTTCATTTCCGATCCCGACCAAGATCCTGAACGCATACTATCCACAGATCAAGAACAGCGGACATATTTAATATATATATAAGAACCGGATCTTCGACAGCATTATATATCCACACACATGGCCCCGCACTATTTCTGGTAGTAACTTGTTTGTTATGACTATTACAAACTAATCTATCTGGGTCTCTTACATTCATATTGTGAATGTCTCGTGTCTTTTTCAAGAGTTTATTATTATTATTATTTACAAAATGCCTATACTTCTCAGATCTTTGGGATTTAGGACGGGGCGCGGGACGCGGAATCACGCGCGCGGTAGCGGAGACGCAGATCTGCGTCAACGCGCGGTTTAATCTGCGCGGGGGCAGCGGTCTAGCGTCCCCGCGCCACTCAAAGTACTCGCTTCGAAGTTGATCGCCGTTGTGATTGCACATGTAGCTGAGATCCTTCTTTGATAAGCATAGTTAACAATACAGAACTCGTTCAGGACGCTGCAGTTTTACTGTCGATTGTTTATGATTACTCAAATAAAAAGACACCAAAGGTAACATTCAACTTCATTACAAAGATTTAAAAAAATATGAAGATTAATTTTTCAACTACACACGAATATCAACTGAATCCTTTGATTGTTTGTTAGGGCACATCCGAACGACAATAACTGGAATAGACACAAATTGAATAAAAATCCATACCATACCACATATATAGTGCCATACACGGCGCCCCGCGCGGAGGGGCGCGGTTAAACCGCGCGCGCCGCGCTCCCGCGGAGAAGCGTTGTCAGTGTTTTCGACGGCGCGTGTTTTCCATATAAACTGAGGTACTTCAGTACAACATTAAAAAACGCAGGTCCTCGCTCCGTCGCGGGGCGCGGTGCAGTGTGTTAATCGCCTAAGGCGAGTCAAAATGGTTTAGGTATTTACTATTAAAAACGATCTTACAAAAAATAAACTATACATAAGGATATTTATCGAGTTCTTAGGTTTTCGCGATTGTTACACAAAGGAAATGAAACTATTTTTCCGGATTGAAATCTCGTATATTTGTTTTTTCAAACAAACCGACGTTTCGGGTCCTTTATAGGTCTCATGTCATCAGTTAACCGTGACCATGGGACCTGTAAAGGGCCCGAAACGTCGGTTTGTTTGAAAAAACAAATATACGCGATTTAAATCCGGAAAAATAGTTTCATTTCCCACAAGGATATTGTTTAAAGAAGTCATAAATTAAGAAATAAGTGCTAATTTGTTACATGGTACGATGCATTTTATCTGATCATACAAAATCCTGAAGACAGGTTTTTAATAGCAGTAGCGCTCCTAGTGATAGAGTTTGTCCAGGGAAGTACTGCCTATTTCTTACTATTTCTACCGCCAAGCAGTAATGTGACCAAAAGTAAGGATGCTGTTGAAATTAGAGGTAAATGGGACTTGTCAATTTATGTCTCAGGGTTACGGGTTTAGTGGCAGCGCCCCTCTGATCTTTGCGTTTTAAAGCTCTGAGTCATGGTTTCCCAAAGTGGTCCTTACCGTCCAGTAGGCGCTGAAAAGTCCTAGGGCGGTGGTATGGTGGTGGGCCTCGGAAGCATTTGGGGGGCGTTGATGCTGTCCAGGGGTTGCTACCATATTTGAAAAATAATAATAATAACACACTCAACATAGCCTCACACTAGGGAAACCCTGTGTCGCGGGTGCCAAGGACACACACATTGATAACCACAAATTACATCCAAACTCACGAGAGAAATAAATGTAGGTCATACAAATGTTTCTCCTGGGACCTGGGACTTTTGCGTGGCAGTCCAGCATGGTAACCGTTAAGCCACGGAGGCAGTTAAATACCTGAATTACCTATATAAATTACACTACAAAGTTAATATAAAAAAACAAGTGTTTAAAATTGAAAATTAAAATTGAAAATTTTGTGGCGGTGGGTTTGAAATTTTTTTATCTTGCCTAAGTGGGCGGTGAGCCAAAAAGTGCTCTGAGTGGTACTGCAACTGTTATGGACAGGAGTGTCGCTTACCAAGCTAAAGTATTATATATCTTCAAACACGTGGCCCCAGATTGTCTCTGGCTGGTCAGTAACATAATTTGGTATTAGTGAAATTATACAAAGCCCCATTGTTTTGTCGGCAAAGCTGTAGGCAGAAATTTTCTTTACTTAGCTGAATTATTTAAGGGCTGCAGTATACTTTGTTCCTACGTGAATAACAAATGACTCGAAATTCATTAACCGACTTTAAAAATAGAGCAGGTTCTCAATTCGAATATATTTTTTGTATGTTACGCCATTACTCCGGTCGATTTGTGGATTTTGATTTCTTTTTTGTTGAAAAAACGGTTATTTAAATTTGAAAAAAATATTCTATACCTCTAAGGGTGGCAAACGATTGGATGAGTCCGTTTTTGCGCACTTTCCGGTAACCGATTTCAATATAAATTGGCAAATAGATGCAATTAGAAAGAAAAAACTGGTGAGCAAACGTTGGAGGTCGGTTTTTTAAAATAAATAAGTTATAATTTATTTTGAAATCGTGTATTAGGCATATTTAGGTGTGCATGCTACATCCTCGACCTCATCATCACTTTCCAAAGGTGAGATGGACGTGAAATGCGCACTTATTTTTAATTAAAAAAAAATCATTGAGTATATAACCAGAAATAGAGACGAAATGTTATTTAATTTGTTTGAAAACTATTCTGCCCAATCATTACGTGTGACAACGAGTGTCGTCAATTGTTTCACTCCAAATCGACCAATTTAACTTGGGCTTTACTATAATGGAATTTGAAAAATTACACTTAGTATTTAATTACCGATGAAATGTGATTCCGTTTGTTTTGTAATTAGATGTTTTGCTGTTTTTCTTACACCATCGAACGAAACAGCTTAGAAATATTATCTTTATCTTTATCATGGAGTATATAACCAGAAATAGAGACGAAAGGGCATTTAATTTGTTTGAAAACTATTCTGCCAAGTCATTATGGTGACAACTGCGCTTCGATTGGCCTTGCCAGAATTCGAAACAATTGACGGGTGTCGTCAATTGTTTAACTTCAAATCGACCTGTTTAACTTGGGCTTTACTATAATGGACGAAATTTGAAAAATTACACTTAATATTTAATGACCGATGAAATGTGATTCCGTTTGTTTTGTAACTAGATGTTTTGCTGTTTTTCCTACACCACCGAAAGGAACAACCTCCTCATAGTTAGAAATATTACATTTATTACAATAAATACAGATTAATTTATTTTAAAATCGTGTATATTATTCTTCTGCTCACTGTACTGTACATTATATGCCTAATACAAACAAAACTATGATTAAAATTTTACTTTACTCCATTATGACAATAACCGTAAACCCTTTTACCTGGCTAGCACACGTCATTAATAATCATAAGCTCTTTAGTTTTGTTTCTACATGAGGTCCTAATTTCAGGCGTATGTTATTACAAAATTAATTTTAATCTAATTTTAAATGAGTGCCCCTCAGATCTCCTCCGAAAAGCTCACGGCAGACTTCATTTTAAAGTCATTTCAGAGGCAGTAGACCAACCCTTTAAGTGCCACTTTTTTTCTCTTGGCTTGCTTTGTTCTTTTGACTCTTTTTTTATAACATCTAGTGACGGGACAAACAAGTCGTGCGCCTACACGCTCGTAAGCTACACGCCTGTCCATAACAGTTACAATGCCACCCTGAGACATAAGTAGACAAACCAGAACGCTCTAATGCTCACATTACTGCTTGGCGGCAGAAATAGGTAAGGCAGTACTACCCTGGACGAACTCTTTCACAGAGGCTCTACTGCTACTAAAAAAAAATATTTTTCGATGCTTGTAACTTGCTTTTTACGTACGTGCTTATTGTCTTATGTCGCAAACAACAACACGTTTTTTGGCATGCCCTTGCGAGGCATGAAGATTACGAAGACGAAACAGGGGTGTGAGGAGACAGAGAGGGGGGTTTGTTTTAATTATCTGTAACTGGAAGCGGAAGGGATCAATTAAGTAATGGATTTTGGGATGTGAAGGGATTTAGGTATTGAGTAATTGGGAAGGCGGAATATGTGTAAAGCGGATCATTTATTACAATCTATGCACATAGGGTTTTTTACTCAGTAAGAAACGGTAATTGTAAGATGAAACTATGTAACTCGAGCTTGAGAATTGTTTTTTTTTCCGTAGTAATACGATTTATTTTGCTTGGGTCGATCGGCAGCGACACTGGCTTTATTTCAGCATTTATTTTTTACGAACGCAATTAAAGCTATTTGAAAAATGTATATCGTATAGTATACATGTTCTATTTAGTTCAGTTGATATAAAAAAATCATTGGTATATGTAAAGTACATATTGAAAAGCGGTTTTCTTTTAAATTTCGAGGTAAGTTTGTGTTTTTTTTCAACTGTGAAAATTTTTAGGAAGCGTGTTCTTACATCATATACTATATATCACTGATTACCAGTGTACATCCTCAATTTTACTATATATTTTTTCGAAAGCAACCAAAGCCATTTGAGGTTGTATAAATTCTTAACTGAACAAACTAAAATCCGCACCTTCGGTGTAGTAACGCAACATCTTCTAAGACCATACAGCCACGTCTTGGTGGATTTTTCTTTTAAAAAAAAGTATATGCCAAGTCTTCAGTCCATTAAACCTCGTTTCCGGTGGGTCATCATATTCAGAGTCGGGTTAATTTAGGGTATAGTAAGTTATGATTTATTATTAATAACGAAGATCTAAGACGTAGAAATTTTTTTCCATTCGGCTGACTTCGAACCTGCACCCTCCAGCAATCCGTGTCAATTAAGCCACGGAACGAACCTGCAGATTTTACGAATTTTTCCATGTGCTTCTTGCAAATCTGTTTTTGGTTCTAACGATTTTTTGCTGTAGCGCCATCTGTGAGAAATTTATTTTTTCACTCAGCGAGGTACCTTTACAGGTACCATAATTGAATAGAGATGTCGCTATACTCTATGAACGCTACAATTTGGACCTGTTCAAGGCGAGAGTGAATAGGCATTATTTAGGTGTGCATGCTCCATTGTCGATCTCATCATCATCACTTTCCATCAGGTGAGAAGGAGGTTAAATGTGCACTTATTTTTAATAATAAAAAATATAATCATTGAGTATATAACCAGAAATAGAGACGAAATGTCATTTAATTTGTTTGAAAACTATTCTGCCAAATCATTACGTGTAACAACTGCACTCCGATTGGCCAGCCCGAATTCGAAAAAATTGACGAGTGTCGTCAATTGTTTCACTTCAAATCGACCAGTTTAAGTTGGGCTTTACTATAATGGACGAAATTTGAAAAATTGCACTTAATTTTTAATTACCGATGAGATGTGATTCCGTTTGTTTTGTAATTAGATGTTTTGCTGTTTTTCCTACACCTCCGAACGAAACAGAGTACCCATACTTAGAAATATTATCTTTATTACAATAAATGCAGAATTATTTTGAAATATAGGGAGACGTACGCCCAGGTCAGTTCAGTGTACTATTTCAGCTTTCTAATTTGTGATTTCAGTGCAAACGAGAGTTGATATTTAAAAGTGATATAAGGCTCATTTGCCTGATGAGCTGCCAAGGATGGATGACCCTTATTTCGTGTTCTATTTCTGGTTATATACTCGATGTTAATAATTATAACAAACTGGTGGAGTAATTTCACAAAAAAATAATTGAATATCGTGTGTAAAACCACGTGACGTTCTATAAACTTGAAAATCAGGGTATGGTCTTTTGGTCGTTTGCGTTCGTTGGTGTATTAAGTATATCAGTAATTCTGTTGAAGCGTGCACATCAAGGTCGACCTTTCCCCATGTATCAATCCACATAACCCAGTTATTCTACCAATACCCATCCTTAACAAAAATAGACTATTAACGACGATTTAAAAAGCTATAAAATTTACAATGCTAAACAAAAAGCTCTGAAATGGTTACATTAAAGAAATAATGTCAAGATCGTGGCATAGTTTAAATAGCACAGTTTAAAATTTTAAACACAAAATTTCACACGAATGACAAAAGGCTCAACGATGACATTGGCGGCGCGTGACGGTGACAATTATGACATAACTGTGACAAATTGTCAATGTCACGCGAGGTCGCCGGACGTGGTAATTCTGCTAGTTTTCTGGTTACAATATTTACACTGTTCTTCTAATGTAAAGAAATAGAATACGTATTTAATCTTTATCTTATTTGAAAAACTTCTAAACACGATTTAGATCCAATAACTATTCACTTGATGAATGTAGTGGAGTGTATAGAGTCTAGGGAGGAGTGACAAAAATAGAAAAGGGTATGCTGAGGTAGTTTGGGCACATGGAGCGGATAAATGTATGTAGATTAACGAAAGATATCAATCATTATCAGCATCAAACACTAAACGCTTCATTTACGTTGACGATCTGGCCCTGACATCTCAAGCGCCTTCTTTTGAAGAAGTGGAAAGGAATCTAAGTGGAGCACTAGAAACTCCTAACTGCTACTATGTTCAAAATTCCTTGCGATCGGATCCGTCAAAGACCCACTTCTGCGCCTTCCACCTGCGGCCTGCGTAACCGCGAGACTCGAAAGACGCTCAACGTCCGATGGAGGGATTTTCCGATTGCTCCCTGCTCCACTCCAAAATACCTCGGTATTGCCTTGTATAGAGCCTTAACTATAAACAGCACTGCATTTACACCAAGCAGAAAGTGACCATTCGGAACAACCTCCTGACCGCCTTATATCTTGTAAGTGGGGAGCTTCGCCACAAACTTTGCGAACGACCGGACTAGTCCTTTCCTTTTCGGCTGGTAAATACGCCAGCCCAGTCTGGAATCGTTCAGCACACACGCACCTGGTGGCACCAATACAGCACTAAATGACACATGTCGAATTATTACTGGATGTCTGTATGCTGTACCCGTTGGCTGGTGTTGCTCCTAAAGACATCCGTAGAGACGTGGCAAGCTCCCTGGAACACTTAAAAAAGAGTCTGGCCCGCGGCACCCATTAGACCATCACGTGCCGGTAATCTAGAGGTTAAAGAGTCGCCATATCTTCATTAAAGAACTATCTGGACGGGGAAACTAAGCAGGCCCGAATAAGTCTCTGGAAGGAGAGATACCCTACGGCATCACCCCTGGGCATGATCTACCTTGGCACACTTGGAAGTCCCTAAATAGGCTGCGGACCCAAGTCGGCTGAAGCAAGGAGTGCATGCACGGATGGGGTTACAGCTCGGAGAGCGCATGTCCATGTGGTGTCTCTCCCCAGAAAAGGGGTCACCTTTTGTACTGCCCTGCGAGTCCCTACACCTGCACACGCGAGGACCTGTACAACGCCACTGTTAATGCTATTTCAGTCACAAATATAAACGTCAGAGTTGACACGCCAAGAAGAAGAACGAAAGAAATGTAGAGAGCTAACGTAGAAGGAATCATTGGAAGGACGGCCACAAAAAACATTCTCCGATCAAATTAAGAGTGATCCTAAAAAGGCTGGAGTGCATAGTGAGAAGAATAAAAGGGCATGTATGAAAATATTGATGAATGTAAGTGAATGAGAAATCTATGAAAGTATTTCGTCGCCAAGTTAGATAACTTTACAGCTATCAGCCCTGGCTAGAGATGTCGCTATTCATTGTAACTAATTACTCACTTATAGTTTCATTTCCAATGTACAAAAACCGCGATATCTAAGAGCTTGATATTAAACACACGTAAACCTGTCTCTAATAAAAATATAAAAAAATATGTTTCTCTACTTCTATACTTTAATCTAACATTCATAATTTACTAAACCAAACTACAAAGGCTCGCGGCCTAACATTGCGTCTAACAGGGAACTGTGCAAGTCAAGAGGAGAGGCCTTTGCCTCAGTAGGTTAATTTAAAAAAAAAACTACAAAGATGCTCTTTTTAGTTCTTGATCAAATTCTATTGCTTATGGTTATCGCCACTGAACTGGAACATTTTATTATAGATAAGTACACAGAACTATAATGAGTTTCAAAAAAAGTATTTTTGCTACTTAACAGCTCTACTGCCTCCTGATTGGTTAAATTGGCCTAAATGTCTTACTAC
>NW_020653853.1:2001601-2016349 GCF_003589595.1 Hyposmocoma kahamanoa
CCGGATTCATACCCTAGTTTATCACCCTTAGAAGTGGAATACTTTCTTCAAATTTAAATGAAACTGCCAACAAAAAAAGAATCATCAAAATCGGTTCACAAATGCCTGAGTTATCGCGAAACATATATACAAAAAAGACTTGAATTAAGAACCTCCTCCTCTTTTTGAAGTCGGTTAAAAATAAAGGGGGAACAAATTTAAGGTAGACTGCAACATAGACCCGCACTGGGGAAATCCCGTATCGCGGGTACCATGGACACGCATAGATAATCACAAATTACACCCCGCGAATGAAACAAATGTAGGCCATACAAGTATTTCTCCCGGCCCGGGAATTGAATCCGGAACCTCTGCGTGGCAGATCAGCATGGTAACCGTTCGGCCACGGAGGCAGTAGCCTAAAATATATTTTGTATTTTTGGCGTGCTAAATGTACGGGCTTGTAACGTGGAAAATAAAACTTTTGAACCTCAATCACTACAATCAATATAATAACGTAAGTAATTGTTCCAAATAAATATAATATTAACCTTTGGCTTCGTTTTAGGTAACATGACCTAGAAACGCTGATTTGATTCTCGAAATGTGCTTGGAATATTTTCGAATCAATCCCAATAACACGCACGAAGGACGTCACAAGTTATGAAATGGTAGGATGAGAGCTAACACATATCGGATTCAAGGATCTGATAGAAATAGCCGGCAACACGAGTATCATCATTTGATACCTAAAGGATAAACTTTCGGCGCGATCTAAATCGCGTAAGTAATAACATTATATACAAGTCAATCCAAATGGCTTTATCTAATACGTGTGCCACCTAGGTGAAAAATAGAAATGTTTCAATTGAGACGTTTAATTTAAAACAAATCATTTCATAGACTTCTTACAGATGGCACATAGAAAAATTCACAAGATCCGCTAAGTTCGTTCCGTGGCTTAATGCTCAATTGTCTTAGCGTTTGGCAAAGTTTGCAGGGAAACGTTGGTTCAAACCCAGCCGGATCGAATACTTTAGTGTTACATACTAAAGTACCGGCACGATATGATGGCCGTTTTGACGTTTGTCCGCTCATCAAGTATCGTATTAATTCATAACTACGTTGAAGGAGCTAATTGATGTGCATTGTTGACAATAGTGACGTGGATTAAAATTTATGGAATGTATAATTCCACAGACCACATAAAGTATAATTCTATGACTCGGCATTTGTTTATCGAAATTCGAATATTTTAAAAATGAAATCTAATACGATCGTCACTTATGAGATCGCTGGCCAGCATAACTTCTACCTCTGACAAACTCGCGTCAAAGCTCAATGCAAAACAAAGCAGTTGCGAATTAACGATATATTAAATAAATATATTGTTTTCGTTTCATTAAAACTATTTAATCAGCTACCCCTTGCATTACTAGTTATAAATCTAAAAACTTATAGATGTGACGCGCATTTGATTATATTCTTTTCGATAATGAATTGAGATTTGACCCCACTATTGTAATCTGTCAAAACGGCCATCATGGCGTGCAGGTACTGTAGTGAAGTATTTTTACAAAAATGTGGTGGTCAAAACATCGTGACATTTAGTAAACATAAAAAAAAAACAATTTTTGGAATTTGTTGTCTTTGCTTCGCTGTCTAAGTCACGTCATCCAATCAGAAACATTACATGTATCTAAGTGGTTTCAGTTTTGAAGTGTGAAGGTGCTGGTTCAAATACAGACAAATTGAATTTTTCAACTTACATCGCAGTGGCAATGCCTCTCAGATCTTTGCGATAACCCTCTCTGAATGACAAATGTTATTACCATCAGATGCTCGATTTATTGGTAAACGACACGAGGTATAGAAAAGATGTGGTGTGATGAAACTTGGTAGTATAGAAATCACAGACGTCACGGAACAGGGTGTCTCATTCTGCGTCGGATATCTATCCGAAACAATTACTCTCAAATAAATAATATTCGATGAAATTAAAAAACAATATCAAATATGAAGCTTATGTTAGAAGCTTAAATATGAAGTTAGGTTAGAAGGTTAATCGTGCAAAATAGCTGCGCTTGTATTGAATATTTTTTCATGCAGTTAATTTTTATTTAAATAAGTTAAAAATTAATAAAATAAATAACACGAAGCGCGACTACATTCACAAACACCACCACCAAATATACCCGATACGTGTTTCGCCTGTCCACGAGGAGGGCTGTTGATTGCTCGACCCTCGGCCGAAGAAATGTTTCGACTTAACCTTCACTGGGTTTGTGAAGAAGTAAACTAATTTACTTCCATTTTCATTAACATGGACTTCCGCAAAGAAACGCCTGAATCTATTGAGCATAATTTACTTGATAATAATTGTTTCGTACGAGAGTAAAGTGCCTGGAATAAAGATTGACTAAAGGTTGAAACAACATTGAAATTTGCAGATGCAAAAATAGAACCACTGTTATAAAATTGGGTTATGTAAAATGGAAGTGATGTCCAATTTTACGTCCTTTAACATTGACTTGTGTAAAGTTAATAGCATGGTCGGCTTTGTGCTGAGGAATTGGAGTCGTCTAGTCGTAAGTGGCAAAAATTTGAGCATTTTGCAAGCACTTAACCACAATCTTACCCGTCTATCAATCTTACTTACTGAGGACGAAACCTACTTGTCTAGAAGATTTCTGTCCACTCTATCCTTGAAAACGTCTTTATTGTATTTTTTAATGAACGAACAAGTACAGTTGGTTGTACGTGCACTCAGAGTTTTAAATCGCAAAGATATGAGATGCCACTGCGCCTTATGAAATTACATTCATATGGGACTTGTGAACTTATGTCTCAGGGTGACGGGTGCCGTGGCAGTATACCTTAGATCTCTCTGATTAAAACCAGGCACTGCAACTGCTATGGACAGACCAAACGCATGACTTATTTATCCTGTCACTTGTGTTAGCGAATCGTGACATAAATTAATTTTATTTTGTTAGAAAACTTATTTTGCTTTAATAAAACTTAGTTTTATCGAAATAATAAATAAATCGATATCGTCATCACCGAATCAACGGAACGCTAACGGGCGGCCGTCATTACGAAAAACATCTTTGACTAGAAAAGAAGTGGTTTTCTTTTGGTTGGATTTGTAGTGAAAGATCTCGTACAATAAAATTTTAACTGCCACTGGAGTCTCATTTCTATGTCTATTAGGAAATACTCACACTTGGTAACATAAAAAAAAATGGTGGTTCTGTTAACTTGTTCATTAAAAATGGTTTTAATAATATACCATTTCGAACTCTCGAAATGGAAAGAAGTTTACTGGGTATCAAAAGATCTGACAAAATCAGAAAGCAAGTTATAAGAAAAAGAACTAAAGTACAGGATGTAACGGAAACAACACGCCAATTAAAATGGAAATGGAAATCTGATCTGATGATCAAATGGACAAAAATTACCACAGAATGGATCCCAAGAGACGGAAAAAGAAACCAAGGTAGACCAAAAAAAAAGATGGAGAGACGTCTTTACAAAAAGAATTGGACCATATTGGATGACTAAAGCGGGAGAAAGAGAAGAGTGAGATAACTAGGAGGCCTACGGCCTAATGGCGATTACTGCGTTAAATTATTAGTTTCTTTGAGTTTTATTTTCTTTTATTTATTAAAAAAAATGTATGTTAAATGTAGTACAATAAAGGCTATATTTATTTATTTTATTCATTTATTTCGAACTCTGATAATGATCAAAAGTTTAAAAGGCAGACGAAGTGCCATAAAAGTCCTTGCGTAAATGTAGGTGTAATAGCCGAATCTATAATTAATAATTTTATAAAGCGATTACTAGCAGATTATAATCATGAATGCAAATAAACTTCAAACCGGTGTTCGTGTTAGTAGGTTATAATTAATTATGCATGGATTAACATTCAATTGTGGCACTTTGTTGGATTGACAAAGATCATACAGGTAGATCGAAAAGGCGATGTTAGGACAACTTGAAAAGCGTAGCTTGAGACTACTACTAACTAGAGACTAACTAGAGAGCTTGAGACTAATACTACTAACTTGAGAGCGTAAGAACTGGCTACAGAGATTCAGAAAATTTACTTTACTGAATTGTAAAGCTCCTAAGAGGCTTATTCTCTGAGTCATCAAGATCGTCAGAAAAAAAAACAGAAAGCTTTACCTTTAAAACACAACACGGACTATCACAGAGATGGCAATGTGTGAATGACTGCGATCAGGTTTTAAAGTTAAGTAGCTGCTGGAGTAATTGCTGGTGTGATCACAGTTTTCATGGTGTCGACATTTCTGAGATCCCGGTTTCGATTCCCGGCGAGGAAACTAACTTTTTTATGAATTAATTCAGCCTTCCCGTTTCCATCATCCACCCCTATGTTGTGGATATCCTGCAGACTTGTTCCAAGTGACGGGACCAACAAGTCGTGCGCTTGATGGTAAACTAGACGCCTATCCATAACATTTGCAGTGCCACTTTAAATCGCAAAGCTCTGAGGGGCACTGCCACTGCGCCCGTCACCCTGAGACGTAAGTTGACAAGTCTCATGTGCCTGTAATTTAACTTTTTTTTTAAATTTAGGCGTGCGTGTTCCATCGTCTACAATATACATCATCATCACTTTCCATTAAGTGAGATAGAGCTTTTTAATAAAAAAAAATCTATATTGGGTGTTTATGGTACCGTAGTTTCCGGTTTTTTATAACACAAGTGCTTTAACACTTTGGCATCACAGCAACGTATGTGATCTTGTTTAATTATATAAAAAAAAACTGACAAATGCATTGACTCACAAATAAATGGATGACGGGTCTAATACAAAAACCATGAAAAAAATGTCCCAAGTCAACCTATTCGAAATTTAAATTATAATGTCATCGCAGTATCGCGCTGTCAGTCGAACAAATGAAGACTAAAGCGGAGTTTGGCGCTCTGTATACGATTTTAGCGCTTTACAAGTGCGGACACTTTTTAGCACGGACCCGACGTCCATATAATTGTTAGTCAATGGACAAATGGGAATTTTAACTTTAATCTCAGGATGACAGGCGCAGTGATAGTGCCTCTCAACTTTGCAAATGCTTTATGTTAAATGACCTCTGTGGTGAAGTGGCTTGCACACCCCCGGTTCGATCCCCGGCCGAGTCAAAGTAGAAAACTAATTTTTCTATATTGTCTCGGGTCTGGATATTTGTTGTACAGTCGTTGTTTCTGATTTCCGTAACACAAGTGCGTTAGTTATTTACTTCGGGATCAGAGCAACCTATGTGGTGTTGTGGTGTTATGGGTAGGTGTCACTTACATTGACTTGACTTGTTCATTCCGTCACTTCTTATCATAAAAAAGAAAGTAGGCATACGAAAAAAACGTGTTCAGGTTTTCCCTACGGCGCCACCGGTTTTAGTACTTTACCGGTTTTTATAAATAAAGGATTATATAGTGAAAAAATGGAAAATGGCGTTCATAAGTATTCAAGGACCGTAGCAAGTGGATATCTACGACTGCCCGGCGACCCATCGATTAGCACCCTGAGCTATAGGAAGGTCCTGGTTTCTATTTCCGATAGCAATAATTTATTAATAGGTTCTTAGGTTTTCATGATTGTTACATATTGAAAATTAAATTTGTTTTTTTTTTCAAACAAACTTACAGTCAGCCTTCTCAGGGACCTGTAAAGAGCCCGTAACGTTGGTTTGTTTGAAAAAAAACAAATAATAAGTGATTTAAACTCGAAAACAAAAATAGTTTCATTTCCTAAGTGCAACAATCGCGAAAACCTAAGAAATCGGTATTATGATCTTCATGCAAGTCTTGAACTTTAAGAAGGAGTTGCTTTTTGGATATCGTAGACAAAATTGTTACAACACGGGCGCACCAGTGCATCGCTATGTTTCTTTACTAATCAATATTCATTCACTGAATTCTTTTGATTACTAGACGGTAGTAAAGGAGGTAAACTTCCCGCCTGGAAACTTGTTCCTCGAGCGCTATAACTTGGGTCTTTTCAAGGCGAGGATGAATAGAAATTATTTAAATGTGCATGCTGCATCGTCGACCTCATCGTCGCCTTCCATCAAGTGAGACGGAGGTCAACTGCGCAATTATTTAGCAGAAGTAGGTAAGGTGGCAGTTACCTATTTCTGTCGCCAAGCAGTAATGTGGGCATTATGCGTTCCAGTTTAGAAGCTGGTGAAATTGCAAGCACATGGGACTTGTCTACTTATGTGTCAGGGTGATGCGCGTAGTGGCAGTGCCTATACGATCTTTGCAATTTAAAGCTCTATTACCACCAGGCGCACGACTTGTTGGTCCCGTTACTTGTTTTTTTTTAAATATTGACTTATGAAAAGTACCAGCTAGATGAGCTATTAGATGCAACTGCATGAGAATTATGGTGTGAATTTTGTATTGTTGTAAAAATATTATGACGTCCTTTTTTTTAAAATATCAAGTGAGTGAATGAACAGTCGTGCACCTGATGGTAAGCTACACGCCTGTCCATAAAGTCGCAGTACCACTCATAGCTTTAAATCGCAAAGATCTGAGGGGCACTGCCACTGCGCTCGACGCCCTGAGACATAAGTTGACAAGTTCCATGTGCCTGTAATTTCACCAGCAACCTTACCCTTCAAAACCGGAACATAGGAAGGTGACATTACTTCTTGGCGGCTAATAAATAGGTAAGGTGGCAGTACTTTCCTGGACGCACTCTTTCACAAGGAGCTCTACTGCTACTAAATTTTTACTATACTTGACATATTTAATTTGAAAAAGTTTAACTTGTGAGATTCTTATTTAATATTTTAGTAGTCAACATTGACTTACAAATAAATGGACGACGGCTCTAATACAAAAACCACGAAAAAAATGTCCCAAGTCAACCTATTTAAACGTAGTGACATGTAAGGGAATATGAAAAAGCTAAAACGTTGAATTTAAATTGTAATGTCATCGCAGTACTGTCTAATTTTGCTTGCTTCGCTGTCAGTCGAACAAACGAAGACTAAAGCGTGAATGACGCTCTGTATACGATTTTAACGCCCTATAAGTTCGGACACATTTTAGCGCGGACGTCGGGTCCATATAATTGTAAGTCAATGGTAGTCAATCAAGATTTTATCGTGAGACATTTGTATGCTATTTGATTTATTTATTTATTTATAGTTGGGAAATTAATAGCTGAATTGACATTGATGCAGTACAATAAACAAACAATTCGCAGATGAGGGCGTTTACAAATTTCCTCCACTAGTCCAAATGTAAAAGCAGTACCTCACAGGAATACAACAAAAAATAAAACAATAAAAAAAGCAGATGACGAAGCAAGGTTCAGGGATCAAAGTTAGTGTTTGTATGTGCGACATATGCGACTGGTGAAATTACACGCACATGGGACCTGTCAACTTATGTCTCTGCGTGACGGGCGCAGTGGCAGTACCCCTCAGATATTTGTGATTTAAAGTACTGAGTGTTACTGCAACTGTCATGGAAGGCGTATCACTTACCACCAGGTGGGCGACTTGTTCGTCCCTTCACTTGTTCCCATAAAAATAAAAAAATTGCGAAACGTGTTTTATTGGTACTGTTTTCATGATTTTCACATAAAGGCTGGTTCTTGTTATACCGTGCCGGGTCCGGCAGTGACACGGTCAACTATCTGTATATATATACTTTTGTGTGAACTTCATGGTAGACCGGGCCGAGTATGTGCCACGGCCGAGACATGGTCAAGTCACGGCATCGAGTATTTTTTCCCGGTTCCAATCTTGCCCTACCCGGACAAGTCGTAGGTCATATTTAACATTTGCTAGGCCCGGATGGCAGTCAACATTGGACTGCAGTATAGTGGACAGTGCAAGTGCAAAATGCTCTCATCATTTGTTAAATCTTTAGCCCAACCGAGTCTCGTAATAAAATGGTTTTCCGAGCGAGAAGATGAACCTGATTCCTATAATATATTTCTAATTTGTGAGTTAATTCAACTATTGTTCCGATTTGAAATCTCAAAAATTTCCGATCGTCCAGTTGAGAATCGCAATTATCAAATCAAATCAAAAATCATTTATTCTCAGACAACTACAGTCATTGACTTACAAATAAATGGACGACGGGTCTAATACAAAAACCACGAAAAAAAGTCCCAAGTCAACCTATTCGAAATTTAAATTGTAATGTCATCGCAGTATCGCGCTGTCAGTCGAACAAATGAAGACTAAAGCGGAGTTTGGCGCTCTGTATACGATTTTAGCGCCTTACAAGTGCGGACACTTTTTAGCGCGGACCCGACGTCCATGTAATTGTAAGTCAATGACTACAGTCCATACTATACAATTATAATATTAGCTTAGATAATTCAATAGGTTTACACACATTAAAATAAACAAAAGGCAACTTAAAAACATACAATAATTAAACAAATTAAATTAAATATCAAATAAATCATCGACATGGTTTTAAATGCAGTTTCATGCAATGTAGCATGATCGGGCAATCCAGGCAGCTCTCTTTCTAAGGATAGCATGGAAACCATCCGTGTGGGCATCCGCGAACATGCCTGATGCGCTGTAGTACCGTGGCAAGCCCAGTAAAACCCTGAACGCGTTGTTGTACTGAACGCGCAGGGCGTTGATTGTTTTCTGCGTAAAGTTGACCCACAGATTACACGTATAGAAGCATTGGCAGAATGCCTTGAAAAGTATCACCTTCACGGGTACTGTGCAACGTGCGAATCTGCGCGCCAACATATTGCTTCTAACAGCCAACGCCCGTCGCTCTCTCTCTCTATGTCCTCATTATCCGTGAGATCCTCCGACACCCAGTGGCCAAGATATTTAAATCGCGTAACTCTATTTAACGCAACACCGTTCAAATAGACGGGTGGTAATGAAGTGATCTTGTGACCCCGAGACTGGAACATCAGGATTAATAATATGCGCCTCGACTCGTAAAAGACGCAGTTTCTGATCGGGAGAGGCAAACAAAATCAAGCATTTTCATTCGTGTTTCCAATACTTCGTCATCAAGAGCTACAATTGCTGCCAACCGAAGCTGTGAAAATTGCATTAATAACACAACCTTATCACTCAAGAGAAACCACCGCCTGCCTCAATATCTGAGGCAGGTGGTGTCAAACTACCTCACCGGGAGGAAGATCTCCTTCCTTGACCGGAACGGGGAGATGAGGGAGCGGAGCATGTGCCGCGGGGTTCCACAGGGCTCGGTTCTGGGCCCGCTATTGTGGAACCTCGGATACGACTACGTGCTCCGAGGATCTCTCCCCGTTGGACTGGGTGTCATCTGCTACGCAGATGACACTCTAGTCTACGCCCGGGGGCGGGATTGGGGGGAAGCGTCGCGACTGGCCACGGAGGGAAGCGCCCTAGTGGTCAGCCGCATTGGGGAGCTGGGGCTCACGGTCGCCTTCGACAAAACAGAGGTCATAGCATTCTATGGCCTCCGTCGAGGGCCTCCGCCCGGCTCCTGGGTGGAGGTGGGAGGAAGGAGGGTCGGGGTGAGCCCTCATATAAAGTATCTTGGGCTCACCCTGGACAGCCGGTGGAACTTCAAAGAGCACTTCCACCGGCTGTCGCCGCGACTCGTGTCCGCCGCGGCGGCGCTTGGGCGCCTTATGCCAAACGTGGGGGGACCCAGCTCCCTATGTCGTCGGCTTTATGCTGGCGTCATACGGAGCATGGCCCTCTACGGGGCGCCCATCTGGGCGGAGGCCCTCACCACCAGACTGCGGCCGCTTCTGCGCAGACCGCAGAAGCTAATGGCGGTGAGGGCGATTCGGGCGTACCGGACGGTTTCCGGAGCGGCGGCATGCGTCCTGGCTGGATCCGCACCCTGGGAGCTCGAGGCGTCCGTCCTCGAGCAGACCTACAGGTGCCGTGCGGAAGCCAGGACACGTGGAGAGCGCCCCACACTAGAGGAGCTAGTGGGGGTTCGGCGTGCCGCCAAGACCGCCGTCCAGGCGGGGTGGGAGGAGGCACTCCGATCGGCCAGATACGGGGAGCGCACCGTCCAGGCGCTGCTCCCTGTACTGGCCGATTGGAGAAAGAGGAGGCACGGGTCCCTCACCTACCGTCTTGTTCAGGTACTTACCGGACACGGCTGTTTCGGTGACTACCTGCACAAGATCGCACGGAGGGAGGTGACCCCGGAGTGTCGCGAGTGCGGCGCTGCTACAGACTCGGCGAGGCACACCTTGGAGGTGTGCCCGACCTGGAGCCAGCAGCGCCGGGATCTCGTAGAGGTGGTGGGACGAGACCTCTCACTGCCCAGCATAGTTAGAGCCATGCTGGGAAGCGAGAGGTCATGGCAGGCGATGGTCTCCTTCTGCGAGGACGTGATGTCGCAGAAGGAGACAGCCGAACGGGTCCGCGAAGACAGCGCCCTCTCGGACCCCATTCGTCGTCGGCGGAGAGGACGCACGCGACGGCTCTTCGCCGACCGCCTGCGTCCCATCAGCGGAGGCCAGCAGGGTGCGGGGTTGGGAGACCCTGCCCCTGCATTGCACAGGCCTCCGCCGCCGGTAGATGCCCCAAATGTTCCGGGGCATCTCCGTGCAGGTCGCCCCCCATGATTAAGGGGGCGATGGTGTAGGGGTCCGCCCAAAGGTGGACCAGCACCACCGGAGTCGCGGTAGCATCTGAAAGGGACCCCGCGGCTCCGGCGCCAGGTGCGCGCAGGAACATCGTGAGGTTTTTAGTGGGTATGCTCTTGGGGATCGACATAGTCCCCAGGAGAGAGTCCCACATATCCCCGCCGTCTCCCAGCGGCGGGGAATGCGTAACGCATTTTCCTCACGATAATAAAAAAAAAAAAAAAAAGGTTAGGTTAAGTTAGGTTTAAAAGAAATCCCGTGGTGGGCGCTCCAAGGGACTCTCTTCGGAGAGTCCGCGCGGAGGCGCGTTAGGTGTTGCGGCAGAGCCTGTCATCAGATCCGCCGCGGGGGATCGGGGAGCAGCCACTGAACTTCACAGTTGAGTGGATGCTGTCCTGGCCCCCCATGGCTCCTGGGTAGCGGACTCGGGGGAGTTCGTTGCCCAGCATAAAGGGGCCCGGGATGGAAGGCTCGTCTGGTGTTCGGCGAGCCTCACATTCGGAGTCGGGGGACCGATGTGTCTCCCTTCTCGAGGAGGGGCTGCGCAAGGCGCGGCCAGCCGCTGGTGGGGGCGCGGACGAGTGCAACAGCGTACCCGTACCCCCACCTACAGCGGAGAGGGGGAACACTCCGGGGGTTTAGTGCGGTCGCACATAACCCCGTCCCACATAACCCCGGCTCTGCCCCCGCGGGGCCGGGGTATCTGTAAGCAGATTCCCCCGGATTGACAAAAAAAAAAGTTTAAAAGAAATAACATTTTCCTCTCAAAATTACTTTGTTTTTCAATTTCGACCAAACGTTATTTCTGAAAAATGTCATTTCGGATCTCTGATAGGTAACCCTAAAACAGATATCCAAATTAATGAATGTTATCTCAGTGTGACGAATATCGTGGTAGTGCTCGTCAGATCTTTGTGATTTAAGCTCAGAGTTACACGGGAACTGTAATGGACAGGCGCGTCACTAGATCGATACCTCCAATTAACATTACGCCTGCTTAATTTTTGGACCTGTCCTGTTTTTAATTTGTCTTTTGTTTCTTTATTTTTTTCACGAATTTCGGGGAGCGTAATATTAGTAAATAAATATGGCTGTTTACAAAAATACCAAAAAATGACCAAAAAATAAAATTGGCGTAGTGTAGTGTTCTAGAAAAAGTTTTTTTTTAGAAACCATTCTTTGTTTCGTACAAGAATGTTCAATATTTATACATTTGTAAAAGAGAGTGAAACTTGACCTACATCCATCTTGATATAACAAACTGCAGTGTTTTAAAAACACGTCTTTAAGATCAATAAACAGGTTTCTTTTTCGTAAAACACACAGATTTTTATTGAATTTTCATGCTAAGAAACATTTAGAACCCGTTTAACTTTATTATTTAGTGTTTTATTTACACCGCCATAAGGAGCTATGAAAGCGAAAATATTTTCTTATGGAATATAATCTGACCAAAGATTTCGTTTTTAATTAAAAAAATGCGCATTTGACCTCCATCTCACCTGATGAAAAGTGACGATGAGGTCGACGATGGAGCATGCACACCTAAAAAATGCCTATTCATTCTCGCCTTGAAAAGGTTCAAGTTTTAACGTTCAAGGAACAGGGAATACCACTCCGTAGCATTTGTGTCATATAAATGTGGAAGCATAACGCTTCGTGCGTATCTTTGGAATATTCACTACATAGGAGTGGAACCCAAGCCTACGTCTAGTCCCTGGTGATGGAAAGGGGAAGGCGGAATAACTCGTGTAATTCCATTGCACACTCTCCGTGATATATCGTGTAGAATACCGATAAATAACATTACGGCGGTGTTCAAGATTCTGCAGCTTCGTCTCTACTAATTCCGAGTCACCTATAAGCTACTTGGCACGATTACTTGGCATAAAATACACTTGATGGAAAGATTCTGCTACATTTGTGACGTTTTTCTACTAAAGTAGTATTACAAAAATTCTTTTACGATTAAGGCTGCAAAATTGTGGAACGATCTCCCATTTGAAGTCCGACATTCTAAGTCGCTACCCATTTTCAAAACCGGATTGCGTAAATATCTTTTATCACAGTCCTAGTCTGCAACGTGTGTATTAGTAAGTATAAGTTATTAGTAAGTACAATTTTATTTAGGTATATTTATATATACATATATCTACGTAGGTATAATATATTATTATTTTTTAAATATTTTATAAATTACTATGTGTCTTTATTAAATTTTTTTAATTTTGTATTTTTGTTTTTAATTTATACAATTTTATTTTTTTTTACATTTTTATTTTTATATTTGTAAAATTGGCACACCACGTCTCCAGCTCCGATTAGCTTTCCTCTAACTCTAAGGTTGTCTGGAAGAGATCGCTCTTATCGATAAGACCGCCTTTGCCCACATTGGTTTTAAGTTGTTTATGTAGATACTATTCTTGTTCTTGTGTGTGAGCAATAAAGTGTTTATCTATCTATCTATCTATCTATGTTTAAGTAGTTTTAGTAGCGATAGAGTTCCTTGTGAACGAGTTCGTTCAGTAAATACTACCACCTAGCAGTAACGTTTGCACTACTGCGTTCGAATTTAAAAGGGTAAGGGTGCTGATGAAGGAAAACTTTATGTCTGAGGGCGACGGGCGCAGTGGCAGTGCCCATCAGGTTTTTGCGATTTAAATCTTTGAATGGCATTCCAACTGTTGTACGACTCGTCACTTGATACAAAAAAAAACCCTTTTTATTCCTAAATTGGTAAATATGTAGGACGTATATAGGCTTATATAACAGTTGTACCTGAAATTCCTATAAATATCAGACAATTGTTGCCAATAATGGATGTTTGTCTCGATCGGCCTTGGCGTGTCAATCAAACATGTATATGCCGGAAGAATATGCCCGATGACAATAGCCCGCTGGGACACGATCAGACCCGACATTGCATGATGATATTTATGTAAGAAAACTGTCGTTGATAATATAGACAACCTTTTGTTGTTTTTTGGTATACCAACTATTTTTACTATTATGAAATCAGAAACAAAAACACAACATTCCCGTTTATGCACCACCTGACCTGACCCACACTGACTTTGAGTATGGTACACTTTCGCTTGGAAGATGCTTTTCCTTCCAAAATTCTAAGTAGTGTTGTATAAAACTCGAGTCCGGGAGTCTACGTTTATAACCTCGGCTCAATTTTCCACGAGTCAATGACCTAAATTACTCACGAGTCCAAGTCCAGTCGAGAGCGAGTCTCGAGTCATAAACCTCGAGTTTGAAGAAACTACTATTGCCCACAAGTTCGTCATTAGTTGAACTTTCCTACACAAAATTTGAAAGTATCTAAAATCTATAACGGTTGCTCTATTACTATATACAATTCACCACGTGCTATCTTTATGTTTCACACCACTTACGAATATTATAAGGTATTGCAGGCGGGGATAAAATTAAATAAAAACCCAATACATAACAAACCCAAAGTTTGCTTAACAGCGTTTTTCGATATGGAATCCCCTTATCTGATTCTGACGTCTTGATAACAATGGTACTGTTACGAATTACTTTGTACATGTTGGTGTTCCAGCTCTCGTAGGATCGTTAACTTTCGGTGGACTGTATTTGTTCAGGTTCTTGATCTGGATCGATGGGGTTCTGGCTCTTCTCAGGATCAGGATCGTAAATGAAACACTGACTACTAACCATTACCACCACCTATTATTGCTCAAAATGTTCCTACTTAAGCACTAAGTCATCTCTCTCATCTAGTAGAGATGACGGCGAGCAGGCGGTCGGCGCGGTGCTCGGGGCGCGGCGACTCCGTACGACGCTGTGTGCGGGGTGCGGGGAACGGCGACGCGGTCTCGGTTGGGGCGCGGGGCGCGGAGTATGTGGCTCGGTGTCCGTAACAATACATTTTATACTTACTTTTTTCTGGTTGTCACGGTGACGGTGATTTCTTAATTACATGTATAGTGTCAAGTGAAAAGTCGACTAGCCGAAACAAACCCGGAACAGCATCGCCGACATCAGGGACCACCTCAAGAGTATAACCGTTCAAACGAAAAAAGAATTTTCAAAATCGATCCACAATTGAGGGAGAAATTGGTGAGTACACTGACATACCTATAAAATTTGAGGATTTTGCTCGATTT
>NW_020653853.1:2026349-2077713 GCF_003589595.1 Hyposmocoma kahamanoa
GAAAAAAAAAATGGTGGCTGTACTCCTGGACGAACTCTATTGCAAAAAGCTCTACTGCTACTAAACTCATTATATTCAATTAACTTTAGTCCGTTTTAGCCATTATCTGCCAAATAAGAACGCGGCGAAGAACTAAGTATCATTAACCAATAACATTTCATTGATCATGGCAACTCAGTGGAAGAATGGCTGCTTCTCAATATAGAGGTCTACGGCTCGAACATAGTGTAATATGACAAGTAAGGTAGCTTTATACATACGTAGCAGCTTGTATGTGTGCACACCCGCCGCGCGTCTAGTACGGACGCACACATTCGCATAAACTTGCAGTGCACTCACGTTGCGTAGGTAAGGCCGCCGATTGCGCTGTTTATTACATAATTAAAGCGTTTGCTTATATCAAAGGGTAAACGTGTTTATAGCAGTGTTTATGGTTGTTTAAACAAGAGTGATTTGACTCCAGAATTAATCACCATTTCGTTTCTATTTCATAATCATATTCCCATAATCGAGATGCAAATCCGCGACGCTGGCATGTTAATTAAAATAAAAATACTGGTATAAAAACATTTTTTTTAAAGAAACTACTAAGTAACCTAATCAGAGATTTCATTATTAAAAAAACCGTTAAATACATTGACTTACAAATAAATGGACGACGGGTCTAATAAAAAAACCACGAAAAAAATGTCCCAAATCAACCTATTTAAACGTAGTAACATGTAAAGGAATATGAAAAAGCTAAAACGTTAGATTTAAATTGTAATGTCATCGCAGTACTGTCTAAATTTTGCTTGCTTCGCTGTCAGTCGAACAAACGAAGACTAAAGCGTGAATGACGCTCTGTATACGATTTTAACGCCCTATAAGTTCGGACACTTTTTAGCGCGGACCCGACGTCCATATAATTGTAAGTCAATGGTTAAATACCATTAAATCAAATAATTTAAAAACAAACCGTTGGACTATTAAAAAAGTAAGTAAAGTAAGTAAATAAGCACGTTCAAATCAAGCTATATATATAGGGATGAGAAACATCCGTTGCTTCCGAACGCCAAACGTCAAAAGGAGATGGCAGCACCATGGCGCTGCTTATATTCTTCGCTGCCGGGAGGTACTGGGCAGGGGGCGGTTATCATCTAAGAATACCTTAATTTTTTAAATTATATTTACAACATATCGATACAACTAAAATAATAATATGAAAAAATAATAATGACAACCCTACACTCCGAGCGAAGCATAAGCATTGATGCGCCAAACAAGCGGGAGTTGCACTATAGTTTTTCTTTATACTATGATTCTAAAAACTATATCAGCATGTGTCTATGAACATGATTTTTTTATTTTACTTAAGATTTGCGCCATCTATGCATATTATGAAGCGTTTTAAAATCTAGTTTGTAACACACAATGTCATCTTCGATCCGTGGTAGTGATACGTTTAGCTCTTGCAGGTAGTCTCTATCTATGATGTTTAAACTAAAAATTGTAATGAGAAATGTATTCAAATGTATATTTATAGAGAGCAACCCCTAGAGTTTCTTGCGTAGTTTCTAGTATTATGGATAGTGCTGGCTATTCTTTTACTTTGTTTAGGATTAGCGCCATCTATCTCCATTAGGAAGCGGTAATTTATAAATTAGTTTGTAACGCACAATACCATCTATTGACACGCATTATTGCCAAAGTACAGAAAATAATTTTAGCTCATGACCAATATTTAAAATAATATTACAAGTAAAACAGCTACATTTACAAAATTACTTTATTTCATATTAAAGAGAATTAATCGATATCCACGGTCAAGACATAAACTACTTCCAGGCCATCGATCAGCGCCATCTCGATGTAAGATGGAATTTTGACTTTTTCCAAAGTTGCCATCTGTAGTACGGAGATTAGAATTATTGATCGATGCTATGACTAAAAAACTACACATGTTTAAATTCAGGACTTTGTGTTTAACTTAATTTAAAATTCATGGATTACTAAAACTAAATGGAATATGTAAGTCTCCATTTTACGTCTACGTAATCTGCAAATTGTTACTTTAACTTTTTAGCATAATCCTGGAGTTAAACTACAGGATTATGCTAAATTCAGTTACACCTAATGGTACACTTAAGTGACCCATATATTTTCAAGCTCTAACACATCCCAAGCTCACACCATCACTAAACGGAAATGTATGAATTAAATATCTTCGCACGCTTACGTGTAGAATATATCTTTGTGACATCATGGACTCCTGGCTTCTGTGGACCGTATTTTTTTCTCTTATTGGTTCTTTGTTCGATTGTACCTGCTTGGGTATGTACTAATGCCCCAGTAAAGTGTAGTAAATTGAGCAGAAGAGACACGAGCGACTTTTTGCCACTGCCACTGCGCCCGTCGCCCTGGACATAACTTGACAAGTTCCATCTGACTATAATTTCACCAGTACCCTTACCCTTCAAAACTGGAACACAGTAATGCTGTTGTTACTGCTTGGCGGCAGAAATAGGTAAGGTGGCAGTACTTCCCTGGACGAACATTTTCACAAGGAGCTCTACTGCTACTTGAAGCCATATATCTTTACAAATAAAAATAACTTCAGTGAAGATGAACAATACTTATCCATCACGCATCATTTAAGTCTTATCAAAATTACCTAATATACAGTGAAACTACAGGCACATGGGACTTGTAAAGTTATGTCTCAGGGCGCAGTGGCAGTGTCCCTAAGATCTTTGCGATTTAAAGCTCTGAGTGGCACCGCAACTGTTATGGACAGGCGTGTAGCTTACCATCAGGCGCACGATTTGTTCGTCCCGTCACATGATAAAAAAAACACAATAGAAGTGCTTAGTTGGCATAACACGCGTACCAACAGTATGCGAAGTTTCTTATACTTGAGCTCAGTCCGCCATTTACTATTTATTTAGTCACAAACGTAATATTATCCGTTGTGCTGCTTTCGTGTCATAATTAAATCTTATTTTATTTAATTTTAAAGAATTTTATGTTTATCGCTTTGTGTTTTTTTAATCATTTTTTTTGTTACAAGAAACTAGAGTAAAACTTATACCGCAGCAATTAGAACTAATTGAACATCTCGAATTCGTCGTCGTTCAGCTATTGCCCGTTAGATGGCAGCACATTGATTGAAATTGCAATATAAAATCAAAGCGTCGTAACTTGCAATGATAGGTGTTGAACTTTTAACGATAAACCAACTGGGTAAGTTAAAGTTTATATTATATTAACAGTCTAGACTTTTGTTACATCTTTTTTAATGAAAAACTACGACCAATCTGTATTACGATTTCACGTTGTTTAACATAAATATGATTCTGTGAATTTTGACGACAACGGTTTTGATAGTAATCGAGGCTTAAGTCCCTTCCATTGTTTTTTATCTTTCGTGGATATAATGCCTTAATTTTTTTGTTTTATAAGTATACTGAGCACATTAAAAATTGAAACTATAATAATATCTATACCATCTCAGTCAGCTGTGGCCATGGGACCTGTAAAGAGCCAAAAGCGATGGTTGTTTGAAAAAATATACAAGCGATTTGGATACCAATTTTTTTCTCATTTCCAATTACTCTGTTACTATCGGCTTCTATACAACCTGCTCCCATAAAATGAGCCATGAATATGATATCACAGTCCTGCAATCTCAATCCATTGTTTAGCGGAAATGGGAATATTAAATAACTTTGCATGCACGCTTCTATTATGCAGTGTTATATAACAGTTGGAGTGTCCAATGTGTAATGTTTCTTGCGTGCTAATGCTCTGCTCTGACATATGGCATGCATTGCGTTTGCTAGTGTTACTGAATTAGATATTGTGTTACTTATTTTTAGGGCATGCTGTATTGATTTCATGGGTTTTTTTTTATAATCGTGCGCTGGTGGCAAGCGAATATAAGTAGTAGTAGAATATATGTAAGTTGACAAGTCCCGTGAGCTCGTAATTTCCCTAGAACCCTTACCCTTTTAAACTGAAACTCAGTAATGCTAACATTACTATTTTATTACGATATATATTACGATATATTTTATCCGATACATGAAAAATCGTACGAAGTTACGAATCGTAAGAAGTACACAATTCAAAAATGCACTTGCAGAAACCAACCAAGTCAGTGTAACGTAGTGGTTATATTCTCATAGTGGTTATGTTCTCATTGGCTAGAAGCACACATATAATAATATTGCTTGTGTGTTGGGAATATGTGTACATAAACTTTTATCTTTTTGAATTATTTACGATATATCGAAATATCGATGTTTTGTACCTATATATCGCAAAATATAAATATACCATTTCGATATATCACATCGGAAAAAATATCGATATTTTTTTACATGAACACCACTACCCATCACTTGGTATTATAAAAAAATACCGATTGGAGGGGTTTCTAGATCTCGATTCGCAGATCACAGATGTGTCAATAACTCTATTAGCTAAAACTTACGATTTCGTCAGTTACGATAACGATGGTAGAATAGTATGTGCAATACAGCGATATGTTTGACCTTGAAATATTCAAAGTCAAACAACAAAATTATATTTAACAACGCGTAATCATCCGATGTTATCAAGACACGATATCGATTCAATCAGAATACGGACACCGGATGTTTTTTTTTATAATTACACTAGGGAAGTGATTCTTTATTTTTAACGACGAGGAAATGAACGACATTGTTTACACTTGAGCGGGCGCGGCGGTCATTCTTTTTATTTTACAAAAAGTTTGTAAAAACGCAATATATTTTGCTATCTAAACATCAGATAAAATTTACCTATTTTCAATAATCACAATGGCATTGAATTTAATAACTTTGTGTACCTAACATCACAGCTGAACTAGCTATATATCAAAATATCATCTTTATTTCATTAATAAGAATAATAACGCACACACTCAACATAGCCCCGCACTAGGGAAAACCCTGTGTCGCTGGTGCCATGGACACACACATAGACAACCACAAATTACACCCAAACTCACGAGAAAAATAAATGTAGGCCATACGAATATTTCTCCCGGCCCGGGAATCGAACCTGGGGCCTCTGCGGCAGTTAAATAAATTGTTAAGCAAATTACAGTTTAAATCGTCATACTGATTGAACGCTACTCGTAAGGCAGATTACACTGAGAAGAATGAGAACTCTAGTGTTGCTCTTTGAACGTATACATTTATCATTTACAATATTTATTTCAACATCTTAGATCGAGAATACCTGCAAGAGCTGAATGGGTCACTACCACAGACTTTTTTGTAAATGGCAAATTTTTAATATCACCCAGAATCTTGTTATAGAAGCGTATATATTGCCTCTTAAACGAATTTCTAATTTTGTGAAGAATTTTTTTGTCACAATAAAAAAATTAAAATTTTAAATTTAATTGAAAAATGTACATCGTGTAGTACACGTATTCTATTTAGTGCAATTGATATTTAAAAAATCATATTATATGTAAAGTACATGTCGCACTATTAATAAAATAGTGTATTAATACATACAACATACATCATCATACATCGAGTGCTTAGCAAAAACTGCTGCCAGAAAACTAGGCATACTTTACAAGGTCAGACGGTAATTCACACCTGAAGAGCTTTCAAATCTGTATAAAGCACAAGTTCGATCGTGTATGGAGCACTGCTGCCACCTTTGGGACGGCTGGAGTAAAAATCAAAGAGGCTTATTAATAATAATTCTCTTGTGGAGTCGAAGCTACAAAATCTCGACCATCGCAGAAAAGTAGCCTGCTTGTTGGTTCTCTATCGGATACATTTCGGGGAGTGTGTGCAGGAACTTTTTAATTTAGTTCCACCCTTACCGTTCCTCCTTCGGTCGACTAGAAGGTCCGGAGCACTCCATTCATATGATATTCCACCTATTCGCACTAAGCGCTTTGCTTCCTCCTTTCTGATGCGTACGGCAAAGGAACGGAATACTCTGCGGCATTTGTATTTCCCGAAAAGTACAATTTGGGGCTATTCAAGGCTAGAGTGAATAGGCATTTTTTAAGCAAACGCGTCCCAGCGTCAGTTATATCGTCGCTTAAGATAAGGTGAGATTGCGGCCAAGCGTGTGTCTATTATATGTATATAAAAAAAAATTTAAAAAACTCAAAAAGTGCACTTTTTCAGAATCGATGAAAAACGAATTATACACCGTGAAAGATTATTAAAATTTATTTATAGGTTAAAATTTATTACGGGCAACTAAACGTCTAAACAAACATCTACTCGTAAAATTTATATTCGAAAAATGTATATATATATATAAAAAGAAATTTATATTGGTCTCATTTTGAGTTAAGTAGATATCTTATAATTGTTTCTTACAATATTCTAATAACGGTTTTATTGACGTGTAGAGATCAAATTTTACGTTCGGGAATAGCGTTATCTTGAGTTTCACATATTTTTAGTTGCAACGCGTAATAGCAAAGCGATATTGAATACAGCAGTTTTCTTATAAATTTTCGAGTTAAGTTTGTGTTTCTTTTCTATCGTGAAAATTTACAGGAATCGTATTTTCAGACCAAATGTGAATATACTCAATATTTTTTTTTCAAAGTGTTTCATTTAACTCTGTCACTGGGTAACCTACCACAAACTCGATTTTTTTTTAATTTACCGAAACAACATTTGTTCGAATTTTCATTACACCGAAAACCGAATTATAACGAAACCGTTGTTCTTTCAGGATACGTTGGATGTTTATAGCAAAAACACGATTAGGTTCGGTTAGGTTAGGTTAAGTTCCCCGGAGTGTCACGAGTGCGCGAGGCACACCTTGGAGGTGTGCCCGACCTGGAGCCAGCAGCGCCGGGATCTCGTAGAGATGGTGGGACGAGACCTCTCACTGCCCAGCACAGTTAAAGCCATGTTGGGAAGCGAGAGGTCATGGCAGGCGATGGTCTCCTTCTGCGAGGACGTCATGTCGCAGAAGGAGACAGCCGAACGGGTCCGCGAAGACAGCGCCCTCTCGGACCCCATTCGGCGTCGGCGGAGAGGACGCACGCGACGGCTCTTCGCCGACCGCCTGCGTCCCATCAGCGGAGGCCAGCAGGGTGCGGGGTTGGGAGACCTGCCCCTGTGTTGCACAGTCCTCCGCCGCCGGTAGATGCCCCAAATGCTCCGGGGCATCTCCGTGCAGGTAGCTCTCCATGATTAAGAGGGGGACGGTGTAGGGGTCCGCCCAAAGGCGGACCAGCACCACCGGAGTCGCGGTAGCATCTGAAAGGGACCCCGCGGCTCCGGCGCCAGGTGCGCGCAGGAACATCGTGAGGTTTTTAGTGGGTATGCTCTTGGGGATCGACATAGTCCCCAGGAGAGTCCCACATATCCCCGCCGTCTCCCAGCGGCGGGGAATGCGTAACGCATTTTCCTCACGGTAATAAAAGGTTAAGTTAGGTTTAAAAGAAATAACATTTTCCTCTCAAAATTACTTTCAAGGTAATGAAAATTCGAGCAAACGCTATTTCTGAAAAATGTCATTTCGGACTATTGATACGTAACCCTTTCACTGTTATACGAAATTAACCAAAGCCATTTGAGGTTCTATAGACTCTTAACGAATTAAGTTATTTTGAGGCTACATAACATCCTGTATAAGTACTTAGTCATAAAAAGCCAAACAATTACCCTCTATCAGTAATAAATACACCTGTTAAACTTCGTTATCGCGTTCCGCTCATTACTTTCCACCTATTACGATGGTCATTCATTATTTCGGAAATTCTATACAGGAAGGAATAACGCAACGTGGAAGAAATATTAAACGTTTAATAAATCTTACATCAAGACCCTTAATTTCTTTATTAAAACTATATGCACTTTAGGACTTCACGCACGTTTATACTTATTTTTGTAAGTATTCAACGGGACGTCCCGAAAACTACATACACAAAGTTAACAAGTAATGAGACTTTACGAATACAAAAAAAAACTATAATTACTGGAAGGATCGCGTTTTACATATTGCAAGTATGCGGATTTAGGGTCATTGTAAAAGAAGAATGGTGTGAATTCTAAATAGACGCGGGCGCAACTGTGCATGAAATACTCTTTCTTTTAACTTACGTAACTCACGCGCCGCTACCGACGCTTGATAGTATAAAGTATAGTACGCGATTAGTTTGGTGTAAGGCACATGCATTCGCGGAAAATGAAATAAATTTCAAAAGCTATGCACGATCCAATGAATCTAATTAGTTAATTTAATTTCCACGCCATCTAGTAGCTTTAGATTGTACTAGTTGAAAACGTCAAGCAGTAAGCTTGGGTCAATACAGAGATGGATAGATGGCGGATAAGTAACAATAATAGCGTAACGTAGACCAACATAGACCATTGAAACCCTGTGTCGCGGGTGCCATGGACACACACATAGACAACCACAAATTACACCCAAACTCACGAGAGAGATAAATGTAGGCCATACAAATATTTATCCCGGCCCGGGAATCGAACCTGGGACCTCTGCGTGGCAGTCCGGCAAGGTAACCGTTCGGCCACGGAGGCAGCAGGAAGTGCAAGCACATGACTTGTCTTTTTTATAATATCAAGTGACGGGACGAACATATCGAGCGCCTGGTGGTAAGCTACAGGCCCGTCCATAACAGTTGCAATACCACTCAAAGCGTTAAATCGCAAAGATCTGAGGGGCATTGCCAGTGCGCCTGTCACCCTGAGACATAACTTGGCAAGTCCCATGTGCCTATAGTTTCACCGTAATACAGCAATGTAAGCATTACTGCCTGGCGGCAGAAATAGGTAAGGTGACAGTACTACCCTGGACGGACTCTTTCACAAGGAGCCCTACTGCTTGTAAACTCTCTCTTTCTGCTAATTGCTGGTAGAAGGAGTATAACTTGGCAGCTATCAGGCAGTCTAGAACGGGCGAGCACCGGGGCGCCACTCTGTAGCGAATTTGCTGCGTTTTCGATTAAACTCCATTTTATCTGTAATAAATCATACATAATGAACCCTCTGTCTATGTGAATCGTTTAAACTGGATTCCATATGGTAGCTCCGGAGTAAAGGTAATCGGCGATGGTCAACTTTCTTCGTCGGATAAAACTGTCACGCATTTTATAACATTTTGCGCGTCTCGATATTTCAGATAAATATTCAGATGTTTCGTTTGTTCACAATTGAAGCGGTGTTAGATTGGTGTATTACAGATGTATTGAATTAAAAAGTCGGAAGCATTGACTTACAATATGGACGTCGGGTCCGCGCTAAAAAGTGTCCGAACTTATAGGGCGTTAAAATCGTATACAGAGCGTCATTCACGCTGTAGTCTTCGTTTGTTCGACTGACAGCGAAGCAAGCAAAATTAGACAGTACTGCGATGACATTACAATTTAAATTCAACGTTTTAGCTTTTTCATATTTCTTTACATGTCACTACGTTTAAATAGGTTGACTTGGGGCATTTTTTTCGTGGTTTGTGTATTAGACCCGTCGTCCATTTATTTGTAAGTCAATGGTCAGAAGTCACGAATATTTCCGAACGCTGTTGCATTAGATATAAAAATAAATTCAAATCAATGTTTAGTTCATCATCATCCATTCAAGTTTTACTCAAATCGGTTAACGGAAAGTTGGTAAAATACAAATCGAATTCATGTCCTATTTTGCCACCTTTACAGGTGGAATATTTTCTACAAATTTAAATGGGACCACTACTGAGGTACCCCCTTTCCAAAAACAAAGAATCATCGAAATATGTTTACAAAATGTCGGCGTCGTCGGAGTAATCGCGTGAGATACACACAAATACAATACAGTTCATCCATTCATTCATTCATTCGATTTGAGAAGTTTGTACTATTACCATTGACTTACAAATAAATGGACGACGGGTCTAATACAAAAACCACGAAAAAAATGTCCCAAGTCAACTTATTCGAATTTTAAATTGTAATGTCATCGCAGTATCGCGCTGTCAGTAGAACAAATGAAGACTAAAGCGGAGTTTGGCGCTCTGTATATGATTTTAGCGCCTTACAAGTGCGGACACTTTTTAGCGCGGACCCGACGTCCATATAATTGTAAGTCAATGACTATTACCTATTCTGTTACGGCATGCTTTAAGATCGTATTTCTTGTAATTGACTTATCTGTAGGTATATAATTGTATTGTCTTGGTGTGTAAATAATTGAATTCAAAACCTCCCACAAACAGTGACTTGTACCAATCACCAAACCAAGCCGAGTAAGTAACAAAGAAAGTATTTCAGTTGGTCGGTGTGTCGTATAAGAACGTGCTCCATTCTTACGTCGTGGTTGCGATGTCGTAATTTAGCCTATTGTGGTTTGTTTATTGGAATTATTCTACGATTGCTTAGGTGACGACCACTATTCCCTATTGCACTGTAAAGGAAAGCTTTAAAAGGCGCTATTGGCGGAATAAATCGCATCAGCAACATTATACAGAGTGATTTTTAAACTACTAACAGCCTTGCACGACTTTACTAACATCATAAACACCAACTGTTGTTCCCTGACTTTTAATAATTCATAAGACTTTACTTTCACATAAAAATAAATAGATTTAAATAGATCGCTCGAAACGGTAATAACTCTGTGCAGGACGGAGGTGGAGTCGTCGCGGAGGACGCTTGCACGTTTGAACTTATTCTACTAAAAAGTGTTAGATAGTACAATAAAAAGTTATAAGTTTATATTTGGTAAATTTATTATGTTTTGTAAAAAATCATGTAACAAAAGTTATTATTTGTGATGATATTGTATGGTCCTGTGAGGTTATTAATATTTTAGTGTTTGTTGTCATCTTTATAATACAGGGTGCTAACAAATTAGGTACAGAAACTTGTAGAGTCAATTACTTACATTTATTTGAATTCAGATAATCGCAATAAGTTTTTCACAACATTTAAGAAACAATAAATTTCGTAACAATTTAACATACTCTGTTAATAATAATACTGCTGTGAATAAAATCTCTTCTGTGTTATTTTCTGAAACCTTGTGACTGTACACGATATTTCTACTGTATTTAGGGGGTTAGGAATTCTGCAGTCCTAGTTGCAACATCAGGTCAAGGTTGTTCATATTTTAACACAAACTTCAAGTCGGTTGGGCTATTGGACATAAAATAAATATTAATTTTATGATTGAGATTTCCACACTAACTAAGAACAGAGCAGAGCATCGTGAAACATCGTGAACAGATGTTCATTTAACACAGGCACATTTATTTAACTCTCAATTTTTTGCATCGGGGGTTAAAAAGTGTGAATAAATAACCAAGTATTTGACATGTGCGGGGTGATTGTTGAGGAGTCAATTTATATTATTCAATATAAGATTTTCAATGTATTTAGTGGATGACTTGTTGGTTGTCTTAAATAAATAAACAAATTTAAAGTAACATAAATTTTTTAAATGTTTACAAGCATTTCTTCTCGCTAGCTGAACACTGTGATAAAACCTGTATTTCGAAGAAAGTCCACAAACCTTTTTTGTTTTTTTTTTAAATCTGTGTTCTTAAATTTTCACCCTATATGTTTGATTATTTAAGTAAGAATTAAAACAGGAATTCGATACAAAAGTCATTATTGCTTAAAATCTAAGTTAAAGGAGAATATTAAACGTCAAGCTCGTTTTACTAATTAATGAGAAGAAAGTTTAGTATTGTAAGTTTTGAAAATTTACTCGAGAATATTGATCATGGTATTATGGCACTTTCAATAATGAATTGACGAAACTCACAAAATTAAATTAAAATTTATTAATTTAAATTTCTTATTTTACTTTGTCACAGAACATCGCAAAGTTAATGGTAAATTAAAAGAATATATTTAAATTAATAACTATTGTGACTATAATGCAGAATAGGGTGGTTTGCATTAATATTTGACGTAACAAGTTAAATCATTCTTTTTGAGAAAGTGGCAAATTGTACGTCTGGTGTAAAGCTACACGTCTGTCCATAGCAGTTGAAGTGCCACTCAGAGCTTTAAATCGCAAAGATTTTAGAGGCACTGCAACTGCGCCCGTCACCCTGAGACATAAGTTGACAAGTCCCATGTGCCTGTAATTTCACCAGCACCCTTACCTTTCGAAACCGAAGAAGATTTAAAGAAGTAAAAACTAAGTATTGTAAATTCTTTTGAAATTCTCTATTTAATTTTTAAATTTATTGAATGTCACGATGTTTGACCAGCATGATATTCAATTATTTTTTCGAAAATTACTTCGTAGTTTATGAAATGAAACTATTTTTCCGGATTTCATTCGCGTATATTCGTTTTTTCAAACAAACCAACGTTTCGGGCCCTTTACAGGTCCCATGGTCACGAATGACTGAGGTGGTACAGTCATCAATCAATTATGTCTAATATTAATGCAAACCGCCCTATTTTTAACCGACTTAAAAAAAGGAGGAGGTTCTCAATTCGACTGCATGTTCTTTTTTTTCTTTTTTTTGTATGTATGTTACGCGATAACTCCGGTATCTGTGAACCGATTTCATGATTCTTTTTTTGTTGGAAAGGGGATACTTCCACAGTGATCCCATTTCATTTCAAAGAAAATCATCCACCTTTAAGGATGGCTGTTCACGCATGAAGATTCATTTTTATAAATAGCGCCTAAATTTAATTTAGGATTTAGCAAGAGCAATTATTATAATTATTTTTTAATTTTTTAAATTTAATTATTAAGAGATAGAGCAATTATTTTAATGGTTGATTTTGCTATTTCTCCAATCCAAGGCGATTTTCTCGTCATGTCATGATGTTTGACCAGGATGATATTCAATTATTTTTTCGAAATTACTTCAAGTTTAGTAAATGAAACTATTTTTCCGGATTTAAATCGCGTATATTCAAGTATTTTTTCAAACAAACCAACGTTTCGGGCCCTTTACAGAGTCACATGGTCACGGTTGACTGAGGTGGTACAGTCATCAACCGGTTATGTCTAATATTAATGCAAATCACCCTTTTTTCACTATACTTACAAAAGTTATTAATTAAATACCTTATTTTCAATTTTACAAAGAAAACATTCCAATTTACGTTTTACAAATTATTTAATTTAACGAATTTTTATTAAGTTCAAATTATTATTAATTAATAATAGAAATTACAATAAATTAAAACATATTAATTATTATTGCAGTGTTATGTCTGTTTGGGATTTTTCATTAGAGGAAATACTGGATCTCAAACTGGAGGTACGAAGAAACCATCTGCTCAGTTGAAATTAGGATGTCTCTTAATTTCAATGGCCTCTCGCAGCATCCTGGTTAGTTGGTACTGGGTACTTCATAGTTTGTTATAATTGTGAATACAAAAATCGTACACTAAGAAAAAATTCCTTCTATCCGGCTAGTTTCGAACCAGTGTCTTCCGTGCCAAACGCTATGCCAACTAAGCCACAGAAAGAACTAGCGGACTTTATGAATTTTCTGTGTGCTTGTTGTAGGTCTACGACTTTTTTGCCGTAGTGCCATTTGTGAGAAATCTATTTCTTCACTCAGCCATGTAGGTACCTTTACAGCTACCAGCAGCTGACTAGAGATGTCGCTATAATCATTGTAATTTTTAAGTTGAATGGCACGATGATGGACCAGTATGATATTTTTGTGGAATTACTCCTCTAGTTTGTTGTTTGTTTTTATTAATAGTAACATAACGATCGAACACTTAGAAAAAAATCCTTCGATCCCGCTGGATTCGAACCAACCGTGGCAGGCGCTATGCCAACTAAGCCACGGAACGAACTAGCAGACCTTATTTCTCGCTTTAGGTGTTCGCATAATGAAACGTGGAAGCAAAGTACTTGCGAATGAAGTCAGTGCAAGTACAGTCGAGACGTTGGCGCGAGTAGGAAGATCCTCGAAAGTGCTGTTCCATTTGTTTGAAATATTTTGAATATTCAACTGCGAAGCGAGATTGTGTTATAAATAAAACATTGGCCTAGCGATGGTGGTGCGGTAACGTTTTCTACTCAACGATATTAACGATTAAGAGTCAATACTGCCTCAGTTAGAATCCAAATTTTTCCCGTAGGTGCTAATACTGTAAAAGAATAAATTGTGAAATGACGCTATTTCAGAAATTATTTTTTTACAAGCGATAGTAAGGTCATTTGAAAATTGTGTGTCGTATTCTATACGTGTTCTGGTTCAGTATAAAAAACATTATTGGTATTATTCATTGACTTACAAATAAATGGGCGACGGGTCTAATACAAAAACCACGAAAAAAATGTCCCAAATCAACCTATTTAAACGTAGTGACATGTAAAGGAATATGAAAAAGCTGAAACGTTGAATTTAAATTGTAATGTCGTCGCAGTACTGTCTAATTTTGTTTGCTTCGCTGACAGTCGAACAAACGAAGACTAAAGCGTGAATGACGCTCTGTATACGATTTTAACGCCCTATAAGTTCGGACACTTTTTAGCGCGGACCCGACGTCCATATAATTGTAAGTCAATGGTATTATTAGTAAAATACCTATTGTATACAACGGTTTTCTTGTAAAATTTCGAGGTAAGTTTGTGTTTTTTTACTTTCGTGAAAATTTTTAGAAATTGTGTTTTCACAACATACACGCATAGTTTACAAATTTTCCAATTATATTGTTAATTTAGTTAGAATAAGCACATTTCAATTTTGTTTTCGTTTTCACTATTGTTTAATCTTAAACTTAAATTTAACCTCTGCAATCATAGTATTAAGAGAAAGAGGTCTCTGATATCCAATATTACAAACTTCTGCTTAGTTTAGGTACCAGTCTTTTGCAAACATAATATCATATCTGTCTATCTTAATTTGGTTCATGTTCAGTTGTTACGTTTGTGGAGAGAAATAAATACATAAAATTAAAAAAAATACGAAGATCTTCGACGTAACTCAACTCAACTCAACTCAAAATATCTTTATTTCATAGGTAAACAATTACACTTGAAATCGTCAAATTGATACAATACTCATTGTTTTTGTGTTAAAAAAATAAATAAAAATTATTATATAAAAAATTACTTCAAATAATTTTTCATTTGGACACTGTTACTGCTATAATAATATAAGTGTTAAATATCACGTGTCAACTGGAGATGAATTCCATGCATCTTTATCCTGAATATAATCACTAACACTATAGTAGCTTTTATTCAACAGAGCGTTTTTAATATAGTTTTTAAATTTCTTCTCTGACATCTGTTTTACTACATCTGGTATTTTATTATAAAAGCGCACACAGTTTCCCATGAAAGATGAGTTTACTTTATGCAATCTAAACATTGGAAGTGCCAGTTTATGTTTATTTCTTAAATTAAAATTGTGTATTTTGTTATTTTCAGGGAATAAATGGATATTTTTTCTTATGTACATTATGTTAGAGTAAATATATTGGCAAGTAACTGTCATTATTTTAATTTCACTAAACAATTCTCTCAATGAGTCGCGACAACGTAAATTATAAATACCACGAATTGCCCGTTTTTGTAAAACAAACACTTGCTGAATGTCAGATCCGTGTCCCCATAATAAAATTCCATATGCTAAAAGACTATGAAAATAACTGAAATACACGAGTCTAGCCGTTCGTATGTCCGTCATTTGCCTAATTTTCCTAACCGCGTAAGCCGCGGAACTTAATTTACTCACTAAATTTCTTATATGTGGGCCCCATTGTAATTTTGAATCTATTGTAATGCCCAAAAAGACGGTACTATCGACAAAATCCAACGCTTCATTATTCAGTGATACTACTGTATTAGGTATTTCTTTAGAGTTGGAAAGTGAAAACCGTACACATTTTGTTTTATTGCCGTTTAACATTAAGTTATTCGCGGCGAACCAATCCGAAACCTGCGACAGAGCTATATTTACCTTGTCTATAGACAAGTTTCCTACTATTGGTCTTGGTATTTTAAAAATAAGTGAGGTATCATCGGCAAACAAGACAATATCATTGAATTTCCGAAGTAGACACGGTAAGTCGTTTATATATATTATAAAAAGAAGAGGGCCTAATATAGAACCTTGAGGAACACCCATGGCAACCAGAGAGCCTGCAGACTTTGATTCATTAATTTGCACTTTTTGAACCCGATAACTCTGAAAAAGGTCAAAATTCCGTGTTACGTCTAAATGGCGCAGATCAATGATTTGAAAATATTTTATATTATGTAAATGGCTGTGGATATCAATCAATTCCTTTTTAATGTGAAATATAAGAAGTCACTTTTTTCCATAGTAACAATATTCAAATATGGATCATGAGCCGAGGTTATTTTCTGAACTTTGGCAATAATGCGTGTCAATAGACGGTATTGTGTGTTACAAACTAATTTATAAATTAACGCTTCCTAATGTGGATAGATGGCACTAATCCTAAACAAAATAAAAGAATAGCCGGCACTATCCATAAAAATAGCAAGAAACTCTAAGCGTTGCTCTTTATAAATATACATTTGAATACATTTCTCATTACAATTTTTAATTTAAACATCTTAGATCGAGACTACCTAGAGCAAGAGCAAGAGCTAAACGGGTTACTACCACGGATTTTTGTCATCCAAGTACGCAGAAGCAGTATGATAACCTTTAGTACGGCAAATTTTGAATAATCAATCGGAATCTTATTATACATAGAAGCGTATACATTGCCCCTTAAATTAATTTGTGGCTTTGTGAAGACGACTGTCAATAACAGCTAGTTTATTTTTAATCCTCGTAATAATGTTATGTCTATCACTATTTTACATTAAAAAATAATCTCTAATGAAAAATCCCAAACAGACATAAGACTGCAGTACTAATTAATTAATATGTTTTAGTTTAGTCTAATTTATATTAATAATTAATAATAAATTGAATTTAATAAAAATTCATTCAATAAAATAATTTGTAAAACTTAATGTAGCGTAAATTGGAATGTTTTCTTTGTAAAATTAAGAATAAGGTATTTAATTAATAACTATTGTAACTGTAGTGAAATAATAAGGTGGTTTGCATCAATGTTAGACATAACTGGTTGAAGACTGTACCACCCCAGTCAACCGTGACCATGGGACCTGTAAAGGGCCCGTAACGTCGGTTTGTTTGAAAAAACAAATATACGCGATTTAAATCCGGAAAAATAGTTTCATTTCCTTAAAAAATGAATATTTTTCTTAGCATAAATAACATTTTCATAAATCTCTAAAATAAAATCTAAATCTCTTAAAAATCTCTAAAAATCTCTAAATCTCTTAAAGATACTCCGGGGCACAGATTGTAAATTCCCTAACCGCACGTTTCTGCCGGACTAAGATTCTATTAATATCGTCGGCATTATAAACTGGAATAATCTTCAAAATTTACTTTATTGCACTTTTTTACATGCTTATAGTGTTGGGCTATATTTCGATCTCTCAAGATGCTCCATTCTTTTCTCACTTCACTTTCAAAACCATTCTAATTACAAAACTATTCATTCAGCCAGTGATTCTACTCATAGAGTAGAGCCTAGACTACATCCCTCTTCCTCACAGCTGAAGGGGTGAATATCCCTAGCTGGTGCTCTACCTATGATAGGCAACTTACATCAGTGATCAGCCTTTACTATAGGCTAGCCACACTACATAACCATGGTAGCTGTAGAATATTTAGGTCTTTGCAAGATTGTTTGCAACAACAACACTTTGTGAGTCATGACTTTTGAAACAGTCATTAGAATTGATACAATATTCAATCAAATTACAAATAATAGAGTTGGGAAATATTGTTTCTTTTATTGTTTACGTTCTATGAAATAGTACCTTCTTGCACGCTTATATTATTTTGCTTTTGTTTTCTAAATTGGGTTTCATAATGTCTATACAGCGCAATGGCGCCACTACAGAACTTCTATAAGTGTCCAATTTGAAGACGAAGACGCCCAGAAAAATATTTTTCATCACACTTGCTCGTAAACAGTGTCATGACATGCAGGCAAAGTCGACCGTAACGTCCTAAATTATAGACATGGTCTTTTTCATTACATTATCGACCTATGGATTTTTTACGTCAAAATTAATCAAAAAGCTTTTATGTTCAAAAAAAATCTAAAGGTATAATTCACCTAAACTTGAAATATAAAAAAAGTAAACATTAGCAATGTCCTAAATTTATTTTGTGATTTAAAATTCTTCAGTATTTTTAGTACTTATTTGGATATTATTTATTTTATGCCTAATACATTTTGACTAAGCGCCTCTTTGCCTTTTATAACATTTTACTTCGAGTTGTATTATCTATGAAAGAATAGCTGGTAATCTGTTTAAAAAAAAAACAAGAAACCCGCCATCAGCAAAAGCCATAAATGTTGTGCTGTGAACTTAGAATAATAACGCATAGAATGGTAGTTTCATATCAAACGAACTGTCACAAGTGAGGCAAAAATCTAATTCATGTAGGCTAGTTTTAGTAGTAGGTTAATTTTCGGTTTTAGTGAATATTTATATAAAAATACAAGTTGTAACGCGTTACTTCCTTGTGGAATGCGATGTTAGTATCTATTTTATGTTTGTCTGACGTATTTTTACACCCATTTACCGCACATTTCGTCATTTTTAGCTAAAATTCTTGATCTGTTCGCGGTGCAATTTGACCTTGAGCACTGAAGACCCGCCGGCTCGTGTAGGCCCTTTTGGCGCGCTTCAATTTGCCTCACTTAGCGTGTGCGGACTAGTTTTCTATGCGTTATTATTCTAAGGTTGTGAAGCGATTTATTCATACAAGAAATAAATTATTATTGTATCTATTTTCTCGCAAATGTGTTGAAATTGTATGTAGCATGGACGGTAAAAATTATAAAGCACAATTTATTAAAGCCTAAGAAATTCTCGCTAATAAATTATTATTTATTACCCTTAACACACAAAGTACTATTCATTTTCAAAAATAGCATTCGAGAAAACTTAAGAACTAGAGATGTTTGTAATGTTGAAGTCTTTTAATCCTTTTATACCCAGAGTCAATTCGCTTTCTCCTTGGTTACCCTTATCAAAATGTACCGAAGCTATGCATATTTAACGGTATAATTAATCATCATTATTATTCTACAGCCCTTATCGAGGTCAGCGCATTAGGCCATTATTTCATTCATCTCTATCACCAGTCATTTCGTTGTTCACTTCATTATACATTATCATCTATACACAATCTCTCTCTCTCTCACACACACACCCACACACACACGCACGCACGCACGCACACTTATACAACCGCTGACATAAACACACACACTCATCCTTTACAAAGGTAACCAATTTGCATTGCATTAAAAATGGAATGAAATATAATCTCATCCAATATGACATAATAATGTAATGTAATAATAATGTGTATAATTTTTTCCAATAACTTTCGTTATCAATTCGTTCAGCCGGCGGTGAAATAATATCGTTAGTTGATTGCAATTTCTTGTTAATCCACTTTTCACAGTCACTAGTTCGAAAGTACAAAAGATGAATGAGGTTATAACGGATTATAAATATCACGCGGCAAATTCAGAGAGAGTGAGGCCGTACACGTCTTCACTTCCCAAGCTACTTACACAAACATCATCATATCAACCGGAAGACGTCCACTGCTGAACGTAGGCCTCCTCCAAAGATTTCCAGACCAGCCGATCGGACACGACGTGCATCCACATCAGTTACCCGCAGTCTTTATCAGGTCATCCGTCCATCTAGTAGGGGGCCGTGTCACTGAACGCCTTCTGGTTCGTGGCGTCCATTCGAGAACCTTTCTGCCCCAACGACCGTCAGTTCTACGAGCTGTGTACCCTGCCCACTGTTACTTTATCTACGTTACCAAATACAGATCTAAAAAGTGTCACATAGTACAACAAAAACTTGAAACAACAAAAGCAACGACGAAAAGTCGTTAAAAAGCAGAAACAAAGATCTGCAAGAAGCATTTATAAAATTGCGTAAGGTCTGCTGGTTCGTCAGAGCATCTGGCACGGATTACCTGAGAGTACTGGTTCGAATCTAGCCGGATCAAATGAATTTTTCTAAGTGTTCAATCTTTGTTATTAATAATTATACAAAAAACTTGAATGTTTACTTTTGTAAAAAATCAAGGAACAAAAGTTGTTTACTATATTAGTAATAGTAATAATAATGATAACGCACACACTCAACATAGCCCCGCACTAGGGATACCCTGTGTCGCGGTTGCCATGGACACATACATTGACAACCACAAATTACACCCAAACTCACGAGAGAAATAAATGTAAGCTATACAAATATTACTCCCGGCTCGGGAATCAAACCTGGGACCTCCGGCATGGTAACCGTTCGGCCACGAGGTTTTTGATATTCCTACGACGTTGTTAGATTTTACTTATAACCCTGTATAAATTTATCGAGACGTGATAAAAAATCGAACGATTGTCATGTTCACAAAATTATTGACGAGGATGAACGCCATGAATGATTTTCTGAACAAGACTGATATTACCCGGAAATGACAAGGGTAACTGGTTTTCGCTCGGAACTACTTCACTGTGAAATGACGGCAGACGAATATATCCCTGTTTATTGAAATATATTTATGTACTTATTTTATTTTAGAGCTGAACAGAGTAATTTACTTTCATTTTATTAATATGGAATTCTTTAAAGTAATAACTGAATGAATTACGACAGTTTTCTTAGAAGCATTATAATAAAATAAGGCAGATCGGAAGAGAGGCAAAGAAACACCTAAAAGAAGTTATTTAGATCAATAAGGGAAAAAGTTAAGAGTCGATACCGCCTCAGCTCGAATTAAACATTTTCTCGTAACTAATACGATTCATATCGAGTTCTTAGGTTTTCGCGATTGTTACACATAGGAAATGAAACTATTTTTCCGGATTTAAATCGCGTATATATGTTTTTTCAAACAAACCGACGTTTCGGGTCCTTTACAGGTCAGTTTGCTGCGAGTGCCCATTGAAATTAAAAAACATCCTAATTTCAACAGGGAAGATGGTTTCTCAGTACCACTAGTTTGGGATTCAGTATTTCCTCTAATGAAAAATCTCAAACAGACATAAGACTGCAGTACTAATTAATATGTTTCAGTTTTATTCTAATTTCTATTATTAATTAATAATAAATTGAATTTAATAAAAATTCATTCAATAACATAATTTGTAAAACTTAATGTAGCGTAAATTGGAACGTTTTCTTTGTAAAATTAAAAATAAGGTATTTAATTAATAACTATTGTAACTATAGTGAAAAAAATAGGGTAGTTTGCATCAATATTAGACATAACTGGTTGAAGACTGTACCACCTCAGTCAGCCGTGACCATGGGACCTGTAAAGGGCCCGAAACGTCGGTTTGTTTGAAAAAACAAATTTACGCGATTTAAATGCGGAAAAATAGTTTCATTTCCTAATACGATTCATTTTACTTGAATCGAGCAACATGGACACTGGCTTTATTTCAGTATTTATTTTTTTACAAACGAAATCAATGCCATTTGAAAAAATGTACATCGTATAGCAATCGTGTTGTTTAGTTCAGTTGATATAAAAAAAAATCATTGATATATGCAAAGCATCTATTGAATACACTGGTTTTGTTATAAGGTTTGTTGTTTTTTGTACAGTGAAAATTTTTAGGAATGGCGTTTTCACACCAGCATATATCCTCACATATAACACTTTCACTGTTATGCGGTGTCGAAGCCATTTGAGGTTGTATTGACTATTAATCGTCATCAGCTTGCATGCATCCACTGCTGGACATAAGCTTGCGCACGGAAGGAGGCTTGAGCACGCTAACTCTTCCCGGCCGCTGCCGGCCACGTTTCTCAGGTCGTCCGTCCATCTTACTGCAGGGCGTCCTACATTACGTTTTCCTTGACGTGGTCGCCATTCCAGTACAAGTCTGCTCTATCGACGATCAACGCTTCTGCGGCCCACTTCCACTTAACCGCTCACGCGATGCGCTCCTCCTACCGCAAAATGGCGGCTATTTGGTTTCGCAAAATAGAAAAGGATTCAGTTTAAATACAAGTTTTTATAAATAAAAATTATTATTCTGTATTGCTAAATATGCCGTAACACACCGCAAATCCTGCACTTAAAAATCACTAATGAAATTTTTGGTGTACTTGGATAAATATGATAATATTCCGTTTGAGTGGTTCTAACGTTAACCATGAAATTACTCCTTAAAGTATAGTTTATAAACATTTATATTCAGGGTAAACTTAAAAAACGCTACTTACGGTATGTTTTCAATAAATAAACACCGAAAGCACCAGCCCAAATAATAACACACACGATTGTCGTAACGTATTTTTGAAGTCGTTTATTTTTTTTTAAATGACAGACCCAGGCATTAAAAACTTTATGGTTTGCTAGAGTAGTTACCGAAATAGCAATTAATATTAGTTCTTTTACCTGTTATAACTGCGATATCCGAATCGGCATAAAATCATCACCGGCACCTCTAGGTGTGGTATGCGTCTACGGCGGCATGTATCGCGTGAGCGGTTAAGCTTACAGATTTTGCGAGGTACGTCAGTCACTTTAGTTCTCTGACGTATGACCTCGTTAGGGATTCGGTCTATCACAGAAACCCCAAGCATAGACTCCTAACGTTCTAACATAACAGGAACTCAAAGTTTTGGCGTTGGACAGCTTACATATACCATCACGCCTATCCCCCATACTATGGTAAACAATGAATGTCTACATGCTGCGTTCTGACACACCTATTCCACTTCCTCTACTTGCATCGGTCTCATCATACATGCCACTTTAATTTTTGCACTTTTAACTTTCTTAAAGAAATCCAAAATCTTATTAGGTTGCCAGTGAAGGTTCGATTTTTTATGATCTCAAGTGACAGGACCAAAAAGTCCTGCGTCTAGTGGTAAGTGACATGCTCATCTATAGCAGTCGCAGTACTAGTCAATGGTTTAAGGTGCACATATCTGAGGGGCACTGGCACTGCTCCAGTCATCCTGAGACATAAGTTGGCAAGTACCACGTAATACTCACATTACTGCTTGGCGGCAGAAATAGTTAAAATGGCAGTACTTCTCTGAACGATATCTATCACTCGGAGCTCTACTTTATCTCTCCCTACGTTTCTATATACATTCGCTTTATATCTTCCAACAATCTACTATAACATCCATCATTTCTGCATTACCGATTCATCGAAACATTCCCTTTTCTATACTAATCACATCGTCTGTCACACTACTTGAAAAATATAATATTTCACACACACACACACACACACAACACACGTCTAGTTACCTAATATGAACTCCAATCTACCGCTTAAGGTAGTGAACTTGTAGTCACATAATAATCAATATGGAATTATACAACCAAGGTGACAAAATAACGTACACAATTGTTAAAGTGGGGAGACACGGCATAACCATTCGTGGGACAAAGTAACTGATAAAAAATTCACTACCAACCGTATTCTCGAATTGGAAAAGAAGTAAGTTTCGACTATCTGATTCAATATTTCTTTTTTTTTACATTGCTGATGGCTTGCACGTTTATACGCGTGTTTGGACCACAATTCGCCATTCTGGACTGGACCGATGCGGACATGGATGACTTCACAAATTTTGGAAGGTACGTGAGCCATCTTCGATGTGTCGGTTTCATACCAATGTTTCCCTTCACCGCCAATGAGAATAATTTCTAATAAGCCTTCATAAATGTTACGTAACTTAGAAATTAACGTCTCTCGAACCGTTGGCCTCTCAAGTGATATCTAACTGAAATGATCTCCCATTGCTCTGTATTGTACATGTATCAAAATATCTTTATACAACTATATCTTAACTGCCTCCGTGGCCGAACGGTTACCACGCCGAACTGCCACGCAGAGGTCCCAGGTTCGATTCCCGGGCCGGGAGAAATGTTTGTATGGCTTACATTTATTTCTCTCGTGAGTTTGGGTGTAATTTGTGGTTGTCTATGTGTGTGTCCATGGCACCCGCGACACAGGGTTTTCCTAGTGCGGGGCTATGTTGAGTGTGTGCGTTATTTATTTATTTATTTCATTGGTAAACAAATAACACTTGAAATCGTAATTCGTTTGGCAGATTCCTAGGATAGGAGAATAACGAGTAAAACTTTAAGGTTTGGTTATTTGAAAATTGGAATACGTTGATATTTATCATGTACAGTGATAATAAGTAGTAGTAGAGGTCCTTGCGAAAGAGCCCGTCCAGGACAGTACTGCCACCTTACCTATTTCTGCCGCACCTTACCTTTTAATGTGAGCATTAATGCGTTCCGGTTTTGAAGGGTAAGGGTGTCGGTGAAATTACAGGCACATGGGACTTGTCAACTTATGTCTCAGGCTCTCGAGGTGACGGACACAGCGCCCATAAGATCTTTGCGATTGGTATCTGCTTGGCTGCTATGGCTTGTTCGTCGCGTCAATTGATATTATAAAAAAAAAGCTCAAATTTGGATAACATAGTGGTATTTATTTATCTAAAAAGAAGACTCAAAAGCATTGACTTACAAATAAATGGACGACGGGTCTAATACAAAAACCAGGAAAAAAATGTCCCAAGTCAACCTATTTAAACGTAGTGACATGTCAAGGAATATGACAAATCTAAAACGTTGAATTTAAATTGTAATGTCATCGCAGTACTGTCTAATTTTGCTTGCTTCGCTATCAGTCGAACAAACGAAGACTAGAGCGTGAATGACGCTCTGTATACGATTTTAACGCCCTATAAGTTCGGACACTTTTTAGCGCGGACCCGACGTCCGCAAGTCAATGCTCAAAAGCTTAAAACTCACTTAAATAATAATAGTAACAATTGAGATTAGCTCTCTAGCTAGAGATCCTCACAAACAGAAATATAATAAGGGACCTGGATGCACAATTTAAGTAACCTGTTACATAAAACATTGTTATGTAAAATTAACATAAAAAGACCGCAGTTGCAAGCCACATTTTCATTATAAATCAACGAAATGCCCACTCAGTGCCCTCCTTGCCAAAATCATACTTGTATTGAAAAGATCCAGATCAAAAGAATTACATTTAATGTTAAAATTATTGCGTATTTGTAAGTTTATAGAAGATTTGTTATTGTATTTGGACGTAGTTCAATATAAAGGATCCAATCCACATACAATCGCTTTTGAGATAAGGCAGTTTGAAGTTTAATATCGATCCTCGTTCATGTTTTATTTTAAAAACTTATAACGTTATTTAACTCCAGAGATATTTATTTATGTTTGTACATCGGACTGTTTTTGCTAATCCAAGAACTAGACTTTATGAATGGTTTGGTATACGTAAGTCGTTTATTGAACAACGTCCATTAGTGATTTTGTATTTATGCTTTTTATGCAAACAGCACACCATTACATACAAATGTAATTCCAAACTCTCGCTTATTAACGAGAGAATTAAATCGATAATTAAATATCGAAGGAATTATTAAATAATTATTGCACAGTGTGAATTGTACAATATTTCAATATACGATCATTATTTAAGCAGCAGTGGAGCTTCTTGTGAAAGAGTCCGTCCAGGGAAGTACTGCCTTACCTATTTCTGCCGCCAGGCGGTGTTGTCAGCATTGCTGTTTTCCGGTTTTTGAAGGTAAGGGTGCTGGTCAAATTACAGCCACATGGGACTTGTCAACTTATGTCTCAGGGTGACGGGCGCAGTGGCAGCGCCCATCAGATCTTTGCAATTAAAGCTCTGAATATCACTGCAACTGTTACGGACGTGGAGCTTACTATCAGGCGCACGACTTGTTCTTCCCATCACTTGATATTGTAAAAAAAATCACTATGCAATAATTGTTTATTGTTAATCATAGAAACAATCTAAAATCACTACATTTCTATACATTATCATCCTAGTCCAAGTACCTGCGTAATTCTGAATGACCTGTGTAAGTTTTTCTTTCACAATAGCGTTGAAACTTCGCTAATTACAGATTTTGTACATGCACATGGTTCTAATTATACATAATTATATAAATAAACCCACTTCACAAGTTCGTGGAAGAAATTACATCTTTTTGGCAAGTTTTATTAGTAAACTATAACGAGAAAAGTGAGCGAATTCCAAAAAACCGGGTGCATCCCTAATTTGCCACTATTAGAGGTGGAATATTTTCTTCAAATTTGAACGGGACCACTAATGAGGTACCCTCTTTTAGAATCATCAAATCGATTCACAAATATCGAAGTAATCGAGTAACATACACACACAATAAAAGTACAGACGACTTAAGAACTTCCTTTTCTAACGTTCCAAATTCCATTTATTTGCAAGACACATACAAAAAAAAGTATGAAATATGCAAATGACAAATCTAACATATAAATAGTAATTGAAAACACAAAATTATATCTGTGGTCACAGATGTGTGGCGAGGATTCTGAGCTCAGTATTAGATGTTTGCACAACACTGATTTTCAGCCAGAACCTCCCTGCCAGGAGATGCGGTCTCACGTTTATGTAAGAGGTAATTTATGAAATAAAATAAGCATAGACCATTAAACTTTTTTTCCGAATTAAATCCGGGAAAAAGTTTCATTTCCTAAGCATAGATTATTAGGGAATGAAATTATTTTTCCGGATTTAAATCTCGTATATATGTTTTTCCCATGGACATGGTTGACTGAAACGTCGGTTTGTTTAAAAAAAACAAATCCGGAAAAATAGTTTCATTTCCTATGTGCAACAATCGCGAAAACCTAAGAACTCGACACAGACCATTAATTAAGATAATTAGGAGGAGCGCGAAAGTAGAAAAGATAATCTCAGTACAGAGTACTAAAAAACCGACCTCAAAAGTGGAATTACAACTATTTGCCAAGTTTTATTGAAATCGATTACAGGAAAGTGCGTAAACCCGGATTCATCCCCTAGTTCACCACTATACGGAACTTGACACAGGAGATTATAAAAATCGGTTCTCACTACTCAAAGTATATTGAGAGAAAAAAACGCCTTGAATTGGAGAATAGCAAAACCAACTATTAAAATAATTGCTCCTTAAGTAAAATTAAAACGCTATTTATAAAAAGGAATCTTCATGCATGAACAGCCACCCTTAGAGGTGGATGATTTTACAAAATTAAATAGAACCACTATGGAGATACCCTCTTTTCAACAAAAAAAGAATCATCAAAATCTGTTCACAAATGGCGGAGTTATCGCGTAATTTAAATACAAAAAAAAACATATAGGCGAATTGATAAATTCCTCCTTTTTTGAAGTCGGTTAAAAACAAAATAATAATAATTAACACAAATAAAAACCGATAGCGATTGTCGATTTTCAAACCGAAAGTAACATTTTACGTAAAAAACGGAATAAAAAAGAAGGAAAAGGAATAAAAAAAAATTGTGAAGCGAAACAAGAAAAACAAAAGCACAACGGTTATCCCAAACAGATACTTACATGTATCTAATGTTGCCTCGTATCTAAAATTAACAGCATATTTTGAAAGTCTGTACTAGTCTTTGAAAGTTTGCGTTTACTCTTGCAATAAGGTAAGTAAACTCAGCTTATTCATTAGTATAATTCATGTCCTTAACGGAGACTTACCCTTAAATAAAATTCTCGTGATTCTTTGTTATTTTTTATTTAGTAAAAAAAAATGCAACATCATCCGGGTCAAAACCCTTTTAATAACAAAAGGGGACGTACCCTAAACATTACGGCCAGATAATGGAAGTTAAGAGTAATTACTATTAGTGTGACCATATTTTCTTTATTATTTGGGACATATTTTCCGTAATTATACCTTTGCTAATAACACAAATTTGAGTTTAAGCGAGGAATTTCAATGCGAGCATGGATAGAGGGTGAAGTGTGGGGAGTCTGCCCTCGTGTCCCGCAATCCGCACTCTGTAAATTAATATGAATAAAATCATTGACCTACCAACAAATGGACGTCGGGTCTAATAGAAAAACCACGAAAAAAATGTCCGAAGTTAACCTGTACAAACGTAGTGACATGTAACGAAATATGAGAAAAACTGAAACATTTAATTTTAATTATTACGTCATTGTAGTACTGCCTTATTTTGCTTATTAATTATATATATAATTACCCACATACAAGATAATGAGCTTTGAGTAAAGTTTTGAAAGAATCAACAGACTTAGCGCGTCTGATCGATTCAAGCAGGGAATTCTACAGTTTGACGCTTGTAACCTTGAAGGAGTTAGAATAAAAGTTACAAGAGTGGATAGGACCTCCCGTACGTTTCTACCATAACTTATGATTATATCCTTACCATTGAAGAGGGCACTATAACCTGTGCGTGCACAGGAACATTCTAAGAACATTCTGAACTCAGATCAGCCAGTGTACAGGGCTGTCACAGACCGTTGTCACTGGCTTCATTCGATTCTCAAGAAGCTAGTGCTCGGGTGAGCTGCTACGGGGGCACGTCAGGCACGTAGGCACGCTCACTTCCCGGTGCGCATTGAACAACTAACGATTGCCACCGCTAAGCCATCGACTCTAAGGTCCACTACCAAATCTCTTCATTAGCAACGGAGATGTAAGGCACGCTCAGGAAGACAGTAGACAGTGTTTTGCATTATCTGGCAGTTAGTAAGAGTGCCGCGTAGTGTGGTTTAATTATCTGTCGCGATCACAAGGTGTGCACGATGGAGAAGTGGAGTGTTACTCATAAATAATAATGGAGGTATATTGTGATAGAAGTTGCTGCTGATTGTTGGAGCGTTTTAGTGGCAGCAGAGCTTGAGAAAGAATTTGTCCTGGGAAATGCTGCCATTTTATCTATTTCTGCCGCCGCCATCGTATTAAAATAGTATTGACGTGTTCCTATCCCTAATTGAGCCAAAGTGCCAAACTCTTAGGGAAATCCGTACCTAGTTGTAAGATATTTCTTGGTTGGTTATGCACTGGAAATTTGATGTCCTTATTAAGAACGCTACAGCATGTTTCTCTGCCTTGCAGCTGTTCTATTTAATATTTACTAGTAACTTTCGTGATATTGGCGCGTAAAGTTTTTTCTTCGAAAACTGTCAATCATGATGGTGATTTCGCGTGTTTTTAAACTGACACTAAATGAGATACAAAATTATTCCAGTTTTTTTTATGATACAAAGTTAAGGGGCGAAGAAGTCGTGCGCTTGGTGTTAAGTGATACGCCTGTCCATAACAATTGCAGTGCCACTCAGAGCTTTAAATTCCAAAATCTGACGATGACCCCTTACAGGCCATAAATCTTTCATTCACACTCCATTCAACCCCACTTTCATCTCCTTCATAAACTACACAATTTTTCCAGTTCGCAACACTTGGATAATAAGACGTATTAAGCAATAATTTTATCCTCACTTTTCGTTAACCTGTATCCACCCTTCTAACCCTTTCATTATACGAAATTATTCGAGTGTTAATATACAAATTAACAATCATTTGTCGATGTGCGCTCTGCGATCAAAGTGAGTTTTGAAAACTCCTTTAAACTGAGATCATTTTCAGTAGCTCTTGGAGTAATGAAAAGAGATAATAATTAATAACGTTATGAAGCGTAATTTTCAGGGATTCGATTTTATGCCCGACACATCACAACATTCTTAAGAGCCTACACACGCGGTGTATTTTATACGCGCTGCAAACGCGCTGTAGTGCAACATCGCGTTGCAAGCAAGAAGCTTATATACTCCACTGGTGTATAATACACTTAGAATTTCATGTGGTTGCTTCATTTCAAAAATTAACTGAAATGATTAAAAAAGAACTAAAATTAAAACTATTTCTCATCTATACTTCGTTTCAATCCATTTTAAACAAAAAGTAAACAAACGAGTCACTGACCTGACAATATTTTTTTAAATTGTAATGCAAACTAAAAATCTATTAATTAATTGAATGAATCGATTTGCTTAATTAGGTCTTACTAGCGGTTTTCGTTACATGTATAGTAAAAATACATAACCTATAAAAGCATATAATATATTCAAAATTTCCGAAATCTTTATTTTAAATCCTCCTTCAATTCTTCTCCAGGGCGATAATATGCGATATCTAATTATATATACTCAAAGGTCCATCGTCAAACTTGTGATAATGTTCCTAATTCGAAGCCGAAACATATTGAATTGTAAAAACCATTTCAAGACATGTTCTTTTGTAGAAATAGCATTTAAAGAAATGGTCATTTGTAGAAGTGGTTATTTGAAGATGTTGAAATTTCTCATTGTGGTCTTAACCCGCCGAAAGGAAAAAAGTATTTATTGAGAGTTTTCATGATATGACTCCACAAGTTTTATTTAGGACTGAGTACAAAGATCGAACACACAAAATCAGGTATCGGCTGTGGAAATCACTCACTGGATGTCACTAGCGGCGACGAATGTGGAAAGTTTTGTACTGACAAAGATCTATAACAATAATTCTAACCGTCTTCAAGTTTGCTTAACGACTTTTTTCGATTTCCATCAGATTCTGATTTCTTGGTGACAATGGGACTGTTGTTCCTTTGTACATTTTGTATTTTCTTTTCTGGTTGTCATTTGACGGTGATTTGTTGATTACGTTTTGTGTCAAGTGAAAAGTCGAGTTTTATTTGCGGAAAATAATCAGTAATTCTGTGATAGCCGAAACGAACCCAGAACAGCATCAGGGGCCACCTCAATAGTATATAATTTAAATAATGATGGAGGGATTGGTGAATACTCTTGAGGTAGGACACGAGAAGCGCAGCAGCGATAGCGTACATTGTACACAAATAAACAAAGAGAGCACAGATAATAACTTTTATATTAAATGAGATAAACATAGAACACAAGATAGTAAGCAAGAATGAGGTGTCATGAGAGTGAACTTCATTGTCAGTAGGAATTTGAATCTAAGAACTAAACAACCAGTAAGAAACTATGCGTTTGTATACGACAATATAACAAAATAGTTCGTACCTCAACAAATACGCGGACATGCCTATAAATTTTGAGGATTTCCTTCGATTTTCATGGGAAATCCTCCCATCAGCCATCAGAAATCCACCACCACCATTTCAAACAAAAAAATTTTCAAAATCGGTCCACAATTGACGGAGATGTCTGAAAACGTAAACGTAAAACATACATACAACCGAACGTATAACCTCCTTTTTTTTTTTTGAAGTCGGTTAAAAACACATAGGAGAATTTCGACCACTTGGTAACTGGTCCAGTGACTCAGATGGTTAAAGCAACGCTACGGTGCAGCATGGCCGCGGGTTCAAGTCCCACTCGACAAATTTTTTTCTTTGTATTCATAATCATGAGTGTAACAAAATATTTGCTTCAGTTCCCAGTTTGCAGTGCCGCTCAGAGGCAGTGCATTGCACCCGTCACCAATAGACATAAGTTCACAAGTCTCATTTGTCTGTAATGTCACCAGCACCCTTCAAAACCGGAACGCAGTAATGCTCACGTTAGTCTTTGGCGGCAGAAATAGGTAAGGGGGCAGTACGTCGTCATGTAACATTTTCTCGAGGGTTAATTGAGGTTCGGTTGTAATTTAAACCAACGTACCTTTCATTAGATGCGTATTAAAATTACAACCCAAAACATGAATAATGACTTTGGTATAGTAGACTACAACAAATATCACGTGATACGCATTTATTTGCGGGAACACTGGTTGTATAGAAGTTGAACGCAACATAATCTCAGTACAGAGTACTAAAAAAAACCGACCTCAAAAGTACGTGGAATTACGTCTATTTGCTAAGTTTCATTGAAATATCCCCTAGTTCGCCACTATACAGGACTTGATACTGGAGATAATAAAAATAGGTTCTCACTACGACACTACAAGTATATCGAGAGAAAAACGCCTTGAATTGGAGAAATAGCAAAATTAACTAAATAACTGCTAAAAGTAATTGCTCCTAAATTAAAGTTAGGCGCTATTTATAAAAATGAATCTTCATGCGTGAACAGCCACCCTTTGAGGTGGATGATTTTCTTCAAAATGAAATGGGACCACTATGGAAGTAGCCCCTTTCCAACAAAAAAAGAATCATGAAAATCGGTTCACGAATACCGGAGTTATCGCGTAACATACATACAAAAAAAAAGAACTAAAAATTAAAAATTTAAAAATTTAAAAATATAAATGGACCCCTCTTGGAAGAAGGCATAAGTGGAATTACGTCAAACATGTTTATTGCTATTGTGTATCTAGTGGAGCAATAAACATGTTTGACGTAATTCCGCTTATGCCGTTCTTACATGAGGGGTGCGAAATATAATTTCACCAGACGCTACGCATACACACATTTTGGTATGTTTTGTAGACAGTAGTCGTTATGAACGAGTTTGTCCTGGGAAGTACTGCCACCTTACCTATTTCTGCCGCCAAGCAGTAATGTGAACATTTTCAAAATCGTGAAGGGTGAGGGTGCTGGTGAAATTACAGGCACAAGTGACTTATCAACTTAGGTCTCAGGGTGACGGGCGCAATAGTAATGCCCCTCAGTTCTTTGAATTTTAAAGCTCTGAGTGGCACTGCACCTGTTATGGACAGGTGTGTCGCTTACCACCAGGCGCACGACTTGTTCGTCCCATCACTTGATATCATGAAAAAAATCTTAACTCATTTATCCTAACCATAATAATCAACAGACTAGCCGTAACATGTTTATTTTTGTTAATAGTATCGAATGGCCGTGTACACGTGGATAAAATCGCACAGCTATTACAATAGTGTTGTTACTCAAAATATGTGAATTATGGTTCTATGTAATGGTTTGATCTACCATATCTCAAGCACCGGCCATAGGTTTGAATTCGAGCAAAAGGCAAATCTGCCTTTCTCAGAATTTACGTGCGAAATATAATTTGAAACGTATCATGAACCTTTCGGTTAAGGAAATCATCGAGGATCCTGCACGTTGAAGAAGGTTCACAACCCTCGGAAGACGTGTGAAGCTCCCAAGCCGCATTGGGTAGATTAGCGGACAATGGCTTAAAACCTCGCCTGCGAGAAGACCCGTGCTTAGTAGTGAGACGTATAAATGGGTTGATGATGATGAATGATGAATTTCGTCCATATATATTCTCAAGATAATTCGCACCGGGTGATCACAGGAATAATAATTACCTGGGACTGAACCACTTCAGATCATATTTCTCCCACGTTCGGCCACGGAGGCAGTTTATATATATTTATTACATATTTATATTTTTATAGCAGTTTTAGTTAGTAAATGGGGCTAGGAGGTAAAAGTATTTTCACTGTATGTCCCACAGTCATAGGAAAGCCTGTATACAAAATGTCAACATTATTTATATTCATTCCGTTGAAACCAAAGCCGTTATTAAAATAAAATAACGACCACGAGATTTTCATACTAGACGTCATTAAATTTATCACGTCGTCCTCTTACCCAGTGAAGGTCGGGGCGGAGTCAGCAGCGCGGAAAATGGTACTGGGTTTTACCTGAAAAAAATATAATAACATTGTTATTACGCCGACCATTGAACAGCAATTTCTTTAACAGCAAGTCTGTACAGGTTGTCCATAAGTTTGCTAGGGTTAACTTTGTTAACTATATCTACGGCCATAGTGGCAAAGCGGTGCTCCACCACAGTGCTGTCGTCTGCGTACCCAAAGACACCGGGCATCAGCAACAGGTCATTGATGTGCAGCAAGAATATAATGGCGGAGGGACAGATCCCTGAGGTATACCGACATTTATACCATAAGGAGCAGACGAGTAACCATCCACAACTACACGGATTGACAGACGGCGTTGTCTTACTGCCACTTATTATACTATACCGGTACTCATTAATGGACTTACGAGTATATGAGTTGATAATGATGAGTAATAACTTGACTTTTTTAGTTGTACTCTGAGAGTTACCATGTGTATGGTCGCAATAATCGTACAAAAAAAAAACACTCGTGTCGCATCGGCGATTCGAGCGAAAACAAAAATCATCGTCTTTTTCACCGATTCCGCATTATTAAGTGTAATGGCAACTTAAAGAAGTATATCGATTTTCATATGCAGTTATGACATCATCAAAATGTAATAGAAGGTTCTTTTTAAAGCCAGAGTTTATTCTTGATAGAGACGTAAAAATTTTTAAGATTATATTGTAAATAAAGAATGCGAAGGCAATCTACCAGCTTCCTACTGTTTGCACGTGACTTATTCATGGCAAAGGTCGTCGAATGCATATAACCGACCACGATCCAACTTACCAAATTTTAATAATGTTTTTTTTTATTTTGTTTATTTGTTAGGTTTACCCACATCTGTGTACAATATTACTTATTATGTACTCCCGGACACATACCTAATTCGCGCCACCTCGCATTTTTGTCGTAAAGGGCTAGAATACAAAAATAGGTTATCATCGAAGAAAAAGTTTTCTCCTCGGTTTTGAAAATACAAATTTCCAACAAGGGCTTATGGAAAAGACGTTTAGTATACTAGTTTAAAACTTGCATAATAGCTTTTGATCAATCAAACATGCTTAAGCTCAAATTATGTGTCCGGAAGTGTATCGTGTCATACAAGCGATGTAATTGACACTTAGATGTACACAACATTAACTAAAACTTAATTAACTAAAATTATAATGTTTAACTAAAATTTAAAATAAAACTAACGCTTTTGACTAATAACAATATGATTAGAAATTTATACGTACACTACTATTACGATGGAATTATTTAAGTGAACTTAATAAATAAATAAAAAATTTACAAGTCCTGAGAGCAGAGTCATTGTGAATATAAATAATGTCACTATAATTATTTTGTTCATAAATTTATTATTGTATTTTTTTTCATTTTTGCTGACGTGGTCGTTTTAATCAAACGTCACATACAAGTATCATTAAAAAGTAAACAATAAACAACCATGTGAACAACGTGTTGCTACCATGAAAAGGCCTCGACGCAGGACTCTGATATTCCGTCGCAACCTCAATTTCGGCATTAACCGGGAGAAGATCGAACAACGCATAGAAAAATTCAGCAATTACAAACTGCCACGCAGGTGTTCCGGGATCAATTCTTCGGGATTTTTGTTTTATATATTCCATATCTGTACTAATCAAAGACGGGATGCTATTGGCCTACATTTTATCTTTGACAGTATGGATAGTGTTTTTGAATTACATGCGAGTGTATTGGGAATATGTGTGAGAAAAGTGTTTACTGAGAATACTTAATACTAAATTTTAATTCTTTTTTCTTTTTTTGTCTTCCTCTTTCGGAGTATGTGTGAGAGGAGAGTTTACAAGAATAGTTATTTGTACTTAATACTAAATTTTTATGTATGTTATAATATTTTTTCTGTTTTTTTCTTTTTTTTTATGACCTACATTTATTTATGGTTGTCTATGTGTGCGTCCATTGCACCCGCGATACAGAGTTTCCCTCCTTACTACGGGGTTATAAATTACAAATTTTTCCCGTAACTAATACGGTTGGTTGATGGTAAAATAAAGCCAGTGCCGTAACTAGTACGGCACTGGCTTTATTTTAGAACATGTTTTTTTATAAACGAAATTAATGCCACGTGAAAAATGTATATTGTGTACTATACGTGTTCTATTTAGTTTAGTTGATATGAAAAAAAAACATTGGTATATATAAAGTACCTATTCTTGTAAAATTTCGAGGTAAGTTTGCGGTTTTTTTCTATCGTGAAAATTTTTTTAAATCATTTTTTGTGTGCGTAAACTGGCAAATTTGAGTTGATTGTGTTTTTAATTTTTTCATTCTTTAATTTTATCATCAATTTTTTTATTTCTTTTTATAATTTTCGATGTTAGTAGCCTGCGTTAATGTTAAGTAAATATTGTTATTGCTTATAGCCAATGTTGTGCATATCTGTAATCTGTAGTGGGTAATAACATCGGACCATGACTTCGAATATAATTAATCTGTAAAATGTAATAATGTATTACTTGTTGATGTGCCTAAATAAATAAATAAATAAATACCGTATAGTAATCAGTGTATACCCTCAATTTTTATCCCACTTAAAAAAAAGGATTGATTCTCAATTGAACTGTATTTTTTGTATGTATATTACGCGATAACTCTTCAATTGAATGAATGAATGAATGAATGATAATTTATTACTCTCACAAGGCTTACTTAAGACGAAAATACAAAGTTTTGTACTGTTATGCACATTGTGAGAATCTGGTGTCAGTACTAGGGTTATATCCCTGTGTGACTAATCACCAGGCTCCCTCCCTATAAGCTAAGGTCAATGACTCCTCTTATTAATTCCAGCTCAGAGAAGCTTTGCTAAAAAAGTTAAGTGGAATAGTAATAAGAACTTATAGGTAAAGTGTGTTTGTGTGTGTAGGCGTGTGTGTGTGTGTGTGTGCGTGCGTGCTTTCGTGCGAGCGTGCTTGTGCGCGTGCCTTCGCGAGTATGTGTCTTGTAGTAAAGTGCGTATCGGTATTATTCCAAATTGATGTCCTAATTAGATTTTGATGTTGACACATCTACACATATCATAGCCCTACGAGTAGTTAGAGACCTGCTCTTGGGATCGCATGCCAACTGGCGTGACAGTCATTATGCGCTATGTAATTTAAAAGAAACTCAAAAATTTGTGAATCGGATTTGATGATTCTTTATTTTGTTGGAAAGAGGGTACCTCAGTATCAGTCCCGTTTAAATTTAATGGAAATATTCCACCTCTAAGGGTGGCAAACTAGGGGATCAACCCGGTTTCGTGCACTTTCCAAAAACCGATTTCAATATGTGTGAGTAATTTGATGAGTTGTGAGTTGTGTAGTTTGCGCAGCATTCGGTTTCATATAAAAGTACGGTTTGTTTCACACGACGACGCAAAATGAGTTATCTGCCGACTCACGGGCGTAATGACGACTGACGTTCAGTCGCATCGTGTGACGGGCTGGCGCGGGTGGTAGGGATGAGAGAAGGGGTCACTTTGGTATAGGATGCGCGTGAGTATAGTCGTTTCTTGCGAAAATGTTCGGTTCGGAGATTAAAATATAAATAACTGAACAACTTATTTGATTGTTATTATTAGTCTTTCCTCTGGACTGATGATTTGTCTCATATTTGTATCTGACTTGGTAATAAAAGGTTTAGGTTTAGGCATTGACCTACAAATAAATGGACGACGGGTCTAATACAAAAACCACGAAAAAAATGTCCCAAGTCAACCTATTTAAACGTAGTGACATGAAAGGAATATGAAAAAGCTAAAACATTGAATTTAAATTGTAATGTCATCGCAGTACTGTCTAATTTTGCTTGCTTTGCTGTCAGTCGAACAAACGAAGACTATAGGGTGAATGACGCTCTGTATACGATTTTAACGCCCTATAAGTTCGGACACTTTTTAGCGCGGACCCGACGTCCACATAATTGTAAGTCAATGGATTTAGGCCTAGTAAGGCTTAATAATTCTTGAAAAATATTTATGTACCCAGCTTCTTTTTCCTTTTCTAACATCGTCCTCGAATGCTTCATAAATGCGGACTATTTTTAATGGATCCATTACACTATTACGACACAAACGCCCCGTATAAACGCTTAAAATCAACTGAATAAAATACGTTCGTCTAGCGCTCCAACCGAATTTCAGTCGACCGCAAACTGCGCTAGTTAAGAAACGGAAACACGACTCACAAAATTACGCTGTGTGGCCTCACCCTAAAACTTAGCAAATAGACATAATTCCACGAACTGTTGAGGACGGTTTTTTTTTTAAAAAAGAGGTTATACCACTTAGAATAATAACGCATAGAAACCTAGTCCGCACACGCTAAGTGAGGCAAATTGAAGCGCGCCCAATGGGCCTACACGAGTGTGCTCAAGGTCAACTTGCACCGCGAACAGATCAAGAATTTTAGCTAAAAATGACGAAATGTGCGGTAAATGAGTGTAAAAATACGTCAGACAAACATAAAATAGATACTAACATCACATTCCACAAGGAAGTAACGCGTTTCAACTTGTATTTTTATATAAATATTCACTAAAACCGAAAATTAACCTACTACTAAAACTAGCCTACATGAATTTGATTTTTGCTTCACTTGTGACAGTTCGTTTGATATGAAACTATCATTCTATGCGTTATTATTCTAAGTTATACCATATATTTTTACCAAAGTGATTGATTTAACACAAACATTAAACTTAAACAGTTAATTTGTAAGTAGTCAAATACATTAAGTTTTTTTTTAATACCCCTATGTTTAAACGCATGCCGTGCAACTTGTAAATGAAACACCACAAAAACTCGAGCCACAATATCTACTGTTTTGACCAAGTGTTTGTGTATGTTTTGTAAGTTGTCCTAAATAAATAAACACTTTCACTATTATTTAACTGCCTCTGTGGCCGAACGGTTACCATGCCGGACTGCCACGCAGAGGTTCCAGGTTCGATTCCCGGGCCGGGAGAAATATTTGTATGGCCTACAATTATTTCTCTCGTAAGTTTGAGTGTAATTTGTGGTTGTCTATGTGTGTGTCCATGGCAACCGCGACACAGGGTTTCCCTAGTTCGGGGCTATGTTGAGTGTGTGCGTTATTATTATTATTTATTATATCTCGAAAGTTACCGAAATGCAGATACGTTAGTTATGGCAATGAGGGCAGTGCAAATACCACTCAAGTGACATAATTATTTAATGTAAATTGATAGATAGCAGAAGACATATCTATTGTATTGTGTTCGTGCCAAGAATGTTTGATTTACTCGCTATCTATGACCCCAATGAAGAGATAGCGGTTGTTTAATGGAAAATAATTTGAAGGTTACTTTTACATTGTCAAGATACATCTTACTCTACTGTTACTAAACTACTTATACAATGATACATCATTTCGAGATTTTCACATACAGAGTTCGTCCAGGAAAGTACAGCCAGCTTACCTATTTATACCGCCAAGCAGTAATGTAAGGGTAAGTGGAGAAATAACAGGTACATGGGACTTGTGAATATATGTCTCAGGGTGACGGGCGCAGCGGCAGTGTCCGTCAGATCTTTGCAATTTAAAACTGAATTTGATAGCAATTATCATGGATAAGCGTATATCGTTTACCACCACGCGCACGACATGTTCGTCTCGTCTGTTGGCTGCATAAAAAACGTATAAGACATGTGGAAAATATTCGCATGCCAGGTTTTGGTTCAATATTCCTACTATAACACCTTAAGGGCGCATTTATTCAACACGAATATCAACGCGCTCACCCCGCGACGACGATGCGCGGTCGTAGAGCGGCGCGTCTAACTGTCATGGCAAAATACGCTCTATATGATAAGCTTAATAGATCATTCCAGACATGCGGGCGGTAGTCTTATTCAGTGGAATTTAAATGTTGTTGCCTAGTAAATAGAATTTAGATTCGCCATTAATGTACATGAAGACGTGGAAACAGCGGTGGCCGCTTTCAAAATTTACTCCTCGTGTAAGTGGGCGCTAATAGTTAACTACAGTTTTCAGCGAACAAATATCTTGCTGTGTACAGGCTTTCTATAGTTAGTGCCACACACGATCCCGCGCCTGTTTCACCCGTCTACGTCTTGCAACTTTAACAACATCATTTCCCCATCACGCTGACCGGACGTCGTATATTCAAACTCAAATTCATCATTACTCTTGAACAGTATAGGCCTCCCCCAAAGACCATAACCACCTGTCTCTCGCCGCTTGCATCCAGCGGATTCTTCATCAAGTTATCAGTTCACCGTGTAGGTAATCTACCCACAAAACTCTTCGGTCGCATCGGCCATCTGTTCTGCGAGCAATGTGCTCTGCCCACTGCCACTCAAGTTTTGCAATTCTTTGGGCTTCGTCGGTTACTGCAGTTCTCTTGCGGATATCCTCATCACTGATTCATTCTCGCAACGAAACTTCGAGCATAGCCTTTTCCATTGCCCTTTGTGTAACCTTGAGATCTCTTATGAGGCCAATACTGAGCGACCATATTTCAGTGTCGTAAGTCATCACTGACAAATCACACTGGTCGAAGACTTTTGTCATGGGACACCGTGATATTTTGGATAAGAAATACCAGAACTTAAAATCATCTTTATTTCATGCATAAGCAAATTACACTTAAAGTCGTCATATTGATTAAACTCTACTGCTCATTTGTAATACAGATTCGCTTGAGAAATATGAGCCGGAAACTATAAGGATAGGTAGCTGTTTGTAAATATACATTTGAATACATTATAATTTACAATATTTATGTGAAACATCTTAGATTGAAAGCAAGAGGTAAACTAGTCACTGTCACGGGTGTCATCTAAGTAAGTCTGTATAATTATAACCTTCATTATAAAGTTTTTGTTTCACTATGCTTTTAAACCTCGTAGCAAATTTTGAATATCAACCGGAATTTTAATAAAGAAGCGTACACATTGCCCTTTAAATTAATTTGCGACTTTGTGAAGACGAGTGTTAATAACAGTTAATTTATTTTTGTTCCATGTATCAATGGTATCAATGTTATGTCTGTCACTATTGCTATCTTCTTAAGAGGGAGCATGCCAAAAAAGTTTTGACGTTGGCTCCGCCCAAATTTGTGAAACAAATATATGCCTGAAGTTCGCGTGACATGCGACAGGAGATGTTGAATTTTGCGCGTTAAAAGTACCAAATTCGTTTTAGCGGAATAACTCTAAAACTAAAGGGATTAAAAAAAATCCGTAGTGACAGTTGTCGATCATGCATAAATATAATTAATTATCTAATTTTTGTCCTAATAACCTGTAGCATTTCGAGGATAAATCGAAAAAATTTGAAAATTAGAGGTCATTTCGTGGTTTTTATTTATCGAGGAGACCTTATTGTTTTATGTTTCTGATTAATGTCTATGCTTGAATATATCGTGTAGTTACTCATATAATATTTTATTTTTAACTTTAAAGTGGATATACCCCTCTAAAATCAAATCGAAGATTAGGAATTTTTCCTCTGCTCCCTCTTAACATAAATAACATTTTCATAAATGTATTGTAACGCTAGTGTAAGAATGTTAACCTTTTTAAACTTATCTCTTAAAAAACATTTCTATAACCACTTTCTGGCAACAAACATAAAAATCAATGAAACAACGTTAAAAATGCAATAACTGTTACAATCACGAAGCAATAATGGTCACGCAGAAACGTTGAAATAAAACAATCCAGAGTTCGAATAGTAAATAATGTATGGCATTGAGTTATATGAGAGCTCAAATATTTATAGCTTCTAATAAAGCTACCAATCGAGCAGGTCATTGCTCGCCCAATGTTATCGGATTAGGTATCAAGATAACCTGTTAGACCGCTTGTTGCGCAACTATCAACATTAGTTCGTCACATGTGCGATGTCAGTTTTGGAACCTGATGTAATACCACTTTTGTTCTAAATCAAAGTCAAAGTCAAATAATCAGACGCATACCACACCTAAAGGTGCCGGTGATGATTTTATAGCGATTTATCGGATATCGAAGTTATAACAGGTAAAAGAACTAATATTAATTGCTATTTCGGTAACTACTCTAGCAAACCATACAGTTTTTAATGCCTGGGTCTGTCATTTAAAAAAAAATAAACAACTTCAAAAATACGTCACGTCAATCGTGTGAGTGTTATTGTTTGGGCTGGTGATTTCGGTGTTTATTTATTGAAAACATACCGTAAGTAGCGTTTTTTAAGTTTACCCTGAATATATATGTTTATAAACTATACTTTAAGGAGTAATTTCATGGTAAATGTTAGAACCACTAAAACGGAATATTATCATATTTGTCCAAGTACACCAAAAATTTCATTAGTACTTTTTAAGTGCAGGATTTGCGGTGTATTACTGCATTTTATTTGAGATGTGTTGGTAGTACGGAGGGTATTTATTTAGCAATGCAGAATAATAATTTTTATTTATAAAAACTTGTATTTAAACTGAATGCTTTTCTAATTTGCGAAACCAAATAGCCGCCATTTTGCGGTAGGAGGAGCGCATCGCGTGAGCGGTTAAGGGATTGATCTTTTCAAATAAACTTCAATGCTGTGTTTCGATCCACTTTGAATTGTATGGAATCGAGACTCATGTTGTCTTTCCAAACATCTTTATCTAACACATACTCTTCTATTTTGTAATATGACTTTTCAATTAAAATACTTTTAAACTTAGGAAATGATAATCTTAATATATGCCCCGGAATCTTATTGTAAAAACGTTTACAGTTGCCCATTAAAGAATTGTTTGCCTTAGTTAAACGAAATCGTGGTACTATGAGCTTAGATTTAGTTCTAAGGTTAATATTACGTATATCTTCTTTATTAATGAAATTATGTATATTTTACGGAACACAAAATATTTGAGTAAGTGTACTGTAATGCCACAGTCAATTTTCGAGTAATATTGAAGCTTCTTCTTCTTCCTTTCCTTATCCCATGCTATTAATTGTAATTGTAATTTTATTGACTTTTTGGGGTACACTGTGATGTATGATGTACATAGCGATGAGTACAGATGTGGGCGTTGATTTTTGATTTTGATTGATGAGTGAGTTGTTGATTTTGATTGCCTAATTCCATCGAGTATATAACCAGAAATAGAGACGAAATAAGCGCCATATATTCCTGGTACATTAGCGATACAGCTCTAATAAATATCAACTGCCGTTTGCACTGAAATATAGACAGGCCAACTATAGACCTGTGTGTACGTCTTCGTATATTCTTTATCAATGGGGGCTATTTCATTCGGTGGTGTGGGAAAAACAGCAAAACATCTAATTACAAAACAAACGGAATCACATTTTATCGGTAATTAAATATTAAATATGTGATTTTGCAGTTTTCGTCCATTATAGCAAAGCTTAAGTTAACTGGTCGAGTTAAAGCGAAACAGTTGACGACACTCGTCAAGTATTTCGCACTCGGGCTAGCCAACCGGAGCGCAGTTGTCACAGTAATGATGTGGCAGAATAGTTTTCAAACAAATTAAATGACATTTCGTCTCTATTTCTGGTTATATACTCGATGCCTAATTCTAATCGGAACAATAGTTAATTTAAGTCACAAATTATAAAGACATAGTAGAAATCAGGTTCATCTTCTCGCTAGGAAACCCATCTAATTTCGAGACTACCCGATCGGTTCGTTTCCAATTTGAATCAAAATCAGCATGCACAATGTTAATTATTACAATGTTATTATTTACAATTTGAATATTGTTTACAATAGAGTTATTATTTACAATACCTTATTATTTGCAGTTGCTTTATTATTTACAATTGCACTATTGTTTACAATTACACTTTTATTTTACAATTATACTATTATCGATAATTACATCAAATTGTACACGTCTGTGTCGTCTACTATGTTCCATGCCATGTGTTTCCTGTTGCCGGATCCACTGATAATCAGCGTTGTCACACATGCAGTGAGACGACACCAAGCTGAGTGGATGACGGATTCCGTAGCAGCACAGCTTGCACACGTTATGGCATATCGTTTGATTGTTTATTGTTACCGTCTTAGAATAATAACGCATAGAAACCTAGTCCGCACACGCTAAGTGAGGCAAATTGAAGCGCGCCCAATGGGCCTACACTAGCGGGCGGGCCTTCAGTGCTCAAGGTCAACTTGCACCGCGAACAGATCAAGAATTTTAGCTTAAAATGACGAAATGTGTGGTAAATGAGTGTAAAAATACGTCAGACAAACATACAATAGATACTAACATCACATTCCACAAGGAAGTAACGCGTTTCAACTTGTATTTTTATATAAATATTCACTAAAACCGAAAATTAACCTACTACTAAAACTAGCCTACATGAATTTGATTTTTGCCTCACTTGTTTGATGTGAAACTATCATTCCATGCGTTATAATTCTAAGGTTACAATTATTTGATTGCTGTTTGTGTATTTTTGTAATTGTATTTTCCCTCCTTTTTCATTTCGATTTTTTTGTCCATGTTATAATCATGTTGCGTAATTGTTAAATGTATCTGTCCAGTGTTGTTGCTTCATGGAATAAATATTTCTTTCTTTTTTTCATTCACTGTTGTAGCGGGGGTTTATAAATTTTAATTTAAGCTTTATTAGAGAAATAAGCGAAATATCATATGTATGATATGTAAGTACGTGCTAAATGCCCCATGGCTATTAGTTACAAAAAGAGACGCCTTATACAGACGTATTACATAACAAAGGATCAATGGAATCTGTGAAAATGTGACCGCGTATCAACTTTGAACAAAATTTCAAAAAATCCATCATACTTTTGCCAGTGTTGCTGCAATTAATTTGTTACGCTCATTATTTTATAAACATTTTAAGCTCCCGTCGCAAAAGAGAGGCTGTCTGTGGCGTCGTAGTTCACAAAGGGGTAGTCTGCCCTCAAAGTGGTTTTATTTATTAGAAATATGGTTTAATCGGGATTTTTCTTAGCTATTGACAACTGTCCAAGTGTTTCAAGATCACCTCTTTTCCTAGTTAGTGTAGAGATCTCAGTCGCAAAATTAATATTTATTTTCTTTCCAATTTTCCGATCGAGTTTAAATTTGGTATACCATGTGAATCCCATGACATTATAACAACATGATAAGGAATCCATTTTTTCATCGATACAACTTAGGTCGAAAGATGTTGGTACATCAAGTACTATCATAATATTTTTTATATAAAAAAAAATTACAACGAATTCCTAAAAAAATTAAATAGAATTTATTAATTACGTGTACTATTCAAAATTATCGTTCGAACCATTGACTTACAAATAAATGGACGGCGGGTCTAATACAAAAACCACGAAAAAAATGTCCCAAGTCAACCTATTTAAACGTAGTGACATGTAAAGGAATATGAAAAAGCTAAAACGTTGAATTTAAATTGTAATGTCATCGCAGTACTGTCTAATTTTGCTTGCTTCGCTGTCAGTCGAACAAACGAAGACTAAACCGTGAATGACGCTCTGTATACGATTTTAACGCCCTATAAGTTCGGACACTTTTTAGCGCGAACCCGACGTCCATATAATTGTAGTCAATGGTTCGAACATATAAATGACTGGCCACACAATAATTATACACGGCAATGTCAACTATCGGGATTAATTAAAAAATTAAAAATCTTTTCGCGTACCGTTCACGAACTTCTCGCGCGTCATCTATGCTTGCTTGCCTACAGAAACGCAAATAATCTGTACCGAGCATTAGGGGGCATCGAGCACCGCTCGCGACGCCTCTAAAGAGCCTGCGTAACTCGCGGCACAAGCGAGGTAAACGGGCTATTGCTTCCCAACATCATTCATAATTTCACCATTTGCACCCGAATTTCCGTTCACTGGGGAAAATGTAGCTGTAAGTATTCTATTTTGATCACGTGCCTACTAGACAGCGCTAGGCTATTGACTGCACCCGCAAGGGCTAACGTCACGGCCGTAGAACAGTTAGCATATCTTTTCTACATAACTTTTGTATATAGTGACCCTCTCTATCAATATTTATAGTTATAAGAGAAATTCATTACACCTAACCTGTACAAGCAAACCCATACAGGTAACTGCTCAGTCAGGTTCTGACCCCAGATGAGCCCGTTTGCACGGACTTCATCCAGGTCTCAAAAGTCTAGTGCCTCGGGTGAGCTGCCTAGGGTAGACGCACAGTACCCTCCTTAGTTTCCAGATAGGTACCGGAGCTGTAGGCACGCTCACTTCCCGTTGCGCATTGAACAACTAACGATTGCCACCGCTAAGCCGTTGACTTTAAAGTCCACTACCAAATCTCCTCTTTAGTGGCGGCGCTGCAAGGCACGCTCACTTCCCGACACCGACAAACGGCGTCTCTCCAGTTCCTAATAACTTAAGCGGTGGAACGAAACGAGGATATCTAAATCATCCTCTACTAGGTCTCCGGGCGACATTATCCGGACATAGCTTCCGCCTTAAAGGGCAACTCACGCCTGTGGAACATTCGAGAGTGGACGAGGATTGTGAATATCACCCGAAGATTTAGCCTCGTCAGAGCTAGGGACAAATAATCTTGAGCTGTTTGCCGCCTTCATAAGTTGGAGATGCACTTTATGAAATAGTTTCTCATGATACGAGTAAGAGTTAGATTTTTCAGTATAGATAACATTCCCTGCGAAACTTTGGTCCCAACCAGAGTTCCGAACTACCAGTAAAATTCTTCGAGCGAATATTCAAAGCAGTAAATTCTATCCAGAACCAAAACTTGACGAATAGTTTAAGTTAATCTGTTTAGAGATGAAATCTTAACCTAAAAGTGCGTATCGGCAGATGCATCTAAACTATAACCACATTAATACCATGATTACCGGCTTCTTGTATGACAGGTATCATAAGAAGTGATAAAGTAACCAAGACATTTAATTGATTAGGTGTTAATATAGGTCTTGTTCTGCCATCCTTGTAATAATTAACGCATTTGCATTTTGGTAACTTTCGATATAACACCTAAAGTTTTTTCTATAAATAATGTCAATTAAGCTGATTTTACTTAAATGTTGGTACAACCTCGATTGGTTTTTGGTTTATTCTGTATAACAGAGAGAAAAAAAATACAAACTTACCTCGAAATCTTACAAGAAAACCGCTGTATTCAATAGGTACTTTCATCATCATTTGGCTATGGACGGCTACATAACATACTGCTGGCCACTGAACATAGGCCGCCCCCAGAAAATGCCACAACGACCTCTCCTGCGCCGTTTCCATCCAGCCGACTCCCGCAGCCTTCATAAATACCTGCACAGGTACTTTACATAATACTAAATGATTTTTTAAGCCGACTTCAAAAAAAAAGGAGGTTATACGTTTGGCTGTATGTATTTTTTCAAATTACTCCGTCAATTGTGGACCGATTTTCAAAATTCTTTTTTTGTTTGAAATGGTGCACTCTAGTGGTGGTCCCATTGTCACCAAGTCAGAGTCTGAAGAGGGGATCGACATGGGCACCGACTCTAAAAATAAATAATTAGATATTGTACATATTTAAGTACCAATATTTTTTGAGTAGTAAGATAAAACTTCAAACCGATCATTCGGTAGCACATACCAATAATAATATTTTATTAAAATAATAGGTAAATAATAGGTTTGAACAAGCTTATTGATTACTAAGGGTCGTATTCCAAAACTCTACTCAATGCTCAAGTCAGGATTTGAGCAGACTTGAGTATGATTTCAAGCACTGGAAATATGACCCTAATGGCAAGGACTTGAGTATGATTTTCAGTGCTCACTGCAATACGCAAGTCCTGACTTGAGTATTGAGTAGAGTTCTGAAATACGACCTTATGCAATTAAAATACTGCGTGAAAAACGAAATATGACAAAACTAAATTTAAAGCATAACGTGTATTGTTGTCGTTTGAATTAAATCTGTATTTTGTTATTTTTTACTTTTTAGTGTAGTGACTTTGTGGTTTTTGAAGTTGGTTGATTTGTTTTTTAAAAGTTTGTTTATTATATCAACTAAAAAGAATACGTATAGTATATTTATATACATTTATATACATTTTATATACATTTTTCAAATGGCTGTAATTTTGTTTATAAAAATCTGATATGAAGCCAGTGTCCCTGCCGGTCGACCCGTAACTTTAACAACGTTTCTGCTCTTGCTACTGTGCGAAGTATTAGAAAGTATTATCTAATTTATTTATTATTACTAAAGAGGGCTAGCTTGCGTAATCTTATATTGTTTCTATAATGTGTCATGTGTGAGTGTGTGTGTACAATATCTTTTAATTGTTAAGTGTTATTAATGCTGTATTTTGCTATTGTATTTTTATTAGCAGGGAACTATTTTTGCTTGTAATTATTTAATGTAATTTCTATTCCATTGTGATAGAACCTGTTTGCACCTTCAACAATAAAATAAATAAATAAATAAGATATAAAAAAACTGCTTATAGGGGGTTGTAGATCTGGTTTCGCTAATTCCAGATAATATGGTAATAACACAATGTCGCTAAAAATTTTAAGGATTCATATGACCGATGTTATCATAATTGAACCCATATTTAGCGTTACTGTAATATGTCCACGGGTATATTTAGAATTCTTCGCAGAACAGTTTTTGAAATATACGCCTCTTCGTTTACATAAATTGTTGGGTTGGAAAAGGGTCAGTGCGTCCGTCTGTCAACTTTTGCGACATGTCCTTTTTGAAATTAGTATAGTTTAACAATCAAGGCGTCTTCAGGGAAAAAGATGTAAAGCCATACTCTACATTGTACACGACTGACTTATCCTACCCTCAGGTATTAAGTGACACAAATCGAAAAACAACAATGTTTGTTATGAAAATGATTACAAAAGGTCCGAAATCCGATATGCCGGGAATGGATTTTTTTAAATTTTATTGCACTGTGTTTCTTTTATACGTTAAGATTAAGCTTATTATTTCATATTAAGCCAGAAATATACAAAAAAAATAAGCTATTTTTCCGGATTTAAATCGAGAATTTTTTTTTTCAAACATACCAACGTTTCGAGCCCTTTCCCAACGTAGCGACCTTGGGACCTATATGTAGTATATGCTGTGCTCTATGTGCAACTATCGCGAAAACCTAAGAATTTCATATATACAAAAAAGAAACTATACGAAAATTTTAGCAAAATTAATTTTGTAAATTCTAATTTTGCGCCATTTTTAGTGTTTTGAAATTATTTATTTTACATCTTTACCACCATGGCTGTATGCGTTTTTGCATTTTACAACATTTTAGTTCGTGTTGTATTATCCATGAAAGAATGAGCTGACAATGCGTTTATATAAAAAAAAGAAAAAACAAAAACCCGCCATTTCTAAAATCGTAATTGTTGTGTTGTGAAGCGGTATTTATTCATACAACATTGACTTACAATTATATGGACGTCGGGTCCGCGCTAAAAAGTGTCCGCACTTGTAAGGCGCTAAAATCGTATACAGAGCGCGACACTCCGCTTTAGTCTTCATTTGTTCTACTGACAGCGCGATACTGCGATGACATTACAATTTAAATTTCGAATAGGTTGACTTGGGACATTTTTTTCGTGGTTTTTGTATTAGACCCGTCGTCCATTTATTTGTAAGTCAATGTCATACAAGAAATAAATTACCATTATTTTTATTACCTCGCAAATGTGATGAAAAATGTTATAAGTAGCATGGGTGGTAAAAAATTTCTAACCCCGAGTCATTGAATTCTAATAGTCTCTCGTTAGTAATATCTTATTTAAAGCCCTTGATACACAATGTACCATGTACTACATGAACTCCGCTAATCTGATTCCCATTCACACATCCCTTAAAACTTCTCTGGTGAATTTCAATTTCAACATGTACAGTTAATTCGATGTTATCAGACGTTTCCTATTTTACCATTAATAATAGCTCCGTCATACAACAATTCTTAGGAAGGGCAATTGATGTGTCTCGTATCCGTCTGGCTAAATTGCGGATGCAATTATTGATCTACTGGGCAGGCGCATCGCGGCTGAGCGTGGTACTACACTTGCTCATTTCTTCCAAACGTTCACACAACACAGCGAGGATCACTCAACCACATCTACGAGGGTCAAACTGAAAGTTCTTAGAAAATTAAAAACTGATTACATTAGCCAGTTATTAGTTTTATTATATCTTTTCAAAATATTGTCCATTCACGTCAATACACCGCTGCATGCGATGGAACCACTGGGAAAAGCACTTTGCCCACTCGTCCTTAGGGGTCTCTTCAATGGCATCGCGATACGCAGCCACCGCTTCTTCAGCATTCATAAACCGCTTTCCTTTAAGTTTTTCTTTAATTTTTGAAAATAAATAAAAATCACAAGGCGCGAGGTCGGGGCTATACGGCGGGTGACCCAATAATTCAACGTTTGATGTCGCCAAATAGTCGATCGTTCGCTTGGCGGTGTGCGACGAGGCGTTGTCGTGGTGAAGGAGGATCCTACTGCGAGGTCGTTTCTCTCGAACTTTTTCCAAGACAAGTGGCAAACAATTGGTAGTGTACCATTCTGCAGAAACTGTTTTTTGATCCTCTAACACAATTGTTGCGAAATGACCTATCCTTCCAAAGAACGAGGCCACCATTTTTTTCCCGCACTTCGATCTCTCTTCACTTTAGTTGGCAACTCCTCGAAAGGAAACACCCACTGAGCAGATTGTCTTTTGGTTTCAGGATCATAACAGTAAATCCAGCTTTCGTCACCTGTTAGTATGTCGAACACAGCATTTGAGTCACCTCCGTTAAATCTTTCAATCATTTTACGGCACCAATCCACACGATGGAGTTTTTGAGCCTCAGTCAAATTATGAGGTATCCACCGGGCGCAAAGCTTCCTGACCGCTAAATGTTCGTGGAGGATTTTGTGCACTTGACTCATACCGATGCCTAAGCTTGTCCGAATCTGCTGATAGGTCACTCTTTTGTCAGTCTCTATCATACGCCGCACAACACAGATGTTATCTTCAGTCGTCGCCGTAAAAGGCCGTCCCTCACGTAAATCATCAGTGAGATTAGTGCGACCACGTTTAAACTCATTAAACCAGTTGTAAACAGTCGCACGAGATGGGGCTTCATCGTGAAAGGCCCATCGTAGTCTATCATAACTTTTTTGTTGACTTAAATGACATCGAAAGTCATAAAAAATCATTGCACGAAAATTTTCTCGTATTAAATTCATGTTGACGTGACACAGACAATTTTCAATTTGCCGCCAAATCGTAAAACAAATGACAAATGAATGAAATATATACTCAGTAATATTGGCAAAGAGTTCTATTTTCAAATTTAAGAATTATTTTTTTATTATATTGTTTATAAGTGGCCAGTTCTAAGAACTTTCAGTTTGACCCTCGTATTACCTAGTTTCTAACTAGGAACTCCCTGTACCACAGAGTACTTAATAGTTACTACGTAATAGACATATCATTCTCATGCAAAATCGAAAATATCTACGCTATAACAGCCTTCTTAGACTGCCTAATGACACCAGGCGCCCACTATGACGAAAAAGGAATCTAAGCACGCGCTTAGGGAGGTGAAAATAACGTTCCATGAAAGTCTTGTATGAGCACTTGTGCCGACGTCGGTACACTCAGCGGTAGGCACTTATCGCGTAACCTTCAGCAAGTGACGGAGTCCTACCTGTACTATGACTATCAGAGCAATGAAATCAGCTCCGGTAGCACGAGCACGAGAGTTAATTTCTTAAATTGGTCCTCCCGGGAATAGAACCCGGGATCTCCTCATTCAGTCATCACCGATGTCGTCACTATAGCAACACAAATTACAAGGTAACCTAGTTTCGACTTCAGCCTGTTCAAACAACACA
>NW_020653853.1:2082713-2089799 GCF_003589595.1 Hyposmocoma kahamanoa
TTTGCCTCACTTAGCGTGTGCGGACTAGGTTTCTATGCGTTATTATTGTAAGGTACTATATTTAATGTATTTATAAATTTTACTTTTTTACTTTACTTTTAAATTTACAATTAAAAAAAGACTTTTCGAACATGATGATTCAACATAAGCGACTATATCGACGCAGTTGCGCGTTTGCATCTACGCTATCTCCTATAAATCGTAAGTGTAGCGATGCAACCGCGCCTTTTACGAACGCGCGTTTGACGCGCTGCTAAAAGTCGATGTGTGTAAGCATTCTAAACCTTTCAAACCGGAACGCAGTAATACTTACATTACTGCTTGGCGGCAGAAATAGGTAAGGTGGCAGTACCTTCCTGGATGAACTGTTACTTTTCTTTCTCTCCTATTTAAACATAAAAAACTTACCTACTAATTTCGTTCGTAGAATCTATAAACCTCTGTTCGAAAAAGTTGTAATGTTGCAAATGTGATCTTACTGCACAAACACGGGCGCGATTTTATAATCGGTGACATAAAAAATAAGTACACGCAGAAAAATTCGTAAGGTCCGCTGGTTCGTTCCGTGGTTTAGTTGGCATAGCGTCTAGCACGGTTTGTTAGAAGACGGTGGTTCGAATCTAGCCGGTAGATGGAAGGAATTTCTTCTAAGAAAGAGAAAATTTCGACACGTATTTCATCAAGCTAAGCCAGCCTAAAAGTCCGCGTTGCCGCGGCTAACTGTTATGGCAAAATACGCTCTATTTGTGCGAGACTGGCTTAAATTAGGTCTTGGGCGCCTGCCGCGCAGATGTATTATTCAGAGAAATTTAAATGTTGTTGCCTAGTACATAGAAATCTAATTCGCCATTAATGTACATGAAGGGCGATCTAACTTTCTCCTTGTGTAACTGGACGCTTAGTGTTCGATTTTGTATTAATAATTATAATTATTAACAAACTAGTGGAGTAATTTTACAAAAAAAAAAATTTCTTTGCCAAAAATAATTCTATAAAACTTTGAATGGTGATTGTAAAGTCAACCTGTATATTGGTATACAATTCCACGAATGACAAGCTTGAACATTTACAACGCAATAAAACACTAGGCAATTTTATTGGTTTACATTTTGTTACAAAGACAAGAATAACTTTTTTTACTATATTTAGCTAGGGTTTGGCGGATTGTTGATAAGAGACGTAACTTAAAATTTTGATAATATTAATAAAATACATTTCAACTTGGTATAATCTTACACAGAATATCGCTCTATGTAAATGACTGTATTCCGCAAAACTTTAAGGTCTGTACTGAAATAATCATAGCGATCAAACTAACAGAAAGTATCTTCGAAAAACTGATGAATTCGAAAATATTTTTCGGACAAAATAGAAAAAAAGTACGTGGCAACATGTGTTATTTATCCGATGACAACATTGCATTCGATGTTCATCATCATTTTAATTTCCACTCCCAAAAAAAAACTCGATATGTACATCAGGATTTACGTCATGTTATTACTCCAGGTGCGATTCTATAAAAGTCAATTTTTTATCGTAATTTGAAGACGAGTTTGTAATTGAAAATTTTTGGCTGAAAACAAATTTGATAACCCGTCCACGCATGCCTGTCTCGGGGACACGTTGTGCAGGCGGGCACTCACTAATTAATTGGCCACAAAAGAGACGCCAGAGAACCAAATTAGCTTAGCCTAAAATTTTCCATTACTCCGTGTAAATAATAAAAATTCTTTGAGGACTTTCATTACGCAGTCAAACGCTTTTTAATTACACTAAAGAATTCCGAATGGCCGGTAACTTTCTGCGCATTTTACTTGTTTTTAGCTAGGGTTGTCAGCTAAATTGGAAACGCATAGAAATATAGGCCACTGCGCACTCATGCGCAGTTTATGACGATATAATAAAAAAAACTGTGCAGTCAACCAACGTTGAAAAACTGTTTTAATATTTTAAACATTCTTTATTGCTGATCAGTATGTTCGCTTCAACATATTTCCCAAATTGTTCCCACGGGGAATCGAGCCCGGAACCTCCATATCAAGTGCTCTCAGTGCCAAGCGTTAGGTCATCGAGTTGTCAAAAAAATGGATTATTCACGTTACAATACAGAACATTAAATTTCAAATGTTATCAGTTTAAATTGTTATAAAAATAAATGTATATGTATGCTCATATGACCTATAATTGTGCTCTGGTAACCCAGTGGCAGAACGATTGCTTCTCAAATGACACGTCGACGATGGTTTGGTTTACCATGACGATCTTTTAAATTTTTATTGAATTGATATTCAATTCTTTTTTGTGAAATTACTCCACTAGTTTCATTGACTTACAATTATATGGACGTCGGGTCCGCGCTAAAAAGTGTCCGCCCTTGTAAGGCGCTAAAATCGTATACAGAGCGCGACACTCCGCTTTAGTCTTCATTTGTTCTACTGACAGCGCGATACTGCGATGACATAACAATTTCAATTTCGAATAGGTTGACTTGTGACATTTTTTTCGTGGTTTTTGTATTAGACCCGTCGTCCATTTATTTGTAAGTCAATGACTAGTTTGTTATAATTATTAATACAAAGATCGAACACTCAGCAAAAATTCCTTCGATCCGGCCGGATTCGAACCGACGTCTTCTAGCTTACCGTGCCAGCTTAGTTGGTATAGCGTCTGGCACGGTAAGCTGTAAGGAATTTTTTCTGAGTGTTCGATCTTTGTATTAATAATTATGATGATCTTCTTCTTCTATTTCTTATCGTATCGATGGCAAAGTCTTGCAGCCCAGAATCATGGAATACATCCGTAAGCATCAATGTAAAGAAGTCACAGGACTCAGTCACTCGCTCAGCATATAAGGGCTGTTAACGATGACAATGATAGATAAATTGAAAATAAAAATAGCTAGCTTCATGTATGAGAATTTGATGAATGTTAATTGAAGGGAAGATAGAAGGAAAAAGAAACAGAGGACGACCAAAATATTAAAAACAGATAAAGAAGATAAAGTAAGCAGCTATAAAAAGATCAAGGAAGTGGCTATGAACCGTGAGGAAATGAGGAAAAGCCACAAACTCATTTACGGGGCAATGTTTACGCTTCTATAAGATGTTCAAAATTTGCCATATACGAGGTTTAAAACTATAGTGAGACAAAAACTTTATACTGTTCAAAGATACATATACAGGATACAGCTTCTGCGTACTTGGATTACAAAAATCCGTGGCAGTGAGTCGTTTAACTCTTGCAGGTATTCTCGATCTAAGATGTTTGAAATAATGTAAATGATAAAATGTTTTAAATGTATTTACGACGAGCAACCCCTAGAGTTTCTGACTCATTCTTCTCATGGGAATCTGCCCCGCGAATGAGCAGTGGAGTTTAATCAATATGACGATTTGCCGAGAAGTGTGATTTGCTTACCTATGAAATAAAGATTATTTGAATTTAAGTTCGAGGGGTGGAAGAGGCTAAAGCGACAAAAGCTTGGCTATCCATATGGAGTTCTTAGGTTTTCGCGATTGTTACACACAGGAAACGAAACTATTTTTCCGAAATCGCGTACATTTGTTTTTTTTTTCAAACAAACCGACGTTTGGGGCCTTTACAGGTCCCATGGTCACGGTTGACTGAAATGGTATAGCCATCAACCAGTTAAGTCTAATAAATGCAAACCACCCTATTTTTTCATTATAGTTACAAAAGTTATTAATTAAATACCTTATTTTATTTTGATTTCACAAAAAAACATTCCTATTTACCCTACATTATATTTTATATATTACTTTATTTTAACAATATGAATATTTATTAAGTTAATTTTATTATTAATTAATAATGGAAATTAGAATAAATTAAAACATATTAATCAGTCTGTTTGGGATTTTTCATCAGAGGAAATACTGGATCCCAAATTGGTGGTACGGAGAAACCATCTTCCCTGTTGAAATTAGGATGGTTTTTTAATTTCTATGGCCTCTCGCAGCATCATGGGTAGATAACGGATTTCTTTTGCAAGGACCTGAGGTTTGTCAAACTTCATTGAATGTGCAGGTTTATCCATGACATGCTCGCAGACTGCAGACTTGTTTATGCGACGGTGTTTGACATCAGGTACAAATACTTCGCTTCGTTTGTCCAATATAAGAGAGACCGCACTTACAGTCAAGCTTGCAAACTCTTGCGTCCTATAAAGGGATGTTACATTTCACGGATGTTAGGAACTGAGAAATCTTCCTCTGGGGCTTGAAATAGGTCTTGATATATGCACGCCTAAGGACTCTTCCGATCTTTTTTTAAAAAACAAATAAGTGCGCATTTGACCTTCATCTCACCTGATGGAAAGTGATGATGCGGTCGACGATGTAGCATGCACACCTAAATAATGCCTATTCACTCTCGCCTTGAAAAGGTTCAAGTTATAGCGTTCGGGGAATAAATCCGCAGGTAGGGAATTCCACTTCCTAGCCGCTCGCCATATAAATGAAAGCGAAACGCTCCGTACGAATTCTGGCAATATCCACAACATAGGGGTGGAATCCCAGCCCTCGTCTAGTCCCCCGATGATAGAAAGGGGAAGGCGGAATCAAGTTATACAATTCCACCGCACACTCTCCGTGATATATAGAATACCGATAAGCAGGCAAGTTTGCGGCGGTGTTCAAGGCTCTGCAGCTTCGCCTCTACTAATTCCAAGTCACCTATAAACCTCTTGGCACGCTTGTCAACTGAATCTAAGTGGCCAGCTGGTATTTAGCAGAGCCATCCTATAAGTGGCAGCAGTACTCCATACACGATCGGACTTGTGCTTGGTACAGCTGAAGCAACTGTACCGGTGTGAAATAACGCCTCACCTTGGAAAGGTTGTCAAGCTTCCGGGCTGCTTTTTTGACCAGGATCTTGTCTGTAACGCCTCGCACGTAAGGTAAAATTGCTCTTCGCTCGACTGTTGGTGATTTGACTGGACTGGACTGTGGTATTGGCGTGGAATCTTCAACTTTTTCGCATCCATATTTGAAAATACAGATATACGCGATTTAAATCCAGAAAAATAGTTACATTTCCTAAAAGCTGGCTTTTGAATAGAATAATATGTATCAACGACATCAGGAAAGTGTTATGATGATATATATGACACATGATATAATGAAAATGATCGCTTGGAGACGTCGTTAGGTCCACGTAAAACAAATATGCGATTGTAATTATGCATTATGCTTTCGTTTTAATGACTTATTGCTAATTACAATGACATAATATAACAGTAAGTCTTACAACACAAGACTCCCGATACAAAACAGTGTACTCCAAAACGTCAGTACAGTCACTACCTGTAAGCTGATATGGCAATGTCCGTAAAAATATTTAATAAACTGTCCAATTCTTTCACGGAAGAAAACAATGAGTAATGTTATTGGCACATCATCGGATTTCCATAGTATATCAAATTTCAAGCCGATCGGACAAATGGAAGTAAAATAAACATTGACTTACAATTATATGGACGTCGGGTCCGCGCTAAAAAGTGTCCGAACTTATAGGGCGTTAAAATCGTATACAGAGCGTCATTCACGCTCTAGTGTTCGTTTGTTCGACTGACAGCGAAGCAAGCAAAATTAGACAGTACTGCGATGACATTACAATTTAAATTCAACGTTTTAGCCTTTTCATATTCCTTTACATGTCACTACGTTTAAATAGGTTGACTTGGGATATTTTTTTCGTGGTTTTTGTATTAGACCCGTCGTCCATTTATTTGTAAATCAATGAAAATAAATATCATTTTCTCAAATATGCTCGGAAATGTTTGCATTACTTTCAAAAAACGAACAGGGAAAGTTACTCATCTATGGACCGTGTGACTTCTCCCCGACCAAGGTCTGCAAAGTATACGTGTGAAAATTCATTACCCTGCAGTTTTCTAAGCTTTAAATCTACCTACAATGAATGAATGAACTATATAAACAGGCAAAAGAAAAAGTCCTACCGCCAACTGCCAAGTGTTCGTAACAGCATCGTAATTTAATCGTATTTTTTTTAAAAAGAACGCCGTAAAATAAGTTAAAGAGCTTTTGTATTCTTTTCTACTTTTTTGGCCTTCTTTCTATGTTCGTCGCGAAAATAAGTTCTAGTGAGAAGAGCTATAATGAAAATGCTTGCAAATATTATATCAAATATTACTTTTAATATTTTTTTTTTTGCTTAAGAAAATCACTATATAAGCCTCGGCGGGAACGGCGATTGCTTGACTCGTAGTAAGTCATACTCGTCCAGTAATCCCTTACTTACCGACCTCCGCAATAATGTACTATTTAAGACTAAGATCCTTACACTAACAAGATAAAGACTCGACGATCTTCTAACATTCACAAAGAATCACAGATTCCATATTGACGGACAGAAATATCAACAGTATAGTTTGAATATGATTGAATCAGTAGAGCTCCTTGTGAAAGAGTTCGTCCAGGGAAGTACTGCCACTTTACCTATTTCTGCCGCCTAGCTGTAATGTGAGCACCGGAATGCAGTAATATTCCGGTTTTGAAGGGTAAGAGTGCTGGTGAAATTACAGACACTTGTCAACTTATGTCTCAGGGCGACTGGCGCTGTGGCAGTGCCCGTGCCAGATCTTTGTGTTTTAAAGCTGTGAGAGGCGCTGTAACTGCTACGGACAGGCATGTCGCTTATGGTAAGCGACTTGTTCGTCCCGTTACTAGGTATTATAAAAAAATCATTTATTCGCTTTGAATAGGGCGCGGTACATTATAAATGTTGACGGTAAAATTTAATTAGAACTTAATCCTATTCAGCCTTAAGGAAAAGCATGCAAAATAATAAAGAATTAAATTATGCATTACCAAATTAAATTAATTAATGCAGGACAAGTCATAATGGTGGATATCATAATTTAGTTAGATTAGATAAATAAATAATTGTAATTGTAGGAAATGAAACTATTTTTCCGGATTTAAATCGCGTATATTTGTTTTTTCAAACAAACCGACGTTTCGGGCCCTTTACAGGTCCCATGGTCACGGTTGACTGAGGTGGTACAGTCTTCAACACAGTTATGTCTAATATTAATGCAAACCA
>NW_020653853.1:2089809-2093162 GCF_003589595.1 Hyposmocoma kahamanoa
GAGAAACCATCTTCCCTGTTGAAATTAGGATGTTTTTTAATTTCAATGACCTCTCGCAGCATCCTGGGTAGATAACGGACTTCTTTTGCAAGGACCTGGGGTTTGTCAAACTTCATTGAATGTGTAGGTTTATCCATGACATGCACGCAGACTGCAGACTTGTTATTACATTATTATTTAGTGCATTCCAATTTGGTTTGTTTGGTCTTATGAGCCTAAAGTAGGTACATAAGTTATGATACCCAATAACGGCAAATTACGCTTAAAATTTCGTAGCATTTTAAATTTAGTCGCAATATTATATTATTAAATACTAACAAAAACAAACCGGGAATTTTCTCTCAATGCCGAAAATATATTTATCAACAACTTAAGATAAATTTAAAGCAAATAGCAGTCGTTTGTGAAACTCGTAAGCTCAACCTTTTAAAGCGACCAAAACATTTTCAACAAGGCACGGCAAAGTTTCATTTTTCGCATCAAAATATCAAAATCCTACTTGAAAGGGAAGTTTTGAAAACGGAATTGTTGAAAGTGGATTTTAAATTGGTAAAGTTGTAAATAAATTAGTTACAGCACTGTAAAAGATAATTTGTAAAGTGGCAAAGTTGTAAATAAACGGTTCCAGAAATTAATTTCTAATTACTAATAGAGATGAAACGGATATCCAGTAACTATCCGGTATCCGGCCTATCTGGCCTATTTTTACTATCCGGCCGGATACCGGATGTTTAAAACTAAGAAAATTTCATAATCAGTACGCCAAATAAATTGATTTATTGATTAAAGATGTTAGTAATAGGATAAAGAGCAATTACAGGATCGTTAACAATCTGTTTATTACTTGTAACTGAAAGACCTATGAAGTTAAATAACGTTATCTGTAAATTTAGTACTCAAATTTCAATAAAGGCTTCGATAAATTATGGAGGATAAAGACCAGTTTTTTTGGATTAAGTGGTAAAAGTTGGTTCTGTTTATTTTCATAAGCAAGACCAGATTCAGAGGACAGTTTTTCAGCATAAATCTTGCAAACTTTGTTAAATTTTAAGTACTATTTGTTATTGCCAGACGACCAAATGAAATGATCGCTATCACGATCGATTTGGACTGTCGTCAAATACAATGTGTACGTACAATAATAAAACGTGTAAGTATTTTTTTTTGCAAATCTAGTATCAAGGCTTAGAATTAGTTAGATCACAAACAAATTAATGAAATCAAATTGAAACAAAATAATAATGGGCGATCAAGTACTAGGCTTATACTTATAACAATTAGAAATTTTAATATAGCCAAAGACTTTACTTTTAATTGCTTTTTTCCTTCTCCAGCGCAGCACTGATATTAAAATATTACCGAATTTACGATTTTTTTTCATTTTTCTGTTATGTATTTTTTGTATTATCGAATAAATTAATCGACATGTTTACCGCGTTAGTGGATCAGATATTTGGCGGCCGGATATCCAGCTATCCGGCCTAGGTGCTTTCCGGATATCCGGTATCCGGCCAAATCACTATGCGTTTCATCACTAGTGAAATTACAGGCATCTTCTCTATCTTCCGCGGAATGTGCGAGCATTCTCGAGCATGCGCGAACAAAAAATTCGTTTTCATTCGATTCTGCCGGAATATAAATTGAGCCTTAGCCGCGTGTTGATCACCAGTCACCCTGAGTCATAAGTTGACAAGTCCCATGTACCTGTTATTTCTCCAGCTCACACTACTGCTTGGCGGCAGAAATAGGTAAGATGGCAGTACTTCCCCTGGACGAACTTCACAAGGAGCTCTACTTAATGCTATATCAAATTTTTATTAAGAATTGCATTGTAAGTATGACGCAACGACGAGGTCCGACAGTTTATAAATAAATAACCACTTACTTCAAAAATTTCAGAGTTTAAAGAATTATAATAAAGTAACAATATTTCTTTTTCTTCAAAAAGAATTCTTAAAGATCCTAAGTACATTAAGGTTCGAAAAATTTTTTACATCAAAAGGCTTTTAAACGGATTACTGGATTATTAGAAAGTACATATCGACAGATTGCTATGGTATTATACAGATTTTCACATTGTAACTATTGTTATGTTTCTATACTTAAGTTTTAAAAAACTTTTTCTACTCTATAAACCATATTACAAAGGCGCTCTATTTAGTTCTAAACCAAAATTCTATTGTCTATTCACTACTGAACAGAAAATAATGAAACATGACATGAGATACGGCTACAAAGTTGTTGAAACACATAGAAAAATTCGTGAGGTCCGCTGGTTCGTTCCGTGGCTTAGTTGGCAAAGCGTCTGGCACGGTTTGCTAGAAGACGTCGATTCGTATCCAGCCGGATCAAAGGAAATCGAAGGATTTTTTTCTAAGTGTTCAAAAAAAGAACGTCGTGTTTTTGCTAATTAAAATATCAAGTATGATGCTACTCATGATGCGATGCTCTGCTGCCTCCAGGTTGGTTAAAATATAAGCGATATATGACCAATCACGGACACTTCTATTCTATCTCTTTATTTTTTGTTTTGTTGCGTTTGTTTAGCTTTCGTACGAGTTTGTTGTCGTCGATTGTTAACAAAATATACATTAAGTATTGATTGTGTTTCATTATTTTACTCGAAGCAAAAGTTGACTATTGCATTTAATACTATAATCACACGAATTTCCGACCCACAATCCGCTGTTTTATACACTCCCATGCACGTCATAACGGGTAGTATACATACGTTTGTACCTTTGACGTGGTTCCCAATTAGCTCTCCTGCAGGCATGACTTGAATCACTAAACCGAAGTAATTGTGAACCACAACCACAGATTTAATGTAAATTGTGGATCACTATAAAGCCACGAATACAACCAGAACGTTTAATTTAAAAAAAGAATGACTTCAATTGTTTTTTGTTTTCGATTGAACGTTCTTGTATATGTGGCCAATATTTCATTTATAACATTCATAAAGTCAAAGACAATCTTTATTTCGTAGGTTATACTATACTGCTCATTCGTAAGGCAGATTCGCCTGAGAAAAATTAGAAAGAAACTCTAGGGGTTGCTGTTTGTAAATATACATTTCAATACATTTATCTATTCAATATTTAATTTAACCATCTTAGATAGAGAATACCCGAAAGAGGTAAACGGGTCACTACCATTTTCGGATTTTTGTCATTCAAGTACGCAGAAGTTGTATAATAACCTTTAGTATAAAGTTTTTGTTTCACAATAGTTTTAAACATCGTAATGACAAACTTGAATATCAATCAGAATCTTATTACAGAAGCATATACATTGCCCCTTAGAATAATAACGCATAGAATGATAGTTTCATATCAAACGAACTGTCACAA
>NW_020653853.1:2098162-2166847 GCF_003589595.1 Hyposmocoma kahamanoa
TACAAGTACAAATACAAAAGTAACCCTGTGTAGGTCAAAGTATAACTATATATCAATGTGCTATGCTGCGTACAAGATAACAAGATAGACGTCTGTAAATTGAAACACTCATCTCCTGGCAGGATGTGCCCATTGGTCTGATATTTATCCCTTTGTCATCGTCAATACGGCTCAAGTCCTTTGTCGGGACGGCCATTCTGCCCGTCTCTTTCATATTTACGATCTACTAGATTGGATGGAATGAAATGAGGTAAATATATCACTAGTGTTAAGATTCTTTCTGAACGAAAATATTTGATCGAATTTAAATTCCGGACAAATGTTTAGTCGGTTATGTGACAGAGCAGTACAGCTCTATGTGAATGGTATCCTTCAGGATAATGCTGCCACCTGACCTATTTCTGCCGCCAAGCAGTAATGTAAACATTGCTGCGTTCCGGTTTCAACGAGTAAGTGTGCTCGTGAAATTACAGTCACATGAGACTTTTGAGCTTATGTCTCAGGGTGATGGGCGCAGTGGCAGTGCTCCTCTGATCATTGCGACGGAAGAGTTAATGCTCTGAGTGGCACTGCAACTGTTATGGACAGGCGTGTCGCTTACCATCAGGCGCACGACTTGTTCGTCTCATCACTTAGTATATCATTAAAAAAAAATTCGACAAGCAGTTGGTCGTTCCTAGTGATGGAAAGTAAACGTCGCTTATACCTGCAGCAAAGTGTGTTATATGTAATCATTCATTTATTTGTGTTTACCGAAGTCGAACTACAAATGAACTATACTAAAACATTATTTTTGTCAGCAGAAACTATAATATTGACGAAAACATCTATCACAACGTCGTCTATAACACTGTTTCGTAAATATTTTAATTTAACTTATTTTTTATTTATGGCACAATGGTGTGTGTGTGTGTAAGTTAAGTGAAAGTGTGTACACTTGTGTGTATAACCCGATTTTAGCCACAAAAAAAGAATATATTATGTTAATTTGGTATTGATAATGAATTTAAGTTGGAACAATTAACACATATTCGGTTTCATCGTACTTTAGATTTTCGAACCAATTAGTGACAGCCCGTTTTAACCGACTTCAAAAAAAGGAGGAGGTTCTCAATTCGACTGTACGTTTTTTTTGTATCTATGTTACGCGACAACTCCGGTATTTGTGAACCGATTTTCATGATTCTTTTTTTTGTTAGAAAGAGGGTACCTCCATAGTGGTCCCATTTCATTTCGAAGAAAATCATCCACCTCTAAGGGTGGCTGAATAGATGTAATTCCACGTACTTTTGAGGTCGGTTTTTTTAGTACTCTGTACTGAGATTATTGTGCTGAATTTTGTGAGTGGATAGATTTCGATTGTCTTATTTATTTTATTATATAACTACCTTTTTTTTTTGACGGGGGGAAATTATAGATTAAATTATATAACTACCTACTTAGAACTAACCTTGTTACAACTAACCGGTTGCTTAAAAATAAAATACTTACAAGGTAATAATATGATCGTTTAGTTTATACATCACCTATATAAATACTAAACAGTTAACCATACATTCTTGTAATTAAAATTACCTTTAATAACGATCTTCAAAGGCATAACATTAAAAGAACATCACGAACGCTTACTACTTAACCCTTCAAACGCCAGCAGAATTCAATGTAAAGCTTACGTACCCTTATAACGAGTTACACTATTTGTAACGTGTAACTCACAGGGCGTCGTTGCTACGTTATGATGTCGCGACCCAGATGTCGCTGCCATTACGCCGCGACTAATATTGCTGACTGACAGTCTAATATCCCAAGCTAGCGCAGACTTGCGACTGCTCGGTTACAGTAGATTAATTTTGACGACTTTTTTTAATATGATACCAAGTGAACGAACAAGTCGAACACCTGCAAAGGTCTGAGGGGCACTACCATTGCGCCCGTTCACCCTGAGACATAAGTTGACAAGTCCCATGTGCCTGTAATTTCACCAGCACCCTTACCCTTCTAAACCAGAACACAGTAATGCTGGCATTACTGCTTGGCGGCAGAAATAGGTAAGGTGGCAATCTACCCTGGAAGAACTCTTTCACAAGTAAAAGTATTTACAACTAAATATGTGTAGTAAATCGAGTTTTGTTCAAGTTTAATGATATTATTACAAAATGTTTATATTCAATTTGCTTATCTACTGAATCGATTCGCTTGAAAATTGCTTTGAAATAAATCGATACAAAAACCGTTGGTCTTTAATACTGAGAATTCACAGGATTGCAAGGTGGGTATTGTGTGGCGTTGCATCTTTTTTCGTCTAAAAAAGATTTTTTACATCGAAATTTGTAAAAAGTGTAGAATTGTCGCAGTTTCTGTCAACGATTTCAGAAATAGGTTAAAAGCATTTTGGGTAAAAACCCAGGGAAGTGGTTTGGGTTTTATCCCACAGTCCATTCCTGGTTGCAGTGCCACTCAATAGCTTTAAATTGCAAACATCTGAGAGGAGAGTGATTAAAATATCCAACTTCATACATAATTTTTATGTGGACATATTTCTCTTTAAGTATTACAGAATTTCCAAAATGTTGGTTTTCAATTGAAGCCTTGTTAGTATTAAATTAACATTTATTTCAAAATTTGCAAATTGTTTGGTTTTAATGACACGCCGCGCCGTTTCCTACCCCGTCAGACGCCATCATTAATTTAAAGCGAGCGGATTACAAGACATATATTTTACAAATAGTCGATTTAGTTATTAGTCGCACAAAGAAGTCGTTCGTTTATACACCCCTTCACTTTACCCTTATTTCCTCGGTCTGATAACGTCTGTTATCACGGCGTCGCAGATTGTTTGCTCGTCACAAAAGGGGTCGACACTGCGACAGTATTTTTCTCACCGGAGGTGGATTTTTCCCATCCAATATTGCTTTAGGTAACTTTAGACGTCTAAGTGATATGACGACATGTGTAGAGGTAATAAATCTTAAGTCGGTCCATGATTTTCATGGCATTCTTGCAACCAATTTCATGTACTTCATGGAATTTAAGCAGTAGTAAAGCGCTTTATGAAGAAGTTTGTCTTAAGAGGTATTGCCACCTTACTTATTTCTGCCGCTTAGTAATGCTCACATTACTGTGTTCCGGTTTTGAAGGGTAAGGATGCTGATAATTTCACCAGCCTTCCAGGTCCATGAGACTTGTTAACTTGTGTCTCGGGGTGATGGGTGCAGTGGCAGTACCCCTCAGATTTTTGTGATTTAGAGCTCTGAGTGGCACTGCAAGTGAAAGACAAATAATTATTTATTCCACAGATAAAAATTTTACACTTGAAAACGTCATTTTTTAAGCTACTGCTCGTTCACCATGCTGACCTCCCTGAGAAGAACGAGCCAGAAACTCTAGGGATTGCTTTTTTCAAATAAACTTAAATGCTTTGAATCATAATTGTGTGGAATCTAGACTGTTGTTGTCATTCCACACTTCTTTATCTAAAACACACTATTTAATTTTGTAATATGACTTTTCAATTAAAATACTTTTAACGTAAGTTATAAACTTATGAAATCTTAATATATTCTCCGGAATCTTATTGTAAAAACTTATACACTTCCCCGTAAAATAATCGTTTACCTTAGTTAAACGAAATCGTGGTACCATGAGTTTGGACTTAGTTCTAAGGTTAATATTATGGATATCTTCTTTCTTAATGAAATTTATATTTTTATGGGCATACAAAATATTTGAGTAAATGTACTGTGATGCCACAGTCATGATACCAGTCTCCTTAAACTTTTCTCTGAGAGAAACCTGAGAACCTAAACGATACACAGAACCAATCGCTCGTTTTTGCAACACAAATACATATATGGTTTGTAAATCTGGCGCTTTAAGTAACAAGGAATATAAGTTATAATTATTAATACAAAGATCGAACACTCAGAAAAAAGACTCAGAAAAAATTCCTTCGATCCGGTCGGATTCGAACCGACGTCTTCTTGCATACCGTGCCAGACGCTATACCAACTAAGCCACGGAACGAACCAACGGACCTCACGAATTTTTCTATGTGCTTGCGTCGTGACTTTGTACTTGGTTTTTCAACGACTTTTTAGTCGTAGCGCCATCTATGAGAAATCTTTGACAGATTTATCACCCAGTTAGTACCTTTACAGGTACCAGTCCTGGCGTAACAAATATTAATTTAATGAGTAACCAAAACTTTAAGCATTGATGCTCTTTCATGCTCGATTAATGAGCTCCTTGTTAAAGAATCCGTCCTGGAAAGTACTGCCACTTTACCCATTTCTGCCGCCAAGCGGTAACGTAAGCAAGTAATTACATACAGGATGCCTCTCCAATAGACACAACAGTTTTATAGACACAACAGTTTTATACTTTTGTCGCTTCACTTCATCTTCCAATATATAAATTCACATATAAACAAGGCATTAAACAAAGGGAATAATTTACTAAATACACATAATATGATTTTCTGTCTTTAACTCGTCTAGTCAAAGATCACCGGAAGCTTCAATGAGGCGAGCTGAAAACTCGTAACGAGAAGTTGTACATGGGCCTTGTCAACTTATATCTGACGGGCGCAATGGCAGTACCCCTCAAATATTTACGATTTAAAGCTCTGAGTGGCACTGCAACTGCTATGGACTGGCGTGTCGCTTACCAGCAGACACACGACTTCGCTTGTCACTTACACGACTTGTTCGTCCTTTCACTTAGTGTCATAAAAATAATTACCGTTAACTACGAAAATGAAACTATTTTTCCGGATTTTAATCGCGTATATTTGTTTTTTTCAAAGAAACCAAAGTTTCGGACCCTTTACAGGTCCCATGGTCACGGTTGACTGAGGTGGTACAGTCTTCAACACAGTTATGTCTAATATTAATGCAAACCACCCTATTTTTTCAGGCTATACAGTCATCAACCTGCATCGAGTATATACCCAGAAATACAGACGAAATGTCATTTCATTTGTTTGAAAACTATTCTACCATATCATTACAATGACAACTGCGCTCCGATTGGCCAGCCCGAATTCGAAACAGTTAACGGGTGTCGTCAATTGTTTCACTTCAAATCGACCAAGATACCTTGAGCTCGGCTATAATGGACGATAATTGCAAATTTAATATTTAATTACCGATGAAATTTGGTTCCGTTTGTTTTGTAATTAGATGTCTTGCTGTTTTTCCCCACACCACCGAATGGAACAGCCCCTCAGTTAGAGAGTCTTTATTAAAATAAATACAGAATATTTTTGGAATATACGCAGACGTACACACAGGTCAGCTGCTGGCGCTGTACTATTTTAGTGCAAACGAAAGTTGATATTTATAAATGATGTATCACTGATGAGCTACCAGTAATGTATGGCCCTTTTTTCGTCTCTATTTCTGATTATGCACTCGATGCCAACCAGTTATGTCTAATATTAATGCAAACCACCCTATTTTGTCACTATAGTTACAAAAGTTATTAATTAAATACCTTATTTTTGACCGACTTGAAAAAAAGGAGGAGGTTCTCAATTCGACTGTATGTTTTTTGTATGTATGTTACGCGATAACTCCGGTATTGGTGAACCAATTTTCATGAATCTTTTTTTGTTGGAAAGAGGGTACCTGCATAGTGGTATCATTTAATTTTGAAGAAAATCATCCACCTCTAAGGGTGGCTGATCACGCATGAACATTCATTTTTATATATAACGCCTAAATTTTACTTAAGGAGCAATTATTTTAATGGTTGGTTTTGCTATTCTCCAATTTAAGGCGTTTTCTCTCTCAATATACTTTGAGTAATGAGAACCGCTTTTTATTATCACTTGTGTCAAGTCCTGTATAGTGGCGATCTAGGGAATATTTCAATAAGACTTGCCAAATAGATGTAACAGAGTACTAATGAAAAACCGACCTCAAAAGTACTACACATACTTTTGAGGTCGGTTTTTCATTAGTACTCTGTACTGAAATTATTATTTGAACTTGTTGCATTTCCTATGTGTAATAATCGCCTAAATAAATAAAACCTAAGAACTCGTTAATCTCGGCTTAAGTAAACTGCACTCCAGTTTGGTAGTAAAACTAGCGACGGGTAATGCCAATCTAAATCATAAATATTTATTAATACACTAATGTAATTATGTAGGTATATACAGGATGCCTCTCCAACAGACACAACAATTTTATACGTTTGTCGCTTTTTTTCATCTTCCAACGTATAAATTCACTTATAAATAAAGCATTAAACAAAGGGAATAATTTACTAAGTACACATACGATTTTCTACCTTTAACTCATCTAGTTAAAGATCACTGGAGGCTTGTTGAAAACTCGTAACGAGAAGTTGTACTTGTGGCCCCTGCGGGTTCGAGGGTCTCACCGCATGCTGTAGCACTGACTGAGGTTGGCATATTTGACCCTTTTGCTGTTCTCGATTCCTTTGATGTAATTAGTACAAATTCATTTATTTCTTTGTGATACACAGGTTGTTAACTTATTTTGAATCACTGCGATCCACCTTGTGGCGTACAAGTTTTTATGATTTTTATGTAGACACTCAAGCAATAATTTATACGCTGTATTATTATAGACGCCAGAAGTTGCTAAAGTCAACGTCAACAAAAACTTATATTAAAATAAATTAATATTGGAGTTTTTTTTTAAATAATACCCAGTGACGGGACGAACAAGTCGTCCGCCTGATGGTAAGCTACACGCCTGTCCATAACAGTTACAGTGCCACTCAGAGCTTTAAATTGCAAAGATCTGAGGGGCACTACCACTGCGCCCGTCACCCTGAGACATATGTTAACAAGCCCCAAGCGCCTGTAATTTCACCAGCACCCTTACTCTTCCAAACCGGAACACAGTAATGCTGACATTACTGCTTGCCGGCAGAAATAGGTAAAGTGGCAGTACTTCCCTGGATGAAATCAGAATGAATGCCAGGCATCAGGATGCCAGTATATATAGCAGCTTACAATTGCTATAACAAAAATATTAGACAACAGTTTGTATTATAGGCTCTCGTTGAGGCACAGGTTCGATTCCGAACTGGGCCAATAACTTGGGAATGGAGCTATTTTGTAGAATTCTAAATTGCGTATATTTGTTTTTTTCAAATAAACCAAGGACCTTTACAGGTCCCCTACTCCTTAATTGGCACGTGCTGGTAATCCAGAGGCTAAAGAGTCGCCATAGCTTCATTATAAAACGTAAATCGTACTAATCGTCGAACGTAAATAAAAAAAAAGTCTCTGGTAGGAGAGATACCCCACAGCACCACCCATTCTGCTTTCGGAGCATCTCTTTCGTGAGCATGATCTACCTCAAGGAGGTAGATAGATGGCTCGGAGAGTGCATATATGTGTAGTACCCGCTTTTTATCATTTAAGGAAATATTATTTTCTGTTTCAAAATTTACAATTGCTATCGGTGTTTATAGCATAATTATTAATATTATTTTTTATTATATTATTATCATATTATTTTTCGTTTTCTTTTCTACAGTCGCGATCCTCATAAATAGCGTAATTAATGGTCTATGTTAATTTTATTTCATAAATGACCTTTTACACAAACGTGAGACCATAGCTCCTGTCATTGAGGTTCTGGCTGAAAAACAGTGCTGTGCAAACCAAGGTCAAAGAAAACACTGAGCTCAGAATCCTCGCCACACATCTGTGACCATCCATTTGTATGTTTTATGGTTTTTGTGTGTGTGTGGCAAGTAAGTGGAATTTGGAATTCGAATTTAGTGTCCCTTTCTAGACCATGGCACGTATTTTATCGAGCCCTGCGTGTCCCCATACCTGCACACGCGAAGACCTGTGCAACGCTACTGTCGCTAAGTATTGATCCTGACAAACGCATAAACGTCAGAGTCGATAACTATAAGAAGATCACATGTGGTTTTATTATACCAAGGCAGCGAGTATATAACCAGAAATAGAGGCGAAATAATGGCCATACATTTCTGATAACTCACCAGTGATACATCATTTATAAATATCAACTGTCGTTTGCACTGAAATTACAACTTAGAAAGCTGAAATAGTACAGCGCCAACAACTGACCTGTGTGTACGTCTCCGTATATTCCAAAAATATTCTGTATTGTAATAAAGATAATATCTCTAACAATGGCGTGCTGTTCCATTCGCTGGTGTGGGGAAAAACAGCAAAACATCTAATTACAAAACAAACGGAATCAAATTTCATCGGTAATTAAATATTAAATATGTAATATTGCAATTTTCGTCCATTATAGCAAAGCTCAAGTTAACTGGTCGATTTTAAGTGAAACAGTTGACGACACCAATTGACGACACCCGTCAATTGTTTCGAATTCGGGCTAGCCAATCGGAGCGCAGTTGTCACAGTAATGATATGGCAGAATAGTTTCCAAACAAATTAAATGACATTTCATCTCTATTTCTGGTATTAGTTATATACTCGATGTACCAAGGGTATCAGTTGTTTTTTATCGGAATCTGTGTTTGTTATAATTATCATTGTTGAGATAGTACACATGGCATTAATATACACCAATATGGTACCACTAAGTCAAATTGGAATACGCCACACGACGCGTGGCAAATGTGATATTGAAACCAGCATAGGATTTGCATTTAAATTTATTAATTTCGTGAAATTGTAACCTGTTTTATTACGACATAATACGACTTACATCATTCATAATTTATAATAATGATTTTCCAGGCAACCATATCAATTACATGGTATTTATTTATTTATTTATTTATTTATTATAGTATCTGATCAGGAAATTCAGAACCGCAAAATTTTTTCGCGATTTTCGGAACTTTTGATGAAAATGAAAAAAAAAATCTTAGTAAGAAACTTGTAATTAGTAATATTGAGTATAGTATCACTGTACACAAAAAAAATAATTGATAAAGATACAATATGGACAAAAAAGATTAGACATGGAATAGAAAAGACTAGGCTGCGTGGTCGAAGACCTTTGTCTTTCGGTAAGGCAAAAGGAAAACAACACACCATGGGCAAATTTGACGTTAAAGCCCCGGTATCTCTCTTGCCAGAAACGACGAAAACGTACGTAATGCAATTTCATATATTTTTTTTTTTTTTTTTTTTTTATACGTGACAGGCAAATGACTCCACTCCACCTGATGTTAAGTGGAAAGTGGTATCCAAACGCGAAGGAACCTAGTGCAGCGATGAAACCCTCACTGCACTAGCCACCTCCACCCTGCTATGGACATTATGTGTGTACGAGAGACGGCTGAAATCCCTTTGACTATTTTCAATTAAAAAATAATACTCGCCACTATCGGGAGGCATTCATTATTTATTCCATTTTCAAAATTAATGACTTTTTTACTACGTTTCGCTTAAAATGGACAAATTTGACGGAAAAAAAAGCAAAATGACAAGTGAGCAATAACTTTTTTTAACGTTGTCACATTGTAACAAATATAACAAACGCATTTCCAGTTTCTATGTACATTTCATACAGAAAATGGTAGCCAATGTCATCTTTGATTTCAAACTTTGGTAGATTACTTTTCAGCCGCCCCTCGTATATACGACATCTACAATACCACCACCCAAATGATCTCCTGCAAAAATTTTCGAATAATCTTCATTTATCAATATTCATTATTTCCTGCTTCTATATAAACGTTCACAAATGTACCCAATATGAAAAATCACTGGTGGATGCGAACCGATGGTCTCGATTGATAAGCAAGCCCTACCACTAGGCCCCCACCACTCTTTCGTGTGACATTCTAACCATCGTTTGCATACAATCAATTACATACCATAAGCCGGCAATAGAGAAACTTACGTCACCGAATTAGAGGGCTTGTTAATTTATTGCCGCAGTTGAATGCGACGGTAATAGGCTTGGTTTGCCGTAGCACGTCCTGTAAGGTAATGTGGGAGATATAACCAAAGTAACTTGATCACGCTTCACGAACCGTTCTCTAGTATCAATAAGTCAATTTAAAGTGGTCTGAATATCTTAAACGACTCCTACAATAGGTTTGTAGACCCAAACCCGTGTCACATCCAATAGATAATAATCCGGCAATTTAATTAAATGTAAATTGGGCGTCACAAATATCCATTAGCATTCATGATGTGTAACGATCTGGTATTAATAATAGAATATTTGTTACGCTTCAATTCTATTTAATGTTTGTATTGACTTCATAGATAGCTGTGGAGTTTAGCGCATTTTATAAAACCCTAGAGTTTCTATCATTCTTCTCTGGGGAATCTGTCTTACGAATGAACAGTAGAGTTTAATTAATATAATGATTTCAAGTGTAATCGCTTACCTATGAAGTGAAGATTATTTGATTTTGACTAAACCTCTGACCAGAGAAGTCCTGTCCTACAATTGTACAAATAGTCCGTACAACAATGATAATGGCATTTCTACACATAAAGCCTGACACACACGTCAAATGTTTGACTTAATTAGGCGGGCGTGTGCCATCGCTCCGGGGGTTCGAATTTACATTTTGCTGCCACTCATTGTGCTATCGAGGATAATATGTCCTCTGGGTGTAACTATTGTAGAGCATATCAATGATATAACAGATGTGAAATACGATTGATGTTGGGATAGAAATAGGGACAATTTGGTAGCAGTAAACCTGTTTGTGAAAGACTTCAATTTAATGAACTGCTGACAGTTTACCTATTTCTGTAATGTCATTATTGTGTTCCGCTTTGGAAGCGTGCTGGTGAAATTACAGACACATGTCACTTTTGTGTCAGGGTGACATCGCCCCTCAGATCTTTGCGATTAAAATCTTTGAATGACATTGCAACTGTGGACAGGCGTGTAGGTTACCATCAGGCGCACGAATTGTTCCTCCCGTCACTTCATATTATAAAAAAAAGGAATTTTCAAGCCATGGTAGCTTAATAGTTTGCCCAGCGCCTCTCAAATAGAGGCCGTAGGTTAGGAATCGAGGATCGCACCTCTGAGTTGGGATATTTAATTTGTAATTAACCTTGAGCTTTTCAGCGAAGGAAGACATGGTAATGAATTCCACTGACACTACAAGATTGAGTCTCAATTGCCATTACAACTAGATTTTAGCGATCGATATAATCGACATATAGTCTCAGTGGAGTATCGGTAGAATACCAAAATGACCAATGGTGTCAAAAAAATTAGCAGACTTTTTGTTTGGGATTGGGACCACCCTCACCTCACCTTCAGAGACAAGAAATCTTAAATGAAAACATTACATAATACAAAGATTAAACACAAAAAAAATTCCTTCGATCCGTCTGGATTCGCGGATGCCAGACGCTATACCAACTCTAATATTTAATAATCTAATATTTTTTTTCAACCTGCATACAGGGTGTAAATTTGAGACGGGGCAGCAAGGCCAGCTACCTTGATCGTTGTAGTTACAGGAAAACGGTCCTAGAAGACTATCTATGAATTTTGAAGATATTTTGATTGGCATTCACAGATTTTGAAAAGATGGTTTTAAATTTTATATTGCTTTTATCTTGCTGACTAGCAAGATAAAAGGCAATTTTTACAAAACTTTTTTTATGCCATTCGATCCGGTCTCTGGTAATGATCAATAGTCTCTACGGGACCAACTGTGGTAAGAGTACTCGAAATGGCAGAAATCGCAAAAAATATTTTACCACACATTTTAAATGAAATTTTTTTGTTAGAAACGAAACTGGCCACTACTCTGCAAATAAGACTTAAGTAAAACCAAATTATAATCATATCACTATTTTTTAAATTTGGAACAGCTCTGTTTTGTTTTGTTAATAGAGAATTGTCACTTTTAAGACGATTTTTAATCAAAATGGTCTCAAGTGTGGAAACAAATTAATTGGAACGCATGGTCCTATCAAATGGCCACCGCGCAGTCCTGATCTGACGCCCCTTGATTTTTTCTTTGGGGCTATGTAAAAAATTAAATTTATAAAAAAATACAACAGTGTTCAATAATTGAAAAACGCACTTGCAGCAATTTTCAATAGAATCCATCTGAGTAGAATTTCAGCCGCTACTTGCTCTTTGCGGAAAAAAGCGAATCGATGCATCCGCCAAGGCGGCAATGAATTCGGGCACTTACTATCATAGACTTTTCATGTTATTTTGCTTTTCGTTATTATTTTTATTTTGAAATACATAATACGTTGTCAACTTGTTAGTTTCCTTATTGTTAGTTTCCAGAATAACTGATTACTAAATAGGTCCCTACAAAGTGTATGGTAAAAAGTTTTTTGCGATTTCTGACATTTAGAGTACTCTTACCTCAGTTGGTCCCATAGAGACTATTGATCCTTACCAGAGACTAAATCGAACGGCATAAAAAATTGCCTTTTATCTTGCTGACTGTACCATTTTTTCAAAATCTGTGAATACCAATCTAAATATCTTAAAAATTCATAGATAGTCTTCTAGAATCGTTTTCTTGTAGCTGCAACGATTAAGGTAGCTGGCCTTGCTGCCCCGTCTCAAATTTACACCCTGTATATATATTAATATTAATATTGTTGTGAATACATGAGGTTGAAAAAAATAAGTGTGACAGAGACTACGCGTGCGTGCGTGCGTGCCTCCGTGCGTGTGTAGTGAAGCTCAATTTTAACCATTTTATTTTCTGGAGCGTCCGATAGGAGAAGGTGTCAATTGTATATATACTATTTAGCATTTAAGTTGTGTCAATGTCAATGGCTACGCTCACCCAACAGAATTTTGGAGCAATAATATTTGTGCCCCAAAACTTTTGTTAATCTTTACCCAACTAAGTATGTTTATTCAGTTTTTTTAATATTCTATTTAAACACGGGTTAACATAATGCCAACCGCATCGTTCGTTGCAGATCATCCATAATTCTACTTAACTATCTTTGTTGGAGTAACTTAAGTATGTATTTATATATTTTATAGGCCAGGATACTGTTAGATTTGATAGTATGGTATTGCACATGACATCGAGTATAAAACCAGAAGTAGAGACGAAATAAAAATCCATCATTGGCAACTCATCAAGTAAATTATATCACTTTTAAGTATGACATCACACATTAGAAAGCTGAAATAGTACAGCGCCAACAACTGACCTGTGTGTAAGCTAATATATATATTAGCTAATAAATATATTCCGAAAATATTCTGTATTTATTGTAATAAAGATAATATCTCTAATAATGGCGGGCTGTTCCATTCGGTGGTATGGGAAAAACAGCAAAACATCTAATTACAAAACAAACGGAATCAAATTTCATCGGTAATTAAATATTAAATACGTAATTTTTCAATTTTCGTCCATTATATAGCAAAGCTAAGTTAGATCCATTTGAAGTGAAACAATTGACGACACCCGTCAATTGTTTTGAATTCGGGCTGGCCAATCGGAGCGCAATCGTCACCATAATAATTTGGCATAATGGTTTTCAAACAAATTAAATGACATTTCGTGTCTATTTCTAGTTATATACTCGATGGCACATGCCAATATATTTTAATCTGATTTCAGTCTGTAATTCTATCCGTCTTCGTTCCGCTCTGATAATAGTACATATTATACCCAAAATTTGAACCTAAAATTAATATTAAACGCGTCTTAATTTTCTTCGAAAAATTATTATCTTACCTTAGCACGCGTCAAGTAGCAAGCGTCAATCTGAAAAAAAGAGAAGAGTGTTCGTGAAAAATGTTGGCGTGTCTCAAATAGACTATCGTCATATCTTTCCATGATTTTTCATCTTGAAACAAAGTGTTATGTCCGATCTTACGACAGAGGCGATTTTAGTGCGATAGTGAACTGTCTCAATAGAAAAAAAAACATGGCGGATATCGATTACAAAACTTTTTTGTTATTGCTACGACATACATAAATCGAGACTCGCTGCTCTACAGGCAACGCGTAGTTAGCTGCAGGAAAGGGACATCACCGGCGAAATCATTCAAATTGAATTAAAACCACACAGATACGGTATTAAGATAAAACATGAAATGAAAAAATAAAATGGCAGATTTTTTCATGTAAAGAGGCAAACGAGCAAATGAAATAAAAAGATAATAATTATAACTTTTTATTTAAAGAAACCTATCTCAAATAGTCATGTGGAATATTTTCTTCAAATTTAAGTGGGACTACTACTGAAGTAACCTCTTACCAACAAAAACAGTCATCAAAACTCAAAATCGGTTCAGAAATACCGGAGTAGTCGCGTAACACCCCAAAAAATACAGTCGAATCTCCTCTTTTTTTAAGTCGGTGAAAAATAAGGTTATCTATCAGTGGTCCGAAATGACATTTTCCAGAAATCTTTCGACTTGGTGATAGGTTACCGAAAAATAATAATAATAAATTTGCCAAATCTTGAAAAAATACAGTGTCATAAGTAATATTCCATATCAATACGTTTACATTTTTTATTTGCCATATAAAACATACCTAACACCTTAGAATAATAACGCATAGAATGATAGTTTCATATCAAACGAACTGTCACAAGTGAGGCAAAAATCATATTCATGTAGGCTAGTTTTAGTAGTAGGTTAATTTTCGGTTTTAGTGAATATTTATATAAAAATACAAGTTAAAACGCGTTACTTCCTTGTGGAATGTGATATTAGTATCTATTTTATATTTGTCTGACGTATTTTTACACTCATTTACCGCACATTTCGTCATTTTTAGCTAAAATTCTTGATCTGTGCGCGGTGCCAGTTGGCCTTGAGCACTGAAGGCCTGCCCGCTCGTGTAGGCCCTTTGGGCGCGCTTCAATTTGCCTCACTTAGCGTGTGCGGACTAGGTTTCTATGCGTTATTATTCTAAGCCTAACACAAAATGTTTCTAATCACATCATGGGCGCCCTCGAATTCGACGCTTCTAGAAGCACTGCAGTGGCGCAACTATGACGCGGTCTTGAGATAATAAAGAAAATAAATGAACAGGAAATTATTCATCACACAAATATGTACAGGAAATATATATGATACACTTATGAACTACGAGCTACGATTTGTTATACTAATATCTGGACGAAATGGACAAAGTCTCAGCATATTGCTGTTTATCGTCCGTCTGTGTTCTCTTTCGGACTTTGTCGGCATATGACTACTAAAACACGAACCATAAGGTCTACAATAAAAATCATCATTATTAGTTTAATTTCAATTTACTTATTCTACTTTTTTACAACTTACTTATTCTAGACAAAATAAGTACTATTTAAACTTCATTTTTTTAGGATTAGAAAAAAAAAACGTGCTCAAATAAAAAAGTAGAGACCGTTTAGTCTCAACTAAACATCGTCGAACAAATTATCATTTTATAAAACAATTCCGTTTAAGATCTGTTTCTTTCTTTAAGTTTTTTATAGTACAAGTATTCGAAATATATCAAGTATGTAAAGATATTAAAGTAGAGCAGTGAAAGAGTTTATCCAGGGAACTCCAACCACCTTACCTATTTCTGCCGCCAAGCAGTATAATGTGAGTATTTTGCGTTCCAGTTTTGAAGAGTTAGGGTGCTGGTGAATTTACAGGCACATGGGACTTTTCAACTTATGTCTCCTCAGATCTTTGCGATTTAAAGCTCTGAGTGGCACAGCAACTGTTATGGACAGGCGTGTCATTTACCATCAGACGTACGACTTGTTCGTCCCATCACTTAGCATGAAAAGAAAAGGTATTATAAATTTCTCATTTCATTTATAAATAATAGTAAGTGCAGAAAGTAAAAAAACATAACACATCAAGGTAGTTAATATATTTGAGAATTTTGTTTCACAGTATATAATAAATTGCTTTGCTTACAAAATGACTGAATGAAATAAATACCAAAATGTCTTCTATTTAATGTTTTACAAAAAAGAAGTGTAGGTATGAATATCATCATGAGCAGATACAAGAAAGGATGGAATTTTTAAGAAGAGGCCGTAAGGTGAAACCGTACCCTACCCAAAAAAAAATGAAGACCACTTTATAGATTCGATTATAGGGCCTATTCATAACATTTAATACGATAATCCGGCAAATCAAATGGATTTATAAGTAAATACGGTCTAATGCTGAAATTTGCATCATTTAACCTGCTCGGATTAACATAACGATTGCAGCCTAAATAAAGCTAATTCCAGGTGAAATAAATGTCTTCAGCGCTAGTTTTAGTTGAAACTATTGTTGGCAATGTATTTTACTTGAATTATGAACCGATAGGTGTTTGGCACTTCAACGTATATCTTATAGTCTCTATTTCCGATAGTACCATTGCTAAGGCATACGTATAGTACAAATAAGAACAAGTTACAATATACAGACTGACTCCAAATTTAATATTAAAATACTGTTCACGACCATTAGAAGAGTACATCACCTTGACAAGTCCTATGTGCCTGTAATTTCACCAGCACCCTTATTACCCTTCAAAACCGGAACACAGTAATGCTGACATTACTGCTTGGCGGCAGAAATAGGTAAGGTGGCAATATTTCCCTGGACAAACTCTTCCACTAAGGATTTTCAGCTCCAGAAACTGAGTATTCCATCTAAATTTGACCAATCGTAGACAAAATTGAGATCCACTCCCTAATTGTTTCAGATAGCTAAAATCAATATTGCTGACAAAGTACTCTGTCGTTCAAACGTAGTCAATCGATCATCGAAATTTATTCGACGGCCCCTGCCTGTGTCGGCGGGAGATAAGACTGAGGAATGATCAGCCCATCAGCCAGACGACTCGACGGGTTCAAGAAAGGTTATTGCCAATTAAGTCCAGTCTACACGGCTTAAGCTGTAAGTGATTAGTGAGAACATTGTTTGATGAAGCTGAAATTTCAGGATGGTGCATCGATTGTCAGGGAATGTATTTCTAATGCTATCTGTGTAAGCCGTGGATACTTTTACAATCTGCCGTGACCATAGGAGATGTTAAGGTTTTTGTTTGAAAAAACAAATGTACGCGATTTAAATCCGGAAAAATTGTTTCATTTCCTATGTGTAACAATCGCGAAAACCTAACTGCTCAATAAAAAATATAAAGTTTCAAGTCCCATGGTCTGTAGTTTCACCAGCACCCTTAAAGCAATGTCACACAGGCGCTGCCGGTGCGTTGCGTCGGTGCAACATCATGATTTCAACGCACCGAATGCCACATTTGCTATACGGTGTCGATGAGTTTCTTTTGAAACAATTTTAATTTTATTTTATTCGACAAGCAGTAGTTATACTACTTTATTTTATATTCATTATTATTATTATAATTTTATTACTGACGATCATAGTTATCCCTTGACATTGTATTTCCAATTGTAATATTGTGACATTGATAACATGAAATAAACGATTCTATTCTATTCTATTCATATCCTACCCTCTTCGTCTCCTGGCCCATTGTCCTATATGCCGAAACCGTGTGGCATGTCGTTCTGCGCCTCTACCATGAGATTACATTGACAATTATCGCTAGCGATTGCTTAAAATATTTATATACAAAATGTTATTTCTTCTTGTGACCGCTAGGGCTGTATAATTTACCGTACAAAATTGTGAAGTCATTTACGCGATCGCTAGCGACAACTGTCACAGTAAACTCGTGGTAGAGGCACAGATTTATATGTAATATGTACAACGTAGCGTCATCGCTTAGATGTCGCAACGCCGATGCAACGCATCGTGTGGCATCGCTCTAACCTTCAAAACCGGAACGCACTAATAACAAGAAGAAATAACATTATCGCTTGGCGGTAGAAATAGATATAATGACAGAACTTCCCCGAAATAACTTCTTTACAAAGAGGTCTACTGCTGCTAAACAATTGAAGACAGAGACAATCATATTCAGAACGTTATTGTCTCTGTACCGTGGGCAAAGCATTTGAGATGATTTTTTTTGCGGATTATTGCATGAAAATCATCCCTCCGTTTGATGTCTGCAAACATGATCGACGTGCTGCAACACCGTGGCAGACTCTTCGGGATCAATTTATTGTACATTCATAAATATAATGGTAGTATATATATAGCAACCGGATGGTTGCTTCTAAATTATTACCCCAATAATTCGTTAATCTCTTTATATGGAAAACGGACTAAAACTCATTTTTTCAAACTTCCTTAATGTACAGAGAATTTGTTTTGATAAGTGTCGTATATAATAAACGAGAGCTGCGCAGATGAAGAGTAATACAATTTATTAAAGACAAAGAAGGCGGATTCTTCAACAAAACGAAATTGGTTTACTTTACCGGGCGTAATTTGTCTTGAAACTTTTTAAAGAAATTATAGCCTCTGTGCCTGAATATGAGAGCCACATTTAAAATCAAATTCTGTTATATGTTTGGTCTGTATTTATTAAAGTACGTTATTTTCGAATTTTTTAATTTTGACTCTGTGCTTCTACTTTTTTTATTATTTACGGCAACGGAATAAATTCATCAACCCTAATCAGTAATGTTTTTAATTCTATTTCAAAATATAAATATATTTTTAGTAGTTTTTGTGAATAATTTGTTATGAATAATTTCGTTCATGTTTACAACAACTTTTTTGTTCAAACAACTAATTTCGTTCGTAGAATCTTTAAACATCTCTAATGAAATTGTAATTTAGCTGAAGTGGCCTTTTATTCATAACCTTTTTATTCGTAACCATAACGGTCACGGCAAGTAGCAACATTTTGGTTACAAATATTTTTGTTATTGTAACAGCCTGGTTACTTTTGATAACAATGTATATTTGAATTTGGAAAGTCCTTAGTATATTAATCGCACTGCTCGCTAGCCGCTATTGACCGTCGCAAGAAAAAAGTAACATTTTGTTTACAAATATTTTACACGGTCGCTAACAACGATTCTCACTGAAAATTGTGGTAAACATACTGGCTGCTTTTAATAACTTTCTCTTTCAAAAATTTTCGTTTCAATTTGGAATGTTCTTGATAGCATTGACCTATTTTTGATTGGTTACTAAATTGCGGTGTAAAGCCAAGTGTCAAGAAGATTTCTGCAATCGGTAGTAGGCATTTTTTATACCTTCATCATGAAAAACTAAAAAAAAATAACCGTATCTGGTGCGCGAAATCGACTTGTCGTAAATCTGCCCAACAACGTCAAATAATTATTTTAGCAAACGGAAAGTTCCCTGTCTTGTTTATAATAAAAATTTAGTACATTCTATTCAACTGAATGTAGCCTGAGTTCCCTTGCAAGAAGTTAGCAGTGTATTGTAAATTTGTAGAGGATCCAAACTTTCTGAAAATTCACATATTTATTTACTGAATAACGATCGTACCTTTTTGTTACACCCTGCATAAAATCTGTTCTAATCTACAACAACAACAAACACAACAATACCCATTCTCTTGAGGTCATTAAACTTTTCGATTTATTCAGATCGTTTTTAAAATAACGTATATTTCTGCAGCACTGCGTTCTGGTTATGAAGGTTAAGGGTGCTGGTAAAATTACAGGCACATGAGACTTGTCAACTTACGTCTCAGGGTGATGGGTGACTGCACCCAGCACGGCAGTGCCCTTCAGATTTTTGTGATTTAAAACTCTGAATGACACTGCAACTGCTATGGACAGACGTGTCGATTACCATCAGGCGCACGACTTGTTCGTCCCGTCGTCACTTTGTATCGCAAACAAAATTGTCGACCAGATTTGCCCCAGCACTGTGGGTATTGGATGAGGAAGTCCCATGTCCGAATTTTTAAACAAAAATATAGGTATCGTAACTGACGATGAGGTCAACGGTAGACAATTAAATGATGCCTTTTCACTCCAGCCTTGAAAATACCCAAGTTATAACGTTCATGAAAGAAGTCTGCAAGATTTCCGGTAGGATTAGTTTTGGAAAAGAACTTTTTAAATTGGTAGTGTCTGTGTGTCCCGAATATTGCCACGGATTGAATTCCGTTACTCTGGTACTCATAGTACAAGGAATTTCTTTGTTTAAAACCAGGCGATTGCTGTGGTTATCCGGCATTTTTGTTACTACATTTTTTTTTATTTAATAAACTGTTGTTTATAATTTAACTATCATACCGCGCGAGTTAAATGACACGTTCAATAGCGGTTGTAATAACACAAAGACTTATTTACATGTGAATTTTTATCATATCATTTACACCTGTCTCATTGTTAATAGTAGCTGAATGGTTGGAATACTAGAGAAACTATGTTTGGATGTCCGTATAGTTTATTATTTATTTGATGTCACAATTCGAAATCACGTGAGGTGCGTCATTTGATGATCTGATTGACGGCATTTTTGGTAGTTACCCGCGGCAATATTGTCAGTAAAGAATTTAAAAATCGTGACCCACTAAAGTATAGAAACTATACCCACGCGTATAGAAATGAGACATGGTAAGATTTATAAAAAAAACTGGAAATTACGGAATGAAAAAACAAATATTTTTATATTAAAAAAGTTATGTTAGTGCAAAATATTTGTGTTTTGTATTTATTGTTGATCATCTTTAGTAGCCGTAGAGTCCCTTGTGAAAGAGTTCGACCAGGGCAATACTGCCGCCTCACCTGTTTATGCCGCCGAGCAGTAATATGAACAATAACTGCGTTCCGGTTTTGAAGGGTAAATGTGTTGGTGAAATTACAGGCACAAGGGACTTTTCAACTTATATCTCAGGGTGATGGGCGCAGTGGCATTGGCCCTCAGATCTTTGCAATTTAAAGCTCTGAGTTACACAGCAACTGTTATCGACAGGCGTGCCGCTTACCAACAGGCGCACGACTTGTTCGTTCCATCACAAAAAACCTTTTTTTAAGGCGGGATTTTGGTTAAGCATTCTACGATATTAATCGAGTTTTACCGCATCCTAACAAAGTCTATTTCATTTAAAAACTTTGTCTAAGTAGCTCTCAACATTGTTCCTTAATATCGGGAAATTACGAGTTTTCAAACAATTTTCCTGTAACGAAGTCATATTTCACTGGAGTAGGCTGCGGCATTGTGGGATACCTTCGTGGGTAGTAATTTCTTTTCGTGTGGTGCAATTCACGAGATTCTGCGTTTTTTTTTCTTTACAACACACTAGACTCTGCAGGGAATCAGTGCTTTGGAGGCCTTATTATGTTCTCTTCTTTATGATATCACGTGAAGGGACGAACAATTCATGCTCCTGGTAGTAAGTGACACGCCTTTCCATAACAGTTTCAGTGTCACTTAGAGCTTTAAATCACAAAAATGCGGAAGCATTGCCACTGCACCCGTCACCCTGAGACGTTATTGACATGTCCCATGTGCCTGCAATTGTAAAACTGCCTCGGTGGCCAGACGGTTACCATGCCGGACTGCCACGCAGGGGTCCGGGGTTCAATTCCCGGGCCGGGAGGAATATTTGTATGGCCTACATTTATTAAGTTTGGGTGTAATTTTGTGGTTGTCTATTTGTGTATCTATGGCACCTGCGATACAGGATTTTGTAGTGCGGTGTAAAAAAACATTTCACTACCATCCTTCAAAACCAGAACACAACAATTCTTACATTATGTTTGGCGGCAGAAATGAATAAGATGATAGAGTTTTCTTGGACGAACTCCTTTACAAGGAGCTTTTACTAAAATTTGTGCTGGATGTTAGATATAGTTTCTACTTTTATCTTTGTTGTCGTTCTTTTAGAAAATAAGTTAAATATACAGGTAAAGTAAAAAACCAGTAAGACAGTAACCGTTTAACTATTAGGAAAGGTAAAACTAGGATTTTAAAATTATATGAATAAAATTGGGTCCCCGCAGCAAGGTGCCCAAGATGCTGGCAGCGTTCCCCCTTTGTATTACTATGTTAATGCGTTGGGCAAGGTAGCTGCCGGCCCTTGGGTTTCCCAGACAGCCCATTAATTTTTATTTTAAATAAATTTTGTACAGGTGAAGGGCACTGGGACCCCACAGGCCAAGGGTTTCGACGGCTGTAAATAGGTAGTCAGAGCCGAGATCCTGGTACTTATTACTTTTTATTCTTTCCGCTAGCTCAGCTGTGGAGCCAGCCCTCTTGCTGGTGTGCTGGAGATGGGATGGGCCAAGTGTGTCGGCACATGTGGCGTCCCACACCAATCGTTCTTTTGTTTGTTATAATTGTTTATGTCACGGGCTCGTACACTGTGAACGACTGAACCACAAGGTCTTGTAGACATATACTCGGCCACTGCTGGAATATGGAGATGCTTGAGAAGCGGTAACCAAATATAACTTTTTTTATAATCTATTATTTGTTTATTTTTTGATAGGTCAAGCAATTTGTTATAAATTTTTGTGGTCATGACGTTTATGCTAGACGAATGTAGATTTAGGTAGAATTATGTTTTATTCTTAGACTACTAAATGACGGGACGAATAAGTCCGCCTGGTGATAAGAGACACGCCTGTCCATAACAGTTGCAACACCAATCATTGCTTTAAATCGCAAAGGTCTTAGGGCACTGGCACTGCGACCGTTACCCTGAAACATAAGTTGACAAGTCCAAGATGCCTGTAATTTCAACTACTCTTCGAATCTGGAATGCAGTAATTCTCACATTACTGCTTGTCGGCAGAAATTGGTAAGGTGGCAGTACTTCCCTGGACGAACTCTTTCACAATGACCTCTGCTGCTACTATTCATGGAACTGTCACTCTAATGTAAAATAACATTTTTTCGCAAGAATAAGAGTCATAATACCAATTTAATTTCAAGATGGCTGCTCTTCAAACTTGTACCACGTGAAAGCTTCTTAGAAAAAAAAAACGAATTCATTCTAATTTGTCGTAAGACGAATCTGTCGTTCTGAATCTTTAGCATGATTTATTATTCGCGAGTCGCGAGTCGAAGATTACAAATATTTGTAAAGATCTGTTGTTGTATGATAAACGATGACGTTAGGCTATTTGATGAATAACCTTTGACTTATAGATGTAACTTAGGAATAACTTGGGCTTAGCGTTGGAAAGAGACAAATGTAGAGAAACTAACGATGAAAAAAACTGTTCGATTTATAATTATTAATACAAAGATCCAATACATTTGAATGAAATTGAAACTGTGACTTGTTGAGCAGTTGATACTGTAATAGGACGTAGTCGTGGGTTAGCGTAGAGAGAGATTATATTTATGAACAAAGATTTACTGAGTATTTTAACTGCCTCCGTGGCCGAACGGTTACCATGCCGGACTGCCACGCAGAGGCCCCAGGTTCGATTCCCGGGTCGGGAGAAATATTTGTATGGCCTACATTTATTTCTCTCGTGAGTTTGGGTGTAATTTGTGGTTGTCTATGTATGTGTCCATGGCACCCGCGACACAGGGTTTCCCTAGTGCGGGGCTATGTTGTCTGTGTGCGTTATTATTAAAAAAAAAATTTCAGATCGAAGCTTGTTCTAGAACCACCATATTAATTTTTTACCATCCTGTTTTTTTAATATAATTGTAAACACAAACCTACATTTATTCAGCCAATATTTCTAATACAAATCATAATGCTCAGTCTACAATACCAACTGCTGCAGTTGGTATCAACTACTTCAGCAGTTATCAATGGCAGCCTCAAACTGTTGACTATGACTGCAAGAGCGGTCCGTTTATGTCGATCATTGACTAACTGCTCGAGCAGGCCGTGCATGGCCACCCTTAAATTCAAAATGTCAAATAAATGCGCCCTAAAGAATAAATTCGCACCACCATATTACATTCGTTCGTTCGTTCCCTCTCGATATCCGTATTGCCCCTGAGATCGTCGGTGACAAAATGACAAAATTTATATTAATATAATAATAATTAGAACCATCTTTTTTAATTTATTCGGTAGGTCAACAATAGTTACACCAATAAAATATCAGAAAATATACATGCATAAAACTTTAAACTAAGCTCACTGCAATTGTTGCAGAGTAAAAAGAAATTTACGAAAGGAAAAGTGTAAACATTAATTTAACCATAGAAATCACTTACAAAAACAAACAGTGTTAATATGTTAAGACTAAGCGAAAGCATAAACAAGAAGTGAGGTGAAAGATTTTAGGAAGGTGATGACATTTGGCGCTTGGTTCTTACTACAGAAAAGTAGTGTATAAATCAATCGTTGCTCTATGATCATTGTGCAACTGGCAAAGCCTAGCAATGGAAATTCGCTCCTAAAACGATCCGGCGAAAAGGCTTACAAAGAGGCTTTATTGGAAATCTAGATTATATCTAAAATGTCTCATCACTTCTCCAACGACAGCACTTGGAACTTTGTGAGTCTTGATTTATATGAAGAAAGTTTTTTGGCTTGTCCAGTGTAGAACGCCAAATGATTTACAAACCTCTTCTGTATCCTCTCCAATCTCAGTGAGTGAGTGGCAAAATGTGGACGTTACAGTGTGCTACAGTATTCTAGAATATTACGGAATAAGGTGTTATAGAGTATTAACTCTTCTTCAGTATGGTCGAGGGTTTAAGTCCCATCCGTCGATAAAGCTTTTATATGTGTTCGATCTTTGTACTAGTAATCATATTGATATGAGAATAATTGTCAAGCCTCGCCATAAGAATTTTTCGGAGAAACGGGAAAACCTGTTTTCCTAGATCAAATGGTAAAAATAACGGTCTTCCAAAAAATATACGGTACGCCTAAGAACATTGTCAAAAGAATGTGCTAATGTGTTACACGATAGGGTGTACTTTATCCGATTGTACAAAATCCTGAAAACAGGCTAAAATAAACATTCTAAATGAAATATTTGAGTATAAAAATATCTAACTTTGTACATAATTTTTATATGCAGACATTTCTGTTTTATGAGAACCAGCAAAATAATGGTTTAGAAGTGAAGCCAATTGAAGCTATTAGTTATTAATTTCACATTTACCCTAAAATTTGCAAATTGCCCAGCGGTTTAACGACACGCCGTGTCGCGTCAGTCGTCATCGTCGGCATCGATTCTGTGTCAATTCTGTTCCGCCTGTTCTTATTTAATTCATATTAATTTACAGCATTGCGTAACGCGAGAGGCGCCCCCCTCCTCACACCTCACATCTTAAAATCAAGTATTGAAATATCTCGCCTTAAGTATTTGTTGACCAGATTTAAGACCGTTAAGAATATCCGGTAGTGTATTTCTACACTTCTAAAACTTTATTCAACGTCGTATTTTAAAAACACTTTATACACCCACAATACATAAATACGTATATAATCGTTATATGTAAATAAAATTATTCATAGAATAAATTAATACACGATTACACGTGCCGATAATTTTAAAGGGTTATTTGTTGAATTCTAACAACCTCTCAGGCTCATTTCGTCGACTTACGGCAATTAATGACTTCTTGCAATAAGCCGACGATTTATTACGAACATCATAAACAATAACTTTCGTTATTATTATTTAAATATTCAAGTATATTATCGTGTAATTATTAAATAATATTTCACGATAAAATATTTGAATATTAAATAATATGTCACGATAAAAAATTACAACTTCCCCTCCTCATCGTAGTCTGGTTTTCCACTCCTACGTTGTGGATATGCCAAGGACTCGTACGAAAAGTTTCGCTTCCACGTTTATAAGGCAAACTGCTATGGAGTAAAATTCCCTGCCCACAGACTTGTTCTCTGAACGATACGACTTGGGCCTTTTCAAGGCGAGAATGAGTAGCCATTATTTAGGAGTACCGGGTGAGATTAACAAAAAAAAAATATAAACAAAAATACAAAACAAATATGGTTATTTTTTTAGACAACCACAAAATACAACCGAACTCGCGAGAGAAATACATGCAGGCCATATAAATATTTCTCTCGGCACGGGAATCGAACCTAGGACCTATGCCTCCTATATAATAAGGCCACTTGTTGTACATTATCTTAATGTGTTAAATTACTGCGTTTTTGACTCGCAATTATTTCAATTTTGCAATTACGAGGCAGTCAATTACTGCGCAATTATCTTTAGACCAAAATAATGGTAACAGCACAGTACAAAAACGATCTAAATAAACCCACAACCGCACAACTCTTGAATGAACGCGTTTTGTAAGCCAAACTCTCGACCTGTTCAGTTATAATTTGAACTTGCATCAATGGTTCTCACCTCAAACTGTTAACTGGGTTAGTTGATTTTCTATAGCTCGTTGTTACATTGTGTGAAAGGTTGCAAAGATCTCGTGGTTATTACTTTAGAATACTTGGTAAAATAACTAATCAAATGCTTAGATAATGACAGCCCATATAATAATGCCGTAGACAACAGGCGGGTTTTGGAGATCCAAAAAAGGGTACAGAAGCTTAGGCAAGGAACTGATGCCCTGGACTGACGTTCTTAGAAGAGAATAAAGTTCATTTATTGTCTGTCTGGTATTATGAACATAATCACCGTTCTCACAATGTACCCGCTACGGGCGTACAATGTTTAATGTATAAGTACGTAATGAAAATATTATTTTAATTATGTATAAATATCGAAATAGCTGGGAAGAATGGCTTCAATGAAAACAGAATTACAACCAGCAATAGAGTCGACACTAAAACAGGTCCAATTCAAATTTTTCCCGTACTCTGGCTTTATTTCGGAATTTATATTTTTACGAAAGACATTAAATAATAAAATAATAATAATAATAAAACCATTTATTTCAGGCCATAGCCCATAAGATAATAGTGTTAGTTACAAAAGAAAACCTTAGAACTATGTTAGTATGATTACATTGAATTTTGAATATATTGACAGAAGATTTAAATATTAAAATTTGGAAAATGCACAATTATTGCTTAATTTGACCCGTTGTAATATTTACCCAAAACTTTAAAATTTTACAGTCAAAACGATGGGCAAACATCCTCAGGATGCCATTGCCACTGTCACGCACTCGCTTTAGCAGAGATGACACTCTTTTACGCCTGATGGCATAAAAGTCATCTGTTCGCGCTTCAGCAAACATGCCGGATGCACTGCAGTGCCGTGGCAGTCCCAACAGCATCCTGAAGATGTTATTATATTGTACTCGTATTGAATTGTATGTACGCTGTGTATATCTAACCCATAGACTACTCGAGTACATTGACTGACAAAAAGCTTTGAAAAGCATAACTTTCACGTCTTTTGTACAACGAGTGAATCTACGGGCCAGCATGTTTCCTCTCACAGCCAGCGCTCTGCGCTCCCTTTCAATATCTAGATCATCTTTCATGCTGTCAGTAATAACGTGACCAAGATATCTAAACCTATCAACTCTATTAAGAGGCGTGCCACCAAGCGTTAACGATGGTACAACATCTGGATAGCATTTACCTGCCTTTACAACAAGCAGTTCACTTTTTTTTGAGTTGTACTTCAGCCCATGCTTGGCTGCATACCTCTCACACACTTTGAGTAATTTCCTGAGCGCATTAATAGACGGCCCCAGCAGCACCATGTCGTCAGCATAATTGATATTATTGACGCATATATCATCAATAAAGCAACCAACATGCATGCTGCCGAGTTCATCCAGAAGCTGATTAATGTACAGATTGAAAAGCAATGGTGACGTAAGCCCCCCCTGCCTCACACCGCAATCGAGTCGGTAATCATCGGACACCTTGCCTGCCCATCTCACCTGATTTACTTGGTTATTGTACCAATATTTAAGCAAAAGTACGCATTCCGCCGGCACATCCGTGCGTCCTAGTTTGTCCCATAACAGGTCGTAATTAACAAGGTCAAACGCTTTTGACAGGTCCAGGAAACACGCATATACCGGCGTTTTCCTTTCAGTATAATACTGAATAGTTTTCTTAAGGCACCAGATGGCACTTTCAGTAGACAGACCCGCTCGGAAACCAAATTGAGTGTCATTCAATTTTATATGTCTACTGAGGTGGCTATTAAGCAAACTATCCAATATTTTAGCAATTATAGTTGCAAGTGAGATGGGTCTATAGTTAGCCAGATCCGAAACGTTACCCGTTTTGTTTTTTACCAACGGCACTACAATAGTTCGCATAAGACCCTCTGGTAAGTAAGAGTGACGCAAGCACAACGTATAAAACATTGCCAAAATTCCCGGTAAATGTTCCCCCGCATACCTGAGATGCTCGATGCTGAGACTGTCGTGTCCTGGGGATTTTCCTCGCTGCATACCATTTATAATAGCCGCGACTTCCTTTGCGGAAAAACTTACTGTACTCCCCCCCAATGCAATCCCACCATCGCGCATACGGCAGGGCATAGTATTCAACGGTGAGCTGACTGTGAAAAATTTTTTAAAATTGTTGGCTATGTCCACACGATCACTCACCCCCCCAACACTCAAGGGAGGACTTGGGGTCACATTCCACTTATTTGTGTTTTTCCAAAAGCTTCTGAAGTCCTTTGCCGAATGGTGTGATGCTAATATGTCACATTTAATTTGCTCTTGCCTATTCTGACACCATTTCAGCTTTGACTTAAAAAGCCTTCGGCTCTCTGTCATTTCGTTAAATATTACACCACTACGTGGTTTTCCTACTGACATCCACACTTGAAATTTAGCCCTTGCATCCCGATGAGCGCTAGCTACATGCTTGTTCCATCCTGCTATATAACGTCCCTTTCTACAACATTTTCGTACTTTCGATTGTCGAGAAGCAGCTTGCAGTGTACTTATTACAGTTTTATATACGTTATCCAAGAGTATGTAATGCTTAGGATTATGACACATTTTATCCTCACAGCGCATTAAATCAGACGGAAACTCTACTAGACTGAGCTTTTCCTGACATATTGAGTGATAGAGGTCAATTTGGGCCTTTTGTCTTTCTCCCCACACAATTTCATTGTATAATGGTTTACAATTATCACACTTAACTCTTACTACACCAATATCACATTCCATAAATAGGGGCAAATGGTCGGACCAAAACACGTCATGCTTCACCCATATATTACGTACTGTTTCACGTGCAGATGTGGTGACAATGAAGTGATCCAACCACCTGTTACAATTATGTGCATCACTTGTAAAGGTATACGTGCCCGAGGTGCGGCCTAACTTCTCCATATCAATGCAGCACCAGTCCTGTTCGTCACAAAACTGCACTAGTTCGTTCCAGAATAATTCACCTGGGTGTGCATTGAAATCACCCAAGACATACACAGCTTCAATTTCACTATTGTCATCAATGATCGCACTGATTTTACCTAAACACTCAGTGAAGATAGGAAAGTTTTCAACTGAGCTCACAGGCATATAAACACAGAACACTAACATTGATCTATCATTTACCACTATTTTTATAGCTGCTAATCTTACGTCATGACACTCAATTACAGAAACCGAAGTAAATGCGCTTTTTCTCCACAAAATTGCTACTCCTCCATAGGGTCTCCCCTTCAATAACCCTCCGCCAGTGTCGACCGCAGAGGTCCCAGTACTGGCAAACTCTTCATCCACTGACTTTAGTAGTGGTAGGTCATGAGGCATTAACCATGTTTCTTGTAGTGCTAGTATGTCTGCCGTTTTGCATAATTTTCTCACATCTTCCAAAGATCTCTTTAGTGATTTACAATTAAAACTAACGAATTTAGTATACGAGGTATTTGATGTATCCATAAAAAATAATATATATATATACACATTTATTCATTAATTATTACTTTCACAGCCATTAATAATCAAATTGATTAATAACAAATTTGTTTAATCAGTACCTCATTTCTCGAGCAGTACCCTTACTCTTGCTGTATTAAAACCATTTGAGAAATATATACCGTATAGTATACGTGCTCTATTTACTTCAATTGATATAAAATCATTGGTATATATGTAAAATACCTATTGAAAACAGTGGTTTTCTTTTTTCTTGCAAAATTACGAGGTAAGTTTGTGTTTTTCTCCTATCATGTTTTTACATCATTTGTATGTATACCGTAAAATGCCCTAACTTTGCACGGATTTCGAGGTTTTTTTAAATTATTTTGACTTGAGTAGGAAATTCATTTATGACTTGTAAAGAGAAAATGGAAATCAGAACTTTATGCTCTTAGTAAAACAACTTATTATAGCCTACACCTCATATTTTTTGAGAAATAAGCTTTGCAAAACGCAGGCAAAGTAAATGGCATGTCCTCTACTTTGCCTAGGCAAAAATGTCGCAGTTAAATTAAATATTTCCAAATAAGCCGATTTCGTGTCCATAGAGTATTGGATTAGTAGATTAGTTCAACAATGTCCTAAAATCCAAAACGTTTTTCTTTTTTTTCTAGAAGGTAGGCAAAGTTAGGTAGGCTTTTTGAGCATTAAGTACATATGAGTGGAATCTTTCAGGGTTGTCACCATAGGAAATAAAACAATATAAATTTTAAAAACTCAAAAATCATCAGTCTTAATCGTTTTTATTACGCACATTGGTAACAATTTGTAGTTATGTAATATCTAACAAAAATACTCTTCTAAAATAATATTAATTAAGAAAATAAATCTTCTATCGCAAATGGGTGGATACCATCGCGGACACCGGAGGTGAACCACTTTTCAACCTTAATATTAAGGGAATTAGGTCGAAAACTAGTCTACTTCAAATGTCTGAGATGATACCTACCTATATATTGTAATTAAATTACAATAGTTACCAATCGTTGGTAGTTATGAATTTAGACCCTTTTATAAATCAACACAAGGCGGACAGGTTATCAATAACCAAATTAACAATATAGGTGTATGCTTAAATGCTAAAAACAATTAAACTGCTATCTCACTCGCGCATTGCAGATATAAAATTACTGTTTATAGTTATGGAAAATTGCAAACAACCAAGTCGCAAAGAATAGCATAGGTACATGAAAACTTGTTTTGATCTATCTGATATAAAAAATTGTGCTAAACCCTTAAGGTTTTTCTAACCGCGTGTTTGTTTGCAATTTTCCATTGTTATGTACGGTGATTTTATATCTGCATTGAGCGAGCGAGATAGCATTTTAGCTGTTGTCAGCACCTTAAAAATAATCAAAAATTACAAACTTAACATGATCAGACAAAATAAATGTTATCTTCATCCTGCATTAAAACATATTCGTCAGGATTTTCATTTATTTGCAAAAGTTCCACTACTTTTAAAATGGAATCTTCAGGGACGATGTCTTTATCAACAATGCGCTTAGGTTTTACAAACTTCTTGTCATTGTTTTTGCCAGTTGTTTTGTAAAAGGCTATTGAGTAACGTCCTGTATTAAAATCTTTATTTTCGATCACTCCTATGTAGTATTTCCACGATTTTCTTACATAGTATCTTGTTAGGACTATGTCTCCTATATTAAACTGTTTCTTATAATTATATAATTCTTCAATAGTGTTCTTGTTAGCCCTTTTTTGTGAAATTTCCTCTGAATCATCAATATTTTGTAATGAATCATTTACCTCACCTAAGCCTTCATTTAAGTTTTCCTTTTCGTTATTAGCTTCTTGTAGCTGCTCTTCTATTGTATTAAACGTAGGTTGCGAAATTTGAGGTTCAAAATCGTATTTCACTAAATCGTCATTTATCACCTCGCTGGACACATCACATATATCTGAATCGTCGTGTTCGCTCATGACTACGTCACTGTCTGTTGTAGAACTGTTTAAAACTCTCCTGCATTTTTTAATTCTTTTGGCTTCTTTGACGGATTGCTTCGAACACAAACGAGACCTTTTGCATTTAATTTTTTTATCAGTAAAGTAAGTTTCCTCTTCTTCCTCGCTACTACTAACAGTGCCATATACGTTTATGTTTGTAATAACTTCTTTTGGGGGCTCATTACTATCTTTTTCAGATTTATGAGATGATGATTTCATTTTGCTATTTTTATCTATTTCAAACAAATTAATGGGAACATTTTTTATACCATAAAATGCTGCGTTTTCTTTGGACCATTTGATATCTGAGAGAATAGTTATCTTTGTACCACTTTTGTCTTGGTTTGATATTTTTGTCGTTGGTGATAAATCTATGTTACTTTCCTGAATACTATTTTCTTTGTTTGATCTTGAATCCGATAAAAGTGTGACCGGTGAGAGTTTTTCGGAACGGGTAACTTGTTTTTTTTTATTTCTTGTCACTGATTTTTTTGGCTCTAATACTTCTTCCTCAGAAACTGATTTTCCTGCAGTTACTTGCAATTTATAGTTCCTTCCACATTTCATTGGCTTGTTTTCTCGGGCGCCTTTAAGGTATTCCAGGAGGGTCTGGTCAAATGACTGCTTCATCTGTTCTGTTGGTTCGGGAATTTTTTGAATGACTTTAGAGGCATTTAATGGGTAAATGCCTGCAGCTTCAAATCCGCTTTTTAAATTCTGATTATCACTTGTTCCTAATTTTTCCATAAGTTCTTTTAGAAGTTGTGGAAAATGGCATTTATTTATGGTTGTAGCATTTTGGTTTGACAACTTATAATGGAGCATGATTTTTCGCCAGTGTCTTTTCATCGGACCAAAAAATGCTAAATCTAGCGGCTGAGTTAAATGAGTGGCATTTCGTGGCAGAAACACAAATCTTATATTGTTTTCGCGGCATAGCTTTATAATCTGAACGCTTAAATGTGACGATAAGTTATCGCCTATAACTACTTTTGGTCCATCTAAAGCAGTCGCCCAAGGCATAATAATCTTCTCAAACCAGTCTTGAAAGCATGTCATATCAAACCAACCTGATTTTGTTCTATTGTATAGACAGCCTGGTGGACCATCTTTACACCAACGACTCCATAGGTGCTCAGATTTGTAAACTACGTAAGGCGGCAAACATTTTCCGTCAGCTGTACCGGCAAACATAATTGAGACGGAGCTTTTACTGGAGTTAAGTATAACTTCAGGATGCTTTGTTCCTTTTTTGAAAATTGCTTTGCTGCTGCCGGGGTCATCGCTCAGATTGGTTTCATCGTAGTTCAGCAAATGTGACGGTGGTACATTGTGAAGTGAGCATTCGAGATTTTTAAAATATTCATTTAACTCAGCAACGGTTTTCGACGCGCGACTTCTTTTTATATTTTGCGTAGTACGTTTTGTCATATTATGACGCGCTATAAAATTACGTGCCCAACGTTCTCCGGGCATCTTCCCATGAAAAATATGCAATTTATCATTAATTTCCAAATACTGAAACACAACAAGTCGTAAATCTAGTAAAGTCAGTGGAGAGCCAAACTCAGCCGCGATATTTATCGTGTCAGCAATTATTTTTTCGTCGACTTCACTTAGTCTTGTAGGACGCCCAAATGATTTTTCATGACATTTGTTGACTTTATTTAAAATAGTACGTCTGGGAATCCCAAATTGTTTTTCTGCCTCATATGATGACAATTTCTTTGATTTTACGAGATCAACGGCAATGTCTAGCATTTCGGTAGAGTAATTCACGTAATGCCGACTATTATTTTTGTTTTGAGAACTGGTTCTTATCTTGTTTTGAGACATCTTCTGCCTCTGCAAAAATCAGAGGCACGTTTTAGACTTCTTAGGTACTTAGGTTTTAGAATATAAGTACCTACCTATGTATATATCTATCTATGTATGTGGTGTGTATATTTCTACCTACATTAATTACCAATGTAAAAATTTGTCAAAAAGAATGTAAAAATATTGTCTAATAGATATTATATTAGGTAGGTACTATTTTAGTTTCAAAATTAAAAGTGACAACCCTACCCCTAGGCAAAGTTTTGTCGATTTTTCATAAAAAACGACACACGATTTGTTCTTCTTGATTTAACCACTAAAACTCGCTTTACAAGTGCAAAATATGGATAAAAACACAGAGGGCTATTTTTCATTTAATACTATGGTCCTTAAAACCCGTAAAAATACTTTAAAATACTTACAATAAAATTTTAAAGTGCAGCAAAAAAGTCACCGGCCACCATTTGAAAAATTCTGACGTTCACTGACATTTGACATCTGTCTTGTAAGAACCAAAAGTAAGTGTTGCCACGCGTAAATAATCGTGTCATAGATGAGATCTTGTAGCTAGAATAGTTTACTAATGAAATTTAAATAATCTGTTCAGGCAATGTAAGGCTAGGTAGGCCAAATTAGAGCATTTTACGGTACTTAGAATAATAACGCATAGAATGATAGTTTCATATCAAACGAACTGTCACAAGTGAGGCAAAAATCAAATTCATGTAGGCTAGTTTTAGTAGTAGGTTAATTTTCGGTTTTAGTGAATATTTATATAAAAATACAAGTTGAAACGCGTTACTTCCTTGTGGAATGTGATGTTAGTATCTATTTTATGTTTGTCTGACGTATTTTTACACTCATTTACCGCACATTTCGTCATTTTTAGCTAAAATTCTGGAGCTGTTCGCGGTGCAAGTTGACCTTGGGCACTGAAGGCCCGCCCGCTCGTGTAGGCCCATTGGGCGCGCTTCAATTTGCCTCACTTAGCGTGTGCGGGCTAGGTTTCTATGCGTTATTATTCTAAGTATGTATATATTTTTTTTATTCTGCGTATGTCCTCAATTTTACTACATATTTTTCTCAAAGTAATTGATTCAACCAAAGCCATTTGAGATTGCATAGACTCTTAAATGGTTAACGGTTGAAAAAGAAGATGTCTGTCACATTGTAATTATTTGCAAACTATGTTAAGATAATTTAAGTCATAGGTACTAGCCGACGCAGGGATTCGAACCGACGGCCTTTTATTTGCGAAACAACCGTTCTGCCTCCAGGCTACAACAGCCCTTGTTGTTGTATGAAATAGTTCGATGTGTTTATGGATAAAATCACAAGATAAAAATCTCGCTGACTTTTCGGGGTCAACCCAACCAAGGTTAACAACCGTTTGCACATTGTTAGCCAATATGGAAAACTAAGAAGCCGTGACAACTTAATAGTTTCACCTACCGCCTCACAAGCAGAGACCATGGGTTCGAATCCGAGCTTCATGTGTGAAACTTATTTCGATATATAAAGGAAAACATCCTGATGAGACTTGCGCGTTGAAGAAGATTTACAACCATCGGAACTCTTTTGTTTAAGTGATGGTACGGACAACTCATGCACCTGGACACGCCTATGCATAACAGTTGCAGTGACACTTCTTTCTGCTTTCTTTCTATTCTATTTACTTTCTGTTTTACTTAATTTGTTTCTCTTTTTAGTAAAATCATAATTACAAATAGTAAGCGGAAGGCCCCTGGGTCAAAGCAAAATGGAATGTATTGTGCAACTAATAGCGACGTTGCCAAGGGCAACGGCACGTTAATTCCCCAACTATGGGGTAAATATCCTTGGTAAACACTCTGTATTATCTGTCAGCCTAGCTCATTCCCAATAGGTATGACTGTCACGTCTGTCCACGATACTATGGTACTGATACTCTTTGACAAAATTCATCACTAAAAGGGACTGTTTGGAACATGTAGTTGCTGCAAATGTTCTTGTCTATAGATTAAAGTCGTTGGTTTTTAATTTATAGAATAGATACCGCATGGACTTTCTGCCCAACGCAATACATTACGTAGGCCACACTAAAAGTTTTGTACTCCTGGCGACTCATTAATATTCCCAATTCAAATGCTATATTTAAAAAAAATATAGCATTGTATCTATCGAAAGAAGTCAATGATCGAAAGCAATATTTTTTTGGCGGGAACTTGCTTGTCATTTTTAAAATTTGACCAGTTGAATTGCATGCACTGAAAATTAATTTAACGCGTAAAATTTTTGAGAACGACGATTTTTTTATGATTTTAAAAGTTCTCTTTCTCCACAACAGTGCTGTGCTCCCCTTCAAAATGCTTTTGGCCTTGAAGCACCACATTTAAGCACTGTCAGGCGTAGGTACGCTGAATTTTGTCGTAGTCGTGTTTCTCTGCATGATGAGATTCGTGAAGGTCGTCCGTCAGCTGCAGTAAATAATAAAAACGTGACTACTGTCAAGCGACTCATTGTAGACAATCGGCGTGTCACCTACGACGAGATTCGTGAACAATTAAATATCGATATGAGACAAATTAAAAAAAATGCACAAACATTAGCAAGTCAGGAAACTTCGTTGTCGCTGGAAACGGGCTCGTGTTGTTTGGTGCAAGCAAATGTTGCTAGAGTTTGACCAGGGGCGTTCAAACGTTTTTTATGACATCGTTACAGGAGACATGGGTTTATTGTTACGATCCGGAAAAAACAACAGCCCAGTGAATGGGTCTTCAAAGGTGACTACAGATCAACAAGCCGGAAGCGTGGCCAAAAAGATGATAGCGAGTTTTTTCTCTACAACGGGTCATGTTTGCTCTGTTGCCTTAGAACAACAAACAACAGTGAATACTGAATGGTACAAAACCGTTTGTCTGCCGAAGGTTCTCGAAAAAGTTCACGATAGGCGACCGAGAAGTCGCATTTTTAACCAACACGTTGATGACGTACCCAGATGAGTGGGCTTTGTGTTTTAAAAAAATATTTGAGCATATGAAAAAGTGTTTAAAATGTAACGGATAATATTTTGAAAAGTTGTACAAAAATTTAAGTGTGGCCCTCGTACAAAGAAACAAGAGATGTGTCATGAACATAATAAAGAATATTTTGAATGGTATAACAATTATTGTCATAACAGATCTGATTGCAGCATTGTCCTACTTCAATACACTTGGACCTGATGACCTTTTGGCTTATTATGGATGACAGAATGCGTTTGGTCCTCTTGAGGACAGTTTTATTAACTTGGAACTTTATAATAACGTGTAATGCAACCATGGTATGGTCATAACTAATTATACATAATAGGTAAGTGACATAGAAATTAATTTTAATCATAAAGGGAAACGTGCCGTTGTCCATACTTACAGAGTTTTTCGTCACTAATTTAATAGCAATAATAAAACATGAGCTGTAATGAAATCCGCATCCTCTTGGGTAAGGCAGCTAATAACATGCGCACGCGCCGATCGGTAATTAATATTACAACAATGCATTGTCGTAACATTGTCCTACATCGCGAATATGGTAGAGACGGCCGCAAGTTTATACCTCAACGCAATCTAGTAAAGTATTCCGAAGTTCTTCTTCTTTGAGGTTAAATTCTACAAGCCACATACGGAACAACTTATGTACATTCGACGCACTACACACACGCGCGATTTTAAGCAGAGATTTAAGCACGCGACTGCGTCGATGCAATCGCGCGTTTAAAATATAATCTAATCTAATATAATTATATGATATAATAATGTAATATAATAATAATAACAATAACGTTTGGTCATAATATGTAAAAAAAAATACAAAAATTTTTAACAAAATTCTCTTTTATTTTTTATTTTTTATAACGCACACACTCAACGTAGCCCCACACTAGGGAAACCCTGTGTCGCGGGTGCCATGGACACACACACACAGACAACCACAAATTACACCCAAACTCACGAGAGAAATAATTGTAGGCCATACAACTATTTCTCCCGGCCCGGGAATCGAACCTGGGATCTCTGCATGGCAGTCCGGCATGGTAACCGTTCGGCCACGGAAGCAGTTACTTTACTTAGTTAGTCTTTGGTTTGGCGTTATTCTTTTAATACTAATAATGCTTTTATCGATTACCTGCGAGGCAGGCTTTGCCTAGTGCAGGAATCGTAGGAAATTGTCTGTACGCGATATATGCTACAATTGAGTTGAGTTACCTGGTTCTTTGTCGTAATTTAACTTGTAATATACATACACAATTTCATTTGTAAGTATTCTTTTTTTGTATTTTTGGTTTATATCGAAGCAGTCACGCGTTTGCATCGATTTTATCGTCTATAAATCGCAATGTATTTAATTCTATATTCTATTTGATTCTGACCAGATCAATGTAAGAAAAGTTTACTAAATAATTTGTTCAGAAATAAACGTAGTGTATGACTTAGAGACAAAAATTATTACAAAGTGACTGGTTTTTTAGATAAACGTTGACATGAAATTAGTACTAAGCACTAAGTGTAATATTTTATAGTTTAACATTGATAATTACCTATTTTTTGTTATTAACCGACTGATTATTTCTAATGTACGTCCAATGACAGTTTTATAATTTAAAGTAAAATTTTGCGTGGCTAATCAGGTATTGATTATTAAGTACATTACATAAATACAAATTTCAACAAAAAAGCTGGAAGTCCATTACATTTTTCTACACACACTTTCTTACGTATTCAGCGCAAGAAGGCTCTCAGAACATGGTCGACTAGTGGTCACGTGTCTTAGAGCAACGAGTGTACACTCGGCAATAAATCAAGTTATACAAACAGTCAATTTATTATTACACTGCAAAGATAAAAGTCATAACCACGGCGTACAGGTCAATGATCGGAATAAGTAAACTAGAAAGTGGAGACGTCTTTATGACAACATTTTTTTGTTCCAAATTTCTTCGTGATTCAGAAAATCACTTAAAACATTAAAAAGAACGTTACTTGGGACAGTTAGGGAGACTATATGTATCTAAACTTCGAAGCCACCAAATTTTCGGAATAGTTAAGAAAAGTGCGACAAAATTATACAAATTAGAAATATTAAGATATGAAATCCAAACGTGTTATTGATCCTAAAACTATCGAAAGTATATACATACATGACTAGATTTAGAAAAAAATATGTGCACTTTACAAGGATATGTTTCCTTAGGATAATAACGCATAGAATGATAGTTTCATATCAAACGAACTGTCACAAGTGAGGCAAAAATCAAATTCATGTAGGCTAGTTTTAGTAGTAGGTTAATTTTCGGTTTTAGTGAATGTTTATATAAAAATACAAGTTGAAACGCGTTACTTCCTTGTGGAATGTGATGTTAGTATCTATTTTGTTTGTCTGACGTATTTTTACACTCATTTACCGCACATTTCGTCATTTTTAGCTAAAATTCTTGATCTCTTCGCGGTGCAGTTGACCTTGAGCACTGAAGGCCCGCCCGCTCGTGTAGGCCCTTTTGGCGCGCTTCAATTTGCCTCACTTAGCGTGTGCGGACTAGGTTTCTATGCGTTATTATTCTAAGTATGTATCGCTTAACTGTGAGTACAGGGAATTATGGAATAAAAAAATGAATGTTTGTGGAAAATATTTGTGTTCCATATTTATGGTTCATCATCCAAACAAACTCGTTCAGGGTAGTACTGCCACCTTACCTATTTCTGCCGCCAAGCAGTAATGTTAGCATTACTACGTTCCAGTTTTGAAGGGTAAGATTGCTGGTAAAACTACAAGCGCATGAGACTTGTCAACTTATGTCTCAGAGTAACAGGCGCAGTGACAGTGCCCCTCAGATCTTTGCGATTCAAAGCTCTAAAAAAGCTATCGTCGGACAATAAATTACGGTTAATTACACAATAAAAAACATGTTATAGTCATCGCCAAATAAGGGGCTAATATTTGACACGTGTCATCGGGACATGAATAGGAGTTTATTGTTTCGTTGATTGTATTCAAAGTTACATACTATCGTCTGCTTTAGCTGTCAAACGACGACTATAAATATCATATTTATTGCCCTGTTCTCATTTTAATCCCGTAGATTTTCAATATTTTTTACATACAATAAAAAGTAGTTTATAACTGCATAATTTCAAACTAATGTGGTTTTTGGTCGCAAACATCCACTAACCGGGATGATGTGATGTGTGTGATGAAGTAATCTTATAAGGCCATTGACTTTCAATTATATGGACGTCGGGTCCGCGCTAAAAAGTGTCCGAACTTATAGGGCGTTAAAATCGTATACAGAGCGTCATTCACGCTTTAGTCTTCGTTTGTTCGACTGACAGCGAAGCAAGCAAAATTGGACAGTACTGCGATGACATTACAATTTAAATTCAACGTTTTAGCGTTTTCATATTCCTTTATACGTTTAAATAAGTTGAATTGGGACATTTTTTTCGTGGTTTTTGTATTAGACCCGTCGTCCATTTATTTGTAAGTCAATGTATAAGGCTCTGTAAATTACAATGTACAATTCTCAATAACCAAGGTACAACCCATCGCAAGCACATTGAACCATCCCTGTCTTTTTCATGACATGTAATATAATTTAAATGTTGCTTATAACGTCATGAATGCAGTGCATATTGTTTATTTTGTGACCAATTTTGTATGACATAAAAAATAAAAAATAAAAAGGTATTTGTTTCTCCACAAAACATAACGAACACAATACTTAAAAAACGAATAGAAACATAAACAATGAGTGATGTGGACAAAAAGGTTAAAGACTCAGCATTGCTGATTTTCAGTATTCAAGCTAGCTAACTTGGAATGTAATGTCTGTTTTATTATAAATTAACGAACTTGTAACTTGTAACATCGTTACCAAGCTAACAAGCACGACGAAGTGACATGCCTGTCCATAACAGTTGCAATAGCAATAGTTTCGTCCACGTAAGTACTGCCACCTTATCTATTTCTGCCGTGAAGAAGTAAAATGAGCATTACTGGTTTCCGGTGCCGGTGAAATTACAGGCACATGGGACTTGTCATCTTATGTCTCAGAGTGACGGGCGCCGTGGCAGTGCCCCTAAGATTTTTACAATTTAAAGCTCTGAGTGGCACTGCAACTGTTATGGACAGGCGTCTCGCTTACCACCAGACGCACGACTTGTTCGTCTCGTCACTTGGTATTATATAAAAATAGTTACAATGTCACTCAGAGCTTTAAGTCGCAAAGATCTGAGGGGCACTGTTCCCGTCACTGTGACACATAAGTTGACAAGTGCCATGTGCTTGTATATTCACCAACATCCTTAAAACCGGAACAGGTGGCAGTACATCACTGGACGAACTCTTTCACAAGGAGCTCTGCTAAAGCATAAAGCAAGGGTTTCTTTCCTAAAGCATCCATGCAGCCAAATACGCAAAGTGAATTTTAAACAATTTATAATTGCACATCAGTCAAGGTGCAGTTCCCATTATGGTTATTACCCGACCGCAAAAAAGGTCAGAACAATCATTGCACTCAACTTGGCCATGTAATACTGAGATTTTGCAAGAATTGCGACTATGGCTGATATCCTTTGAGAATTTGAGCAACGTTAGACCGATAATATAACAATAGGGCCTTTGGGTGGTTCGTAAGGATGTCTTACCGAGTCATTTGCATAGTTTTGTACAGTTTTGGCTACTAAGTTCTTCAATCTCACGAACCTGATTTAGTAGATTTGAATCTACTAAGTCAACTGCGCGTCTTTATTGAAAATAGAATATTCATGGCAGGGGACGAGTATTTCCGCTAGAAAGCATAGAGACTCAATGTCATACACTGCATGCTTATGAAATATGTAGAATGGAATTAAGACTTGGCGTAGGCACTATTTACCTATAGCTAACACACAAAAAAATCACCAAGACTAGGCTATAGGTATGGTTTTAAACATCTGACTTTTCCGTACCGAAGAGAATTTAAAAACCAACTCCAACCAGGACTAAGCTAAACTCTTTTATGTTATATTGTCTATGGCCTTTTTAAAAATAATATTTTACGCGCATTTTATGAATAGGCGGCATTCAGCTTCCGTGATCAAACGGCTACCATGGTGGACTGCTATGCAGAGGTCCCGGTTTCAATACTGGTATGATCTATGTATATTTCTCTCGTGAGTTTGGGTGTAATTTGTGGTTGTCAACGGGTGCCATGGACACGTCATACAGGGTTTTCCTACTACGGGGCTATGAGGGTGCGTTATTTATTTATTTATATTATATTCATGAAAAGCTGGTGAAACAAGTAGATGTCTTATTTCATCACGAAATGTCAAACCACTTGCATATATACAAAACCGTCATAAACTATCGCAGCTAGGTTTGGGTTTGTTACCTCACCAACCGCATTCTGCCAACGTAGCCCCGTCAAATTTTCACGTCTTTATAATAATATCCTTTGAATGAACACGAATGTGGTAACAAAGAGGTCATCAAACAACAGCTGTATTTTATAAAATTTTTCAGACAAACGTACCTTTTACTATATATATATATATATAGTTATACCTTTCAATATACACATCGTCGCTTCAAATCAGGTGACAAAGCATGCGTGATTCTTTAGGGTTCGAGAACTTCACATCTCAATCTGAATTTCAAGTTTGGATTTATCAAGATCTTCGGTTTGATTTTAGAGGGGTATGTCCACTTTAAACTTTAAATTTAAGATAAAAATCACGAAATGACCTCTAATTTTCACATTTTTTCGATTCATCCTCGAAATGCTACAGGTTATTAGGACAAAAATTAGATAATTAATTATATTTATGCATGATCGACAACTGTCACTACGGATTTTTTTTAAACCCTTTAGTTTTAGAGTTATTCCGCTAAAACGAATTTGGTACTTTTAATGCGCAAAATTCAACATCTCCTGTCGCAAGTCACGCGAACTTCAGGCATATATTTGTTTCACAAATTTGGGCGGAGCCAACGTCAAAACTTTTTTGGCATGACAGCTCTTAATCGGTAACCACAAACCGTCCCGAAAAATCGGGAAAATAAAATGGACTCATACCGTGGTAAGAAACTTGTAATTATAATACCGTAACGCTATGATGGTCGTTTTGACGTTCGTCCGCTCGTCAAGTTTCGTATTAATTCATAACTACGTTGAAGGAGCTGATTGCTGAACATTGTCGTCAATAGAGACGTGCAGTAAAATTTATGGAATGTATTATTCTACGACACAACTCGGCATTTGTTTTTCGAAATTTTTAAAAATGTAATACGATCGTCATTTATGGGAATGCTGGCCAGCATAACCTCCGGCAAACTCGCGTCAAAGCTCAATGCAAAACACAGCAATTTCTAATTGACGTTACATTATGTAAACATTTTTAAATTCGTTTTATTAAAACTTTTTATTTAATTAAAACGTTTCATTTAATCACTTACCCCTTACAATACAGTTATAAGTCTAACAACGTATAGGTGCGACTCGCATTTGATTATATTATTTTCGATAATGAATTGAGATTTGATCTCACTATTGTGTCAAAACGGCCATCATAGCGTCCCGGTGCTGCAGTGATAATCATTTCGTGAACAACCACAGAAGCCTTAAAATCTATATTACGTGAAACAAATTAGTTATGCATGTGAAATTTTATGGAGAGTTATAAAATTTCACCAAATTAGATAAAATTAGTCGAGGATCCATTTTTCTTCTATACAAATTGGGTCCAAAGATGTACCACCTCAAGGTTACTATCATCATATATTTTTGTTTAAAAAATTACGGTGAATTCGTAAACAAACAAAATAGAATTTATTAATCACTGGCAATACAATAATTATTCATAACAATGTTCATTCTTTAAATGGAAGGTATCCAGCTATCGGGATTATTTAAAAAGTAAGTCTAATCCTCTTTTGCAGGTCTGTAAAAAATATCTACTGCTTCATTTATAATTTATTGATTAGGAGTCTATTTTATCCTATTAGAACATCTAATAAGGTTGGCTAAAGACTACATCCCAAGCTGTTAAACCATTTAAATGTCACTTAATGACACGATCGACATGTTAACGTCCTAGACATTTTTTTATTTCGGTTCTTTTGTTTCGTTGGATTGACCTACCTGAAGTATTATTATTTGTGTTTTTGAAATATTCGTCGCTGACTTTTGACTGTTCGTTACGGACATTCTCTCCATCCATCGAGTATATAACTAGAAATAGAGACGAAATGTCGTTTAATTTGTTTGAAAACTATTCTACCAAATCATTAAGGTGACAACTGCTTTCCGATTGGCCAACCCGAATTCGAAACAATTGACGGGTGTCGTCAATTGTTTCACTCCAAAATCGGCTTGTTTAACTTGAGCTTTGCTATAATGGACGAAAATTGAAAAATTACACATTTAATATTTAATTACCGATGAAATGTGATACCGTTTGTTGTATAATTAGACGTTTTGCTGTTTTTTCCACACCACCGAATAGAACAGCCCCCATTATTAGAGATCTTTATTACAATAAATACAAAATATTTTTGGAATATACGGAGACGTACGCACAGGTCAATTGTTGGCGACGTACTATTTCAGTTTTCTAATTTGCGGTTTCAGCGCAAACGAGAGTTGATATTTAAAAGTGATGTAAGGCCCATTTGCCTGGTGAGTTGCCAGGGATATATATTTGGTCTCTATTTCTAGTTATATACTCGATGTCTCCATTGAATCTTTCTTTTTTACCATCCTCTAAGATCGAACCCGATTATAAACTAAGGTGAAATCTGTCAAATCACGAGACAAAACGAGCCAAAAATGAAGGGATCTTTTGTGATACCGGTGCTGTGGCCTTATTATACTATGGATGCGATATAAAGTACATATTTGACCATGCATTTCCATCCAACAGCCGGCTGCGGCGACACGCATATCTCGTTAACCTAAATGCAGCTTCTATTAATCGCCCACCCTCGCTGGGGCTCAGAGGGTCTTAGGTGGATCTCTTGAGACGTCTCGTTAAGAAATTGGATGAGATTAAAAACGTTAGTCGTGTTACTCAGGATTAAATATGCGTTTTTAGGTATAAATTGTAACGGCGGAAGAAGCCTAATGAGAGAGCGGTCTCTTTATAACTGAGAGGGCCACTGTTCCAGTTCATACTGCGGCATGTTTATGCTTTTTTGCACGATACCAAATGCCGTGACGAACTAGTCGTGCGCTTGGTTGGGAACAACATGCCTATCCATAACAGAAGCAGTGCGATTTAAAGCTCTGAGTGGCACTGCAACTGATAATAGTTCCATAAGGACTTGCGTGTAGCTTACCAACAGGCGCACGACTATAGACGAAATCTTTATTTCACAGGTACGCAAATTACACTCGAAATTGTCCTACTGATTAAACTCTACTAAGGCAGATTCCCCTGAGAAGAATGAGCAAGAAACTCTCGGAGTTGCTCTTTGTAAATATACAATTGGATACATTTATCATTAGAATATATAATTTAAACATTTTAGATCCAGACTACTTGCAAGAGATAAACGGGTTCCTACCACGGATTTTTGTCATCCAAGTACGCAGAAGCAAAAAGTGTGAAGTCCCCGTAATAGACTAACGTCACGGACTATGGCCTAAACATTCACCTGAGTGGAGACCCATACCCAGCAGTGCGACTTATAAGTGGGTTGATAATGACGACGATGATGATGAAATAATTGAAGAGATGTTCAGTGAACATTGCTAAGAACCATATTGATTAAATTGGCTTTCAAATGAAAAAACGCCTTGAGATCAACGTATTCTTTTGGGAGCTACGACGTCACAGACAAAGAGAAAGGCTTCAAAACAAACAGAGCATATCTTTTATGTTTTTTGGAAGTCGGTAAAAAACGAAATTGTCCACATATACATAAAACAACAGCCGACAAAGGCAAGAGACCTCAATCAAAGCGTAGCAGAAAATCCGACAAGATCCGAATAAATCCTACAATATCCCAACGAATTTGTTTTCCCTATCTCGGATCTCTCTATTTCCTATGATCCTCATCCTGACTAATTCAGAAGGCAATCAGTGCTTCAAACGTTCAACCTCCGCTGTGATATTCGCTGTTTATTTGCAAAATGATGTAATTAGATGAGGGCGTTTATTTTTGCTTTTCCTGATACTATATAGATGAAATTAGTATTCACATAGTAACGCTGAAGGGAGAACATAAAGTAGTGACGGAACGGAAGATATTCCGAAAGATTTCGGAACTAATCAAAGGAGAACTTGGAAATTGAAAAACTAGAGTACCGGCACGCCATGATGGCCGTTTTGACGTTTGTCCACTCATCAAGTTTCGTATTAATTCTTATCTACGTTGAAGGAGCTAATTGATGAACATTGTTATCAATAGTGACGTGCATTAAAATTTATGGATGTATAATTTTACGACACAACTCGGCACTTGATTTTCGAAATTCGAAATTTAAAAAAATGAAATCTAATACAATCGTCACTTACAGGGTCGCTGGCCAGCACAACTTCTACCTCCGGCAAACTCGCGTCAAAGCTCAATGCAAAACAAAACAGTTTCGAATTGACGATATAATAGGTATACGTTTTTGTTTTCCTTTTATTAAAACTTTTTAATCAGCTAGCAGTCAGCCCTTGCAATACTAGTTATAAATCTAAAAACTTATAGATGCGACTCGCATTTGATTATATTTTTTTCGATAATGAATTGAGATTTGACCTCACTATTATAATCTGTCAAAACGGCCATCATAGCGTGCCAGTACTGTAGTGTCGTGCCTGAACCGAACATAATTGGAGAAACAAAATCCGCCCAACTTCGCATGTGGAAAGAATGGAAGAGTATCGAGCTGCCGAAAGAGCGTATTTGGAGTAACCTACGGGGTCATCGAACAGTGGACCGTCTGAGACATCGTTGGAAGGATGGGAGTCGCCGGAAGACCCGAAGGAGCTGAATGTGTCCGAATGGTCAGAACTGGCACAAGATAGAAATTATATGGCATACTTTGATGTCGGAGGTCAAAATTCACTTCGGGTCACTGAGGGAGGTAAGTTACTACAAAATACTACTATTACTGTTTAAAATCACTTCAGTTGTGTGTCGTTAGAGTGTCAAGTACCAAATTCGTTTTAGCCAAATAACTCTAAAACTAAAGAGATTAAAAAGAAATCCGTAGTGACAGTTGTCGATCATGCATAAATATAATCAATTATCTAATTTTTGTCCTAATAACCTGTAGCATTTCGAGGATGAATCGAAAAAATGTGAAAATTAGTGGTCATTTCGTGATTTTTATCTATCGAGGAAACTTTATTGTTTTATGTTTCTAATTAGTGTCTATGCTTGAATATATCGTGTAGTTACTCATACAATATTTTATTTTTAACTTTAAAGTGGATATACCCTTCTAAAATCAAATCGAAAATTATATCTGATAAATATCCACCACGACCGCAGTTACAGGTGTCGATTCTTTCATCAAAGTTTTTAATCACATTTTGACAAAATGGTGGGTCTATTTCGTTAATCACTTCACGAATTTTAAGTTTTAAGGCTGCAATCGATCCGATTGGCTTCGTATAGACTCTGTCTTTAACATAACCCTATAAAAGATAATACAGCGGTGTTAAATCACAAGATCGAGCTGGCCACTTAGCGCCTGAATTTCGTGAAATTATGCGATCGGGAAATTTGGTTTGCAATAAATTCATTAATTAAATTTTTTTATTGAATTGATATTCAATTATTTTTTGTGAAATTACTCCACTAGTTTGTTATAATTATTAATACAAAGATCGAACACTCAGAAAAAGCACTCAGAAAAATTCCCTCGATCCGGTCGGATTCGAACCGACCGTCTTCTTGCATACCGTGCCAGACGCTATACCAACTAAGCCACGGAACCAACCAACGGACCTCACGAATTCTTCTATGTGCTTGCGTCGTGTCTTTGTACTTGGTCTTTCAACGACTTTTTAGTCGTAGCGCCATCTATGAGAAACCTTTAACAGATTTATAATATAATAAATTCATTGTTTTGGTGGCAAACAAGCAAAAAATAAGCAAAAAGTGTTATTATGTTTCACAAAATACAGTTCTTGTTGAAAAACCCTTTATGTCAATGGCTAGCCGTCGAGCTACTATTCAAATGCATTGAAAAAAAAATTTTGTTATTCTACTCTTCAATGGCGAGTTTACTATTTGACGTTTCTTTCGATTCGTTTTTACTTACAATTTGATTGCTAATATCGATTAATTGAAATTTATTATATGAAAAATGCATTGGATTGAAGACTAATGTAGTTTTAGTAAGGCAACATCGAACGTTAGTGATTGGATTAAAAAAAATATATAAAAACTTAATTCTTATCTTTAAGTATATATTTCAATTTGTATCAGATTCGTTATATATTCGTGTCTAATTGAAAATGCAATTAGCGAAACGGAAATCGAGGGCACTCGTGTTTGTTCAGGTTAGTATTTACACAAGTAATATTAGCTTGAACAACCGACGATGGATTTCGGTAATATGCCTCGTTTGCTTATATCAATTAGTTAATTACATCACTTGATATTGTCAACTGGCTTAGAACGGTAAAGGAGGCAACTAAGCTTCTAGGAACAATAACGATCCCACACGGATAGTTTCGAAGCGTTTATAAACCTTTATCAGATAGTACAATGGAATATATTCTTAGCATTCGCTTTTTTAAATGTAAATTTAGACAAATGCTTGTGAATGAAATCACTTGATGTTAAACTACACTAGATTAGGAATAGCCAGTTCTGGCTCATAAGTTCAAAGTGATATTGGGATCTATGGTAATGGGTGTAGCGATGATAATGCAATGTGGCATATTTTAAAGGCGTAAAGATCGTAAACGGATTGGTGAGATTGGTGGTCTGTGGATGTGGGTTTAGGATTGCTAATGCTTTGCGATTTGAGGACTGAGGCGGTTATAAGATCATATCTAGCTAATGCCTATTCACTGTACCCTTGAACATCCATAAGGCATGTAACCATAGCATAATTATCTTTAAGTCAATTTGTGTAACGTAGAAACTAGATATGAGCTAAAACACCAGGTCGCGCCTCTTCCGAAGAATTTTCGCGTACCGTATCGTATCTAGTTTGTACGTTACCCATTTGACATAAAGTTTATTATGATACGTACAATTTCTTTAGAAATACTTGCTTCCATTCCGTTCCGCAGTAAATGTTGCTTTCAGGAAGTGTGAAGTAGTAACGCCATCGAGCTCATCGTCAACAGCGAAAGAGGGTAGACAAATATGTCTACAATGCTGTCATGTCCAGTCAACTCGTGACTGTGGAGAGAACCATTCCGAATATCGGGAAAACAAGAAGAAGTCAAACCGTAGTAAGAAACCCGTAATTCATCATTCAGCCATACGATGACCACTGCTGGGCATAGGCCTCCCCCAACGATCGCAACGACGATCGGTCCTGCGATGCCCGCATCCATCTGCTCCCGCGACCTTTACCAGATTGTCGGTCCACCTGGTGGGGGGCCTACCCACTAAGCGTCGTCCAGTGCGCGGTCGCCATTAAAGAACCTTTCCGCCCCAACGGCCATCAGTTGCCTGTCACAGCAGCTGAGCAATTCTTCGAGCTATGTCGGTTACCTTAGTTCTCCTACGGATTTCCATATTTCTGATTCTATCACGTAGGGAAATACCGAGTGTCGCTCTCTCCATTACCCGCTGGGTGACCTTGAGCCTTCTTATGAGGTCCATACGAAGAAATCCGTAATTATTGAAAATCATTTAATGAATAACCACGAAAGCCTTAAAATCCAGATTCAATAGAGATTCAAAGAGCTAGTGTCTGAGCCTAACATAATCGGGGAAGTAAAATCTGTCCGACTTCGCTGGCTGGGGCATGTAGAAAGAATGGGAGAGGATCAGATTGAGGTGGGATAAGATTTAAAACCCTAAGTGGCACTGCAACTGTTGTGGACAGGCAAATCGAGCACACGACTTGTTCGTTCCGTCTCTTAACATCGTAATCATTTATCTCAATCAATATTTATATTTAAAGTATCGGATATAACACCCTACAAGAATAATCTCATTTTTTTATTATCCACTTACGCAGAAGATGTATAAATAAACTCGTAGTATAAAATTTTTATTGAATTGATATTCAATAATTTTTTATGTGAAACTACTCCACTAGTATAAAGATCGAATACTCAGAAAACTTCCTTCGATCCGGCCGGATTCGAACCGACGTCTTCTAGTACACCGTGGCAGACGCTATACCAACTAAACCACGGAACGAACCAGCGGACCTCACGAATTTTTCTAAGCGCTTCCGTCGTATCTTTGTATTTGGTTTTTTAAAGACTTTATAGTTGTACCGCCAATTCAATAAAAAATTTAAATACAATGAATAGCGACATGTCTAGCCAGGCCTGGTAGCTGTAAAGGTATCTGACTATGTGTTTGTTGTCGTTTCTTCATATTTGGTTTTTCGACGACTTTTTAGCCGTAGCGCCATCTATGAGAAATCTTAAGTATTTCGTCGTTTTAGTTTAAAGTTTTTGTTTCTATGATGGCTTGGAATTTCGTACATGGCACATTTTTAATATCAGCGGGATTCGTATAATACTCGTAGAACCATATATTTGTACATTGCCCCATAAATCAATTCTTGACGTTGAAGACAACTGTCAAGAAAAACCAGTTTATTTTTGTATCTTGGATTAAAAGTGTGTGTTTTTCATGAAACAATCATCACATTCATACCCATTTATACGTCGCACTGCTGGGCATGGATGTTCTCTCTGGCGAGAGTTTAGACCCTAGTTCGCCACGACTTCACAAGTTTTTTCCGAGGGTTGTGAACCTTCTTCGACGTGCAGGTTTCAATACTATGTTTTTCTTCACCTAAAAGCTCATAGTCAATTTCAAATTAAGTGTCCCACATAAATTTCGAGATACTCCAAGGATTGGATTAAAACCCGGAATAAAACCCACGGCTTCTGCTTTTAGAGAGGTTTTAGATTGAACCATTAGGCTCATCATGGCTTACGTGAAACAAATACTTTTCTTATTTCTTAAATAGCGTCTGGCACGGTTTGCTAAGAGACGCCGGTTCGAGTCCGGCCGGATCGAAGGATTTTTTTCTTAGTGTTCGATTTTTGTATTAATAATAATAACAAATTAGTGGAGTAATTTCATAAAAAATAATTTAATATAATGGTGGCGAAACATTCTGACATTCAATAAAAATTTAATTACAGTTAATAGCGACATTTAGCCAGGGCTAGTAGCTGTAAAGTAGCTGAGTGACGAAATACTTTCATAGATGTTTCAAAGATGGTGCTACGGCTGAAAAATCGTTGAAAAACTAAATACAAAGAACCGACATAGCACACAAAAATTCGTGAGGTTCGCTGGTTCGTTACATGGCTTAGTTGGCATACCGTCTGTCACGGTTTGCTAGGAGACGTCGGTTCGAAAGGATTTTTTTCTAAGTGTTCGATCTTTGTATTAATAATTAAATACTTTTTAACATAAATTGCATTTTCAGAAATGTACTGTGACGCCAATGTTACAATTTTCATTTGTTTAAACTAAAAGAGCAATGAAATGCAAAATAGCAGTTAATGTAATAGTTAAGTAAGTTTAGTTCACAGAAAGTCAAAATCCAGTCAAAACTCAAGTTAAACCTCGATGAAACTAGAAACAATATAACTCATGTAGAATTGTAGCCAGTTTATCTTTTGATACTACCAGCCTAGTTCTGCCTTCCTATAGAATTATAGACCAAACTTATGGAAGGGTGTTAGCCGTTCCAGTTGCAATTGCATGTTGCTTGTCTCGTTCAAACGCAGTTGCAAGTTAATTTAAAATTGTGATTGTAAGCACATTTTGAAGTGCATTATTGTCATATTTGGGTACACGGCAGCGTGTCAGGTGAATTTTCTATTTGACCTACTTGTATTTTTTGACGTTTTATTAAAATAGTTATAGTTAAACATGAGTAATCAAATGCTATTAACGAATTTGTTCATTTAATACATATACAAGATTATTTGTAATATACTATAACAACCTCACAGTACTATTTTACTAACATCATAAAGTACAGTTTTTGTTCCACAACTTTTTGTGAAACTTACTTTGTTATATTATCTGACACTTCAAAAATGGTCTTTATTTATGTTTACGTAAATAATCTGTTTGTGGTTTCATTGGTAGTAGCCAAATAAATGTGTTTTTGTTTTTCTTTCCTTCTTTCATTCTTTCTCTCGTTCTTTAGATTTTAAATGATGATGAAGTTTTAATATGGTCGAATTACAAAATTTTGTCAATTTATACGAGCCTACAAACACACAGTCTATTCAAATGATTACGCATACTATTTTTTGTGGCAATATTCAAATATGGTATCTATGCACATGTTGCTGTGGAATAAGAGACACGAACGAACATTCGACCAGCTTTTGAGGTTGGTTTTTTAATACACTGTACTGAAATTAAGGTAATATTCTCAAATTGACTCTAAAGTCAAATACCCAATTTCCGCTTTGGCTAGCGGGCAGCGGAACTCTCACCTCCGTAGCGTCCTTTAAATACAAAAAAAAAATCCCAAATGGCTGGAGGGACCAGAGGATATGTAACTTATCCTCGTTTTTTATAATATCAAGAGCCGAGACTGACAAGTCATGCGCCTGATGGTAAGCTACACGCCTGTCCATAACAGTTTCAGTGCCACTCAGAACTTTAAATCGCAAAGATCTGAGGGGCGACTCATCACACACATCGCACATAACGACAAGTCTCATATGCCTGTAATTTCACCAGCACCCTTACCCTTCAAAACCGGAACACAGCTGACATTACTGCTTGGCGACAGAAATAGGTAAGGTGGCAGTACTTCCCTGGATGAACACTTTCACGAGGAGCTTTACTGCTACTAAACTGCCTCTATTACTAGTTCTCTGGTCCAGTACCCGAGAAACAGCAACATATTTTAGTCGATCTGCAAGGGCGAGGAACTAAACCCGTTCCAACGCACCACCAAAGTCAATCTGTAAAGTTTAAATTATACGGCCACTGTACAACTGGCAAGAACTAAGTAATACAAGTTAGTACAGTGTAAACTTCCTCTGTCGATCTGTGGGTGACGTTTGACGGAGTTCCCGACTCACAAAGGAATTGGAGATTACTAATTTAATCGTTACATTAACTTTTAACTCTGTGTGGTTGGTTACGGATGTGCCTTTACTTAGTTCATGGCATTTAAGTCGGTACAACCTCAAATGGAATTGGTTTATTCCGCATAAGCGCATTTGCACCCTTTGCGCACTGAATGTTCCGAATCAGAGTGTACAAATCTAGAAAAGTCGGACCTATTTCGGATAACGCTTGTGCACTAAATCCAATTCGAATCCGAGAAACTACTAACATTGCTTGTACGCCTAGAGATAAAAAGACACTTCCGATACCTGTGACATTTCGGATCGTCAATCACTTTACAATACATCACACTCTATGTTCACTTTAACATTCAAATTATACACTGATTACTATACGGAGTGAAAACACGATATAAAAAAAAGAACGAAAGAAAGAAAACTGATTATTACACAAGCACAGACACGCATATACACAAAACAACAAAGGAACAATAATAATCAAAATTCAAAATTAATGTTTTAGGTCCTCGAAGAAGCGAGAGTCTAAAATAAATAATGATATAATAATAACAATAATTAAAGAATTAAAAAAAAATTAAAACAATTGATACTGATTACTGAATAAAAACAATTCATAATGCAGTACCTAATTCACCATCAGGTGTGTCGTGGTTGGCGCAATCGGGACTTGCTCAACTTTCACCACAAAAGGCTTTTTTTAAAACCGTTTCGTGGTGCTAATTTTCAGCAAGCCCGGGCGAGTAACACAAACTTGCCTCAAAATTTTACAAGAAAACCGCTGTATTCAATAGGTACTTCACATATACCAATGATTTTTTATTATATCATCTGAACTAAATAGAACAGGTATACGTGTCTCCGTATATTCCAAAGATATTCTGTATTTATTATAAGAAAGATAATATCTCTAACTATGGGGAGCTATTCCAATTGGTGGTGTAGGAAAAACAGCAAAACATCTAATTACAAAACAAACGGAATCACATCCCATCGGTAATTAAATATTATATAATTATGTAATTTTTAAATTTTCGTCCATTATAGCAAAGCTCAAGTTAAACAGGTCGATTTGAAGTGAAACAATTGACGACACCCGTCAATTGTTTCGAATTCGGACTGACCAATGGGAGTGCAGTTGTCACCGTAATGTAAATAAATTAAATGACATTTCGTCTCTATTTCTGGTTATATACTCATTGACCAGAATACTTAAGGTAGACAGTTTGAATCCCTGTGGTGACATATGTATATCTTTGACTTGAATTCTATTCCAAACATTTAATCAGATCTCTGCTCAGAGGCTCAGAATCAGAAGGCTAATATTTACATTGAAGGAATACAGCAAAAAAAAGAACATTATTATCATTGACTTGATTATTATAATGAAATTACATTTTTTTAAATAACATACCGACAATAATGTAATAATGTACCCAGTAGATGATTGTGGCAGGTGAATTATCGTTATAAAGTAATTACAATATAATTATAATAACATTTCGATGCGTTCACCAAGACCTTGCCGAAACAGTTCAAGGCCGATTGGTCAGTTTAACAGTACGTCACTGCAGCATCACGAAATTGTAGCAAAAACTTTTATTCAATATCTTTTGGCCATAAAATGGAGAAGGTGTAGCAACTAGCATAGAAAAGGGAATGCTTCTATTGTTTGAACCCAGTTTTGAATATGGAAATTGTTTAATGTAATTTCAATAATCGTTAGGGTATGTACCGATAAGTCGATCACGTTAACTAATTTTAACAGTTTTTATAGCAATCTCAGTACTAAAAAAACCGACCTCAAAAGTACGTGGAATTATATCTATTTGCCAAGTTTTATTGAAATCGGTTACCGGAAAGTACGTAAACCCGGATTCATCCCCTAGTTAGCGACTATACGGAACTTGACACAGGAGATAATAAAAATCGATTCTCACTACTCAAAGTGTATTGAGAGAAAAACGCCTTGAATTGGAGAATAGCAAAATCATCCATTCAAATAATTGCTCCTTATAATAAAATTGAGGCGCTATTTATAAAAATGAATCTTCATCCGTGAACAGCCACCTTTGGAGGTGGATGGTTTCCTTCAAAATTAAATGGGACAACTATGGAGGTACCCTCTTTCAAACAAAAAAAGAATCATCAAAATCGGTTCACAAACACCGTTAAAAAATAATAATACGGAGTTATCGCGTAACATACATACAAAAAAGACATAGAGTCGAATTGAGAACCTCCTCCTTTTTTTGAAGTCGGTTAAAAACAGAGTTTTGTGCTCTATTTTTTGCTATTTAAAACGGATAATTAAAGTTAGTGGACGGCAGTCTACTTTGACGCACTCTTCTCGATCAGCTGGTCTACTGCCATTCTCTTACTATCAAATAAGTAATACTCCACCAAGATATCGCACTGCTATTACAATAGTGTTGTAACTCAAAAAGAGGACTTTCTCAGAATCGATGAAAAACGAATGAAATGAAAAATTTATATGTTATAGTTTATTATAGACACTTCAACAATTTAGCAAATATATTTAACAATAATTCATGTTTTTCAATAAGGATTATTTTGGCCAGAACTAGGTCACATAAAGTGTGTCTCATTTTGAGTTAAGTAGATGTCTTTTGATTGTTTCTTACAATATTCCAACGACGGTTGTTTTGAAGTGTAGAGAATCAAGTTTTACGTTCAGTAATGATATAATATTAAATTTCACGTATTTTGAGTTACAACACTATTGTAATGGCAGTGCGATATACAAGGCATGATGCGAATGAAGCTTATACTTAACATTGTTTTTGATTTGGTCGAATATTACTTATTTGACAGTAATAACGTATCGGACGGAAGTCGTACTGAGAACGGGAGTTGCCCCCCAGATTAGGAATACCCTTACAAAGCCATGTTAAAATTACAAAGAATAGACGGCGTGTATGAAGAGACTAATACGAGTGAAGGGTAGGACTAATGCTAGTTATTATTTTTATTTATTTACTAAGGAACAGGTACAAAAAGAAGAACTTAAATCTAGGCTGCTAACGGTGTAACAAAAACCATTTTTTGTTTAACCGTATACCGCCATTCATCATCGAGGTAAATAAATTACAAGTTACAAAACTAAGGAAATAAAAATAAAAAAACAAATAAAAAAAATTATATCAATAATTACGATAACGTGACGCATTTGGAATGTTAACTAAATTTTTGCTATTTAAATTGCAAGTAAAATAACAATATAAATAAAATAACAATAAAAAACAAAAATGTGGGTAGGTATCAATCCCATCTGCCGTTTCTATATTCAGAATATTCATAGTGCGCCAATACGGCACAGATTCCAGAGTAGACATTTTTTTTTAGTTGTAGGCATGACGGTATTTGTGTACGTATATAAGTAAGTAAGGTGACTAAAGCTGCAAAACCGATGACCGGCAACTATGGCAACTAAATTCCTTTTACTTTGTTTTTAACATATAAACAGTCTTATTTTATTTACTATTATTATGTTATGCTCTTCGAATTTTGTGAAAGAAAAAAGAAACAAAAAAAACAAAATTCGGAAAAAAAAACAAATTTTGTGGAAAAATATAAACAAAATAATATCAGAGATGACCAAGAGTTCGTCCAGGGAAGTTCTGCCACCTTATCTGTTATTGCCGCCAAGCAGTAATATGACCATTACTGCGTTCCGGTTTACAAGGGTAAGGTTCGCTGGCGATCGAAGCGGGGCTTCGTTCGCCAGTAACTTTGGCAGCCGCGAGCAGGACGACGGGGCGTGTGCCTCGCTTCATCGTGAGGAGGCGAGGGGTAAGACGTAGCTCCTCCTAGGTTCTGGGAAGGTTCCGGTGCGCAAAATCTATCCCGCATCCTTCCCGCTAGAGCACCCGAAAAGGCCACCGTAGGATTTTAGCCGGTACACGTCCGGCATCCGGCATACGGCATCCTAGTAAGTATCCTAGAAGAATTTCCCCATGAAAAAAAAGAAAAAGGCCGCATTGCTACATTTGTATACAATTACACTACTTGTCTCCTGTTACCATTGGATAGAATCGGGATATGAATGGTGATGAATTTTTAATGGCCATGCGAGTAAGTCACGATTTTACCATAGTTTACAAATAACATAGCCTAGATTTTTGTTAGTTTTATTGTTGGCTATAGGCCGCAATCTTACGTGATGGTAAAAGACGTGTCATAGAAGATTGCCTGCCATTACACTTCCGTCTTAAAACACCAAAACGGTAACAAAACCGCAGGCAGATAATTTAACCCTAAGCCACACACAGCAATGTGCTAATTACCTTTTTAACGAGTGACGTAGTAAGTAGTTTAAATAACAAACTAATAGCTTCAGTTGTAATTTATAGTTATATTTCTATTGATCATCACATATACGTAATAACAAAAGACTACTAGTTAAGCCTGTTAACGAATGCGAGGGCTTTTTGAAATCCCCTTGAACGAATCGCGTTGCTCACTACCTGATACCCTTATAACACTTAAGCTGACTATTGGATAAAGACTTTGAACCTTAGAATTACGGGTAAAGGATTATTTTTAATTAACTCGAAACCTTTTTCAAAATCCAATTCAAAACATCTTTATTTCGTAAGTAAGACTGACTAAATTTTGTTAACACGGAGCACAAACAACTCGCCCATCACCACCACCGTTGGTCACGCCAGAAAGAATAAATAAATATTAGACAACATCGCACACGTTGCTTTGATCCCAAAATAAGTAACTTAAGCACTTGTGTTATGTAAATCGAAACCCGAAAACCCGAGACAATATAAAAAAGTTGGTTTTTACATTGACCCGGCTGGGAATCGAATGCGGGACCGTCGAGTGGCTTCACTCGACCACAGAGGTCGTTATAAACGACCACAAAATCCATGTAAATAAAGATATGTCATGGAATGTTATTGTCAAACTGTGAACACAGATGTGCTAAACCTTCTATTTTAAACAGAATTTCCTACAAATTTAATAATTATATATTAGAAAATATTAACAATAAACCAAAACTGTGACAAAAACACACAAAAATTTAACAAACTCACTATGGAGTCAAAAAAACATTCGGATTCGAGAAACGGAAGCACGAATAACATCTATGTACGACAAAATGGCGGCACAAAAAAATGTTTTTGATCCCGATAGTGTTATCAGTGTCATTAAATTATTTACAACCTTAAATTATAAATATTGTATTAAACGAAATTGTATAAAACTATATATAGCAAAATGTGAATTTGTTCTAAGTTTTATCAGATTATAAACTGAAAAGATATCTAAACGTTTATTAACGTCAAAAAAAAGGAAACCGTCAATTAAAATGAATTTTTTTGTTAGGTGATCCCCTTTGTTCGCATTTTCGCCTTCTAATTATGGTTCATATTATAAACACTCGTACGGCAGGCTCCCATGTTAAGAAATATCTCTATTTAGAAATTTGGTCACATCTATATTACAATATTAATTTCGAATATCGCAGATAGAATCAACCTGAAAAAACGGATCGCTACACAGATTTTTTTTCATCGAAGTACGTCGAAGCTTTGTGATAGTTTTAAACCTAGTAAATGTCGAATTTTGAATAAAAATTTATAACACGGCATTTCACATACGTACATACCTTAAATACAAACCTTTAAAGGACTGGAAAAAGTAGCATAATATTCTTTCCATTATACCTGTTGGTTTTTGCATCCATTTATTGAGTGAAAGGTAAAAAATCTTAATTTCAAAAAATTCGCTTTAGCTCAGACTATATGACAACCAATCCGGGAATGTATGTTTCTGTTATTTTGTGATCTTATTGAATATTTTACAATATGCATTGAACTTCAATTGTCGGTTGCTTTGCTAAATTTTACAATTGATTTCTTAGCAGGTCCTTTGTAGTACTTAAAGATATATAGGTATATTTCCATACAAAAATTATGCACAAACTTACATATTTTATTCTTAAATAATTCAACTGTCAATTTAGACTAATAAGTCTTGGCCCAGGTTCAGGATTTCTTTTTATAATATCTAGTGACGGGACGAACAAGTCTAGCGCCTGATGGTAAGCTGCACGTCTGTCCATAACAGTTACAGTACCACTCAGAGCGTTAAATCGAAAAGATCTGAGGGGCACTGCCACTGCGCCCGTCACCCTGAAATATAAATTGACAAGTCCCATGTGCCTGTAAATTCCACCCTGCTTTCCCTTCAATACCGGAACGCAGTAATGCTGACATTACTGCTTGGCGGCAGAAATAGGTAAGGTGGCAGTACTTCCCTGGACGAACTCTTCACAAGGAGCTCTACTGCTAGTAAATTTTCGATGATCGGGTGAAGTACATCCTATCGTACAACACAATAGCACATTCTTTAACCATTATCCTTAGGTGCTTCGTATATTTTTCTAAAAATAGTCACCGCCTAAGCCATTTCATCAAGCAAAACAGTTTTTCCCTTCCACTGTGGGCCGCGCTACTTGGTATTTAAAAAAAACACGTGAATTTCTTTATGAATAAACAAAGTAATACGTAATTGGTCAAACAAAAAAGATGACGAGAAAGAGAAATTAAAAAGCCGATAATAAAAATACCCAAAGTCACGTTCCAATCGGTCAATTAGACGTTAAAAGTTAAACATAACGACTCCATTCATTACTGGGTTGTGTTGTTATCTAGTCAACCATTCTTACATTAATGTTCAACGTCTCATTTATTGCTGGCCGTTTTAGTGTTGCGCCAGTAACAATGAATATTAGATTAGCTTTTTAGACTGTAAGTCACTGTAACAGCTATTATTATAATACTATGTATATGTTCGTCACGTCTTTATTAAGCGAATCGAACAATAAAATTGTGACTACAGAATTACTACATAAATATATAATAATAATAATAAATAACGCACACACTCAACATAGCCCCGCACTAGGGAAACCCTGTGTCGCGGGTGCCATGGACACACACATAGACAACCACTAATTACATCCAAACTCACGAGAGAAATAATTGTAGGCCATACAACTATTTCTCCCGGCCCGGGAATCGAACCTGGGACCTCTGCGTGGCAGTCCGGCATGGTAACCGTTAGGCCACGGAGGCAGTTATATAATATAGACTACTTAAATGTATTATTTTAAATTTAGATTTAAAACGTATATTATTCATAAAGCAACCCAGCTGCCTTCGTGGCCGAAGGGTTACCGTGCTGATCTGCCATGCAGTCTCGGACTCCCGCGCCGGTAGAATATTTGCATGGACTACATTTGTTTCTCTCGTGTAATTTGTGTCGTCTATGTGTGTGTGTGTCCATAGCACCCGCGATACAGGGTTTTCTTAGTGCAGGGCTATGAACGTGTGCATTTTTGTTATTATGAAAGAGGTGCTGCCTAATGGTTTGACCTACCACCTCTCAAGTAGAGGCCTTAGGTTCGTTTTCGAGCTCTCTGAGTTTCTGAGATCTCTGAGTTTTTCGAAATTTACGTGCGAAATTTAATTTGAAATCCACCATGAGCTTTTCGGTGAAGAAAAACATTATTGTCATCAACAGTTACGTATTTCAATTTATGTTTAATTATAATAGATCAATTACTATGTAATAATTAAACATTCATTAAATGTACGGAAACGTTTGTAAAGCGAAGGATAGATCGAGTTCATAGGGGCGCCACTAGCGTACAGAAAGTCAGATAAAACGAAACGTCAGTGATGTTAACGAATTTTTAAGCTGATGTGTGAGATAGGAGGATTAAAAAGAACTCGGTATATCTGGAGCGGAGGAAAAAGGATTGTAAGAACAGTGAGTGTTAAGTAAATAGAGTTATTGAAAAGTGAGTATGTTTACTTGTTTTATTCTTATCTGCCTACTTCCCCTTTATGAAACCAATGATTACATTGAGGTTTAGCTCGGTATTGCAACTACATCCTACGTTATGCTGAAATCTCAACGTCGAAGATTCACAACCCTAGAAAAGCGTGTGAAATCCCAACCCGCATTGTGTCAGCGTGGCGGACTTATAGCTTAAACCTTTGCCTGAGAGGAGACCGATGCCTATCAGTGGGATGTATAAATGGGTTGATGATGAAATTAATTCTACGTCAAATTTAATTCAAAATTTATCTCATTCTTGTAATAATAATAATAATAACGCACACACTCAACATAACCCCGCACTAGGGAAACCTTGTGTCGCGGGTGCCATGGACACACACATAGACAACCACAAATCACACCCAAACTCACGAGAGAAATAAATGTAGGCCAGACACATATTTCTCCCGGCCTGGGAATCGAATCCAGGACCTCTGCATGGCAGTCCGGCATGGTAACCGTTCGGCCACTGAGGCAGTTATGTAAAAGTGTTGTAACAATGCAGTGCACATTATTAATGAGTTTTTTGGCCAAATCAGGACCACCATAAACCGGCAGACAACGGGGGAGCTCTCAGACATTGATATGTACATCGAAGCATTATTCGTCTTCGCCACTTGGATTTAGGATAGTTCAGGTTTCACTCCAGTAAGTAAGCACAGGTTTAATGATGCTCTTGTATGCGAACCTAGTTACAATAGGGCAACAGTATGTTTATAATCATTATTGTTATGACTATCTAACCATTGTGTTGAAACAGAAATCAATATTACGCAATATAAATATCTTTTGTATAACAGTTACGACACGCTCGTGACCAATTAAAGTAATAACCACGAATTCTCATTTATAACAAATAGTTGATTTTTTTTTTATTTGAAACGTCATCCATTATTATTTGTAGTCAATAACAATTTGACGGACCGAAAGAGTGACCGGTTATCTGCACAAGCATAATTTCATAGTAAGGGAGCGTGAACACGCCAAGAAATTCGACGTATCTGCTACAGAAAAGATGAGAATGGTCATGTATACGACAAGAATTTTGTCGGATCTAGCCACGAAAACATGTCGTGTCTGTTGCAGACGAGAAAATGATAAGTATGTACAAGATACGAATGCTTTTGGACAGACGTGAGTAGGGTAAAACGTGTCAGTGCACTACGAGTCTTCCAGGTAGCTGTCGCTTTACTATCGACTGTGAGAAGAAATATGTTGTAATAATAATAACTTTATTGATAGCCATTACAAATAGTATAGAAATAATACAGTAATTATTAGTTATTGAGTTTAGTTAGGATTAGTTGTTATATATGTCTACTACTAAGCAACACACCGACGTTTATGTGCATGGGCACATAAACGTTCGTTTACTGGCAGTGCACCTCACCCCGCCCCATACAATAGCGGCAGAGCATCGAAAATGAAGTGGGCAGATCATTTCGCCAAAGATCTAAAGTTAAAGTCAAAGAATCGTTTAATTCCGTAGGTAAAATAAACACTTACACTTGAAAACGTTATATTTAAGCTAATGCTTTAAGCTATTGCTCGTTCACTATGCTGACTTCCCTGAGAAGAACGAGCAAGAAACTCTAGGGATGGTCTTTTCAAACAAACTTAAAAAGAGCTGCCATAAAACTGCACGTCTGAAACGACACACAGAAAGTACCTACAAGAAAAGCATACCCCACCATCAGATGGGAACAATAATGTTGAGGAGAGAGACTTATTGTAAATGAATAAAAGTAAAAACCTAGTACCTGTTATTTGTACTAGGTATATCATAGTATCAGCCAAATGCGATGCACATCACTAGTTTAAGAGGAGTCGGTCACTCTCAAGGTTAAGTAATTACTTAACGAGAGGTAGTTAAGCACGTAACCGCATACATATTCAATATCTTAGAACGTATGATTCTTAATGTTTCATGATTTAACAGACATTCCATTATGCTAAAGTATTACGTACGCACTATGTTTTGTTTTACGTGTACTGCACCACAGATTAAAAATTCATTTGAAGTTGGTAAAAATTCCAAGTTTGTACAATAACTCAATTCATTAAAATTTTGTTAATGTGAATAAGAGTAAGTGGAAAAACAGTAGCTTCCCAGTTAAAAGGTCACCGACTCGAACAATTACTACCGTCATTATTAAATGACGTATTTTAATGAACGTTTAAAGAGATATGTAGATAGAAACAAGTAGCAGTAGAACTACCTACTTATGAAAATGTTCGCCCAGGAAGGTACTCCTTACCTATTTCTGTCGCCAAGCGGTAATTTGATCATTACGGCGTTCCCGTTTTGAAGGGAGAGGGTGCTGGTGAAATTACAGACACATGGGACAATGCAACTTATATCTCAGGGTGAGGAGCGCAGTGCCCCTTACATTTTTGCGATTTAAAGCTCTGAGTGGCACTGGAACTGCTGCTGCTCGTCTCGTCACTTATAATTCAAAACATTGTTTAATATTGACGTGAGCACCAATCTGAAATCAAGCCATCAACCCTCCTACAGACATATCCCTCCCACTGCCACTTAAGCTTATTGATTTCGGTCGTTTTAATCATAGTGGAATAACTTTAGATCTGTAACGTATGCCTTTATTAGGAATTCGATCCATCAGAGAAACTCCAAGCATAGCTCACTCCACGGCACGGTGAGGGACCTCAAATTTGTGGGTGTTTTAGAGACAGTAGAGCTCCTTGTGAAAGAGTTCGTCCATGGAAATACTGCTACCTCACCTATTTCTGCCGCAAAGCAGTAATGTCAGCATTATTATGTTCCGATTTTGAAGGGTAAGGGTGCTGGTGAAATTTCAGGCACATGGGACTTTCCAACTTATGTCTCAGGGTGGCGGGCGCAGTCGCCCCTAAAGCTCTAAGTGGCACTGCAACTGTTATGGACAGGCGTGTAGCTTACCATCAGGCGCACGACTTGTTCGTCCCGTTGGTATTATACAAAAAATCTTAGTTGGTATAGAATTTGGCACGGTATGCTAGAAGACATCGGTTCGAATCCGGCCGCATCGAAGGATTTTTTTCTGAGTGTTCGATCTTTGTATTAATAATTATAACAAACTAGTGGAGTAATTTCACATAAAACAATTGAATGTCAATTCAATAAAATATTTAAATACAGTGAATAGGGACATCTCTAGCCGGGGCTGGTAGCTGTAAAGGTATCTAACTGGGTGACGAAATACTTTCAATTTCTCATAGGTGGCGTTACGACTAAATAGTCCTTGAAAAACCAAAATGCAATGATACGACAACAAAACACATAGATTTTCTATATTCGTGAGGTCCGCTGGTTTGTTCCGTGGCTTAGTTGGTACAGCGTCTGGCACGGAATGCTAGAAGACGTCGGTTCGAATCCGGCCGGATCGAAGGAATTTTTTCTGAGTGTTCGATCTTGGTATTAATAATTAAAAATCTTAACGTCTACGTCTCGTCTCCGTAGGACACAACTAGTAGAACGCACTGGTTAAATCCCTGTTTTTTATATTCTGTGGGTTTACCCGAAGACACCGACACCGCTTTGTATTAGTTAAGTTTTTATTATAAAAATCCAAGTCAAAGTCAAAGTCAAACTTAAATAATCATTTATTCCATAGGCAAAATTTTACACTTGAAAACGTCATTTTTAAGCTACTGCTCGTTCACTACGCTTACGTAACTTAAATGCTATAGAATAAATATATTTTGAACATTGACTTACAATTATATGGACGTCGGGTCCGCGCTAAAAAGTGTCCGCACTTTTAAGGCGCTAAAATCGTATACAGAGCGCGACACTCCGCTTTATTTGTTCTACTGACAGCGCGATACTGCGATGACATTACAATTTAAATTTCGAATAGGTTGACTTGGGACATTTTTTTCGTGGTTTTTGTATTAGACCCGTCGTCCATTTATTTGTAAGTCAATGATTTTGAATCATATTTATGTGGAATCTAGACTCACGTTGTCTTACCATACATCTTTATCTAACACATAGTCTACAATTTTGTAATATGACTTTTCAATTAAAACACTTTTAATGTAAGTTTTAAACTTAGGAAATGGTAAACTTAATATATGCTCCGAAATCTTATTGTAAAAACGTATACAGTTCCCCAAGGATGAAGAATTTTTTGACCGACTTCTAAAAGGAGGAGATTTTCAACGGCTGTATTTTTTGTTTTGTTTGTGTTAGGCGATCACTCCAATATTTGTCAACCGATTCCGATGTTTCTTTTTTGTGGTCCCATTCAAATTTGAAGAAAATATTTCATGCATCTAAGGATAGCAAATTAGAGACTAAATCCGGTTTATTGGATGTCACCCACTTTCCGTTAACCGATTTCAATAAAACTTGTCAAATAGATTCAATTCCATTTTTGAGATCGATGTTTTTATAAAAAAGTTAGTAGATTATCATTTTTTCTGTATGGCACTTTACGTACACTGTAGATATTTATTTAATAGCAGTGGAGCTTCTTATGAAAGAGTTCGTCTAGGGAAGTACCTTTTTAAGAAATGCAATATAATGACAATGTACTCACAATATATTTATGATATAATAGTTTACGCGCGTCAAAACTTGGATACTTATGAGCGACGTACGGGCGGAGGCCGAGCGTTACGAAACGCGGGAACACTAAAATCCGTTGCCCACCGTACCGAACTTGCAACTAGAAATACGCGGGTAATAGGTCTAACATCTACCCACACACCTGAAAAGTGTTACAAACGATGAAACGTTTTGTACCCGACTAAAAATCCTTTTATTGGATATCGAATTGTACAGTGTCGATGAGTTTCTTTTGAAACAATTTTAATTTTATTTTATTCGACAAGCAGTAGTTATACTACTTTATTTTATATTCATTATTATTATTATAATTTTATTACTGACGATCATAGTTATCCCTTGACATTGTATTTCCAATTGGAATATTGTGACATTGATAACATGAAATAAACAATTCTATTCTATTGCCACCTTATCAATTTCTGGCGCCAAGCAGTAATGTGAACACTACTGCGTTCCAGTTTAGAAGGGTATGGGTGCTGGTGAAATTACAGGCACATGGGACTTTTCAATTTATGTCTCAGGCTGACGGGCGCAATGGCAGTGCCTCTAAGATTTTTGCGATTTAAGACTCGAGTGGCTTTGCAACTTGTTGGTCCCGTCCCTGGGTATTATAAAAAAAAGATGATATGTCTAACAAAAACTTGAAAAGACCGTGCATAGTTGAGTGTAACCTAAATAAAACCTCTTTGTCTCTTTATAAAATTACATATTTGGATATTAAGGAACCTCCGTTACGAATTATTCATAAATAAAAAATCCTTTAGCACTGTACCCTTTTTTACGGCAGAGACACTTAGAAAGTAGAGTAGGGCGTTTCAAATTAATTTGCAGTATTTTCTAGTATGTTTCTTTAAAGGCCAGGTCAAAAACGACTCGAATAAATGAACGCGTCTGAACAGACAGATGAGAGTGGAAAAAGTTGTAATGTAACATAATTTCGATCGGGTCTGATTAGTTTACGGTGTGGTATTCTCGTATGGGGTAAAGCGGCAGATACACAAACCATATTTGTGTGGCAAAAACGAGCGATTCGTTCTGTGTACCGTTCAGGTTCTCGTATTTCTCTCAGAGAAAAGTTTAAGGAGACTGGTATCATGACTGTGGCATCTCAGTACATTTACTCAAATATTTTGTATGCCCTTAAAAATATATATAATTTCGTTAAGAAAGAAGATATCCATAATATAATCTTAGAACTAAGTCCTAACTCATAGTACCATGTTTTCGTTTAACTAATGTAAACGTTTCTTTTATGGGGAACCGTATACGTTTTTACAACAAGATTCCGGAGCATATATTAAGTTTACCATTTCCTAAATCTAAAACTCACATTAAAAGTGTTTTAATTTAAAAGTCATATTAGAAAATTGTAGACTACGTGTTAGATAAAGATGTATGGAAAGACAACATGAGTCTAGATTCCACACAAATATGATTCAAAATGTTTTCTATGGCATTTAAGTTTATTTGCAAAGAGCAATCCCTAGAGTTTCTTGCTTGTTCTTCTCAAGGAGGTCAGTGTAGTGAACGAGCAGTAGCTTAAAAAATGACGGTTTCAAGTGTAAAAATTTTACCTATGGAATAAATGCTTATTTGACTTTCACTTTGACAGTGTGAAAACACGATTCCTAAACATTTTCACGACTGAAAAAAACCCAAACTTACCTCGAAATTTTAAAAGAAAACCGCTGTATTCAATACGTACTTCACAAATATCAATGATTTTTATATCAACTGTTAAAAAAAATCATCAAATCAAATATTCGAGTTAAGGCCGTATTGACTCTTGACAGTCTGGTGTGCAATATACTTCAAACAGAGTCTCAACAAAAACATTTAATCATGTTTTTTCCACTTCAAGGCCACGAAAAAAAAATGTTAATAGTTAGCCGAACTCGATAATGTATTGTTCCGTATTATAAAAACGAAGTTATTTAGATCAAATTGTACTTTTGCTGTAATATAGCCACATCTGAAAAGTGAACTTTTCCAGGAGAGAGGTTTAAAGGTTCTACGTACAAAAGTAGTTGATAACTTTTTGTGCTCAAATGGTAGAGTTACGAAATTGGAGGAATTATAAAAGAATCGGCTGAAAAGTAATCTACTTATGTACTTATGTACATTTTTTTTATAATCACTTAGTAATGACAGGACGAACAAGCCGTGCGCCTGTTGGTAAGCTACACGCCTTTCCATAACAGTTGCTGTGCCACTCTTAGGGTCGTATTCCAGAACTCTACTCAATACTCAAGTCAGGATTTGAGCAGACTTAAGTATGATTTCAAGCACTGGAAATACGACCCTAATGGCAAGGACTTGAGTATGATTTTCAGTGCTCACTGCAATACTCAAGTCCTGACGTGAGTATTGAGTAGAGTTCTGGAATACGACCCTTAAATCGCAAAAATCTGAGGCGCACTGCCACTGCGCTTGTCACTCTGAGACATAAGGTGACAAGTCCCATGTACCTGTAATTTCACCAGCACCCTTACCCTTCAAAACCGGAACACAGAAATGCAGACATATATCTATAGTAGATAAGGTGGCAGTACTTCCCTAGACGGACTCTTTCACGAGGAACTCTACTAAACTGCTAGCTTTATGTAAGAAATAAAAGACGACAATGGTTTTTTTTTTTTCAATATGAAATTACTTAGTTAATGTAAATAGGGAATGCATTTATTACAGTTGTTAGAAAGGGAAAGAAATGAAAGAATTATTCCGGATTGAAATCGCGTATACTTGTTTTATCAAACAAACCAACGCGGTTTATGAAAATAGTTATTTTTAATACAGTTGCTCTAAAGGTGGTATTTTTCGTAGTACAAATCGTGCCGAAAGTTGGATTTTTCGCACTAGTGCTTCTTACTTTTCCATTTTTATTTAAATTTATTGTTGTTTCAAGTATTAAACATAGAAATAAAGAGGTTGTATATTTATTTTTCAATATTTATGTGCTTTGTGACGTAAGTCATTCGTAATTAAAACTTATATTTACTTACAGACATCTTATTTGTTTAAATTGCGTAGGTGTTTTATAAAACAACGGGTTACATTTAAAAATACCAAAATATTTTCCATAAAGATGGCTGATTAAGTATTAACAATGACCGGAGGTGAGTCAATATTTGTATGTCTACTGTTTAACTGGACACAATGAATTTATAGTTATTTTGTACATGTCAGCTTCTATATAACCTGTGTTTTCACAAATAAATGAATTATCATTATTATTAAAATCGCAAAGATCTAAGAGGCACTGCCACTGCGCCTGTCACACAGAGACATAAGTTGGTAAGTCTTATGTGCCTGGAATTTCACCGGCACTCTTACCCTTCAAAACCGAAACGCGACAATGCTCATATTATTGCTTACATTGTAGAAATGGGTAAGGTTAATTAATATACATTTGTGTACTTGTTTTACACAAGAATTTCTATAACGAAAAGTACTCGGAATCGTTGAAAATATCCAGCGGAACCCCAATATAAAAAAAGACATTTATACACTCAACAATATCCCTTTTTGTTCATCGAAATCATTCTATGAACGACTGCTTGTTTTATTCGTGTGTTTTTTGTTTTTATCACAGTGTGTGATCATATTTTTTTTCAACCGACTTCAAAAAAGG
>NW_020653853.1:2166947-2187765 GCF_003589595.1 Hyposmocoma kahamanoa
TTTATCACAGTGTGTGATCATATTTTTCTTTTTTTAACCGACTTCAAAAAAGGAGGAGGTTTTCAATTCGACTGTATGTTCTTTTTTTTTTGTTTTTTTTTTTGAATGTATGTTACGCGATAACTCCGGTATTTGTGAAGCGATTTTCATGATTCTTTTTTTTTTTGTTGGAAAGGGGGTATTTCCATAGTGGTCCCATTTCATTTTGAAGAAAATCATCCACCTGAAAGGGTGGCTGTCCACGCATGAAGATTCATTTTTATAAATAGCGCCTAACTTTAATTTAGGAGCACTTGCTTTTAGCAATTATTTAGTTGATTTTGCTATTTCTCCAATTCAAGGCGTTTTTCTCTCGATATACTTTGAGTAGTGTCGTAGTGAGAACCTATTTTTATTATCTCCAGTATCAAGTCCTGTATAGTGGCGAACTAGAGGATATTTCAATGAAACTTAGCAAATAGACGTAATTCCACGTACTTTTGAGGTCGGTTTTTTTAGTACTCTGTACTGCGATTACGTAATATCGTTATATATTTTTAGAATGTGCCAAAAAAGTTATTAAAGAATCATAACTTTTTATTTAGAAAAGACCTCAACAGTTTGTGGATTTAATCGGAAAGTGGGGAAATCCATTGGCCACCCTTAGAGTTGAAATATTTTCTTCAAATTTCAATGAGACCAATATAATAATACGATTTTGATGAAGAGCATATCACTAAAAATCAGAAGAGCCAGAGACATAAGTTGACAAGTCCCATGTGCCTGTAATTTCTGCCTCCGTGGCCGAACGGTTACCATGCCGGACTGCCACGCAGGGGTCTCAGGTTCGATTCCCGAGCCGGGAGAAATATTTGTATGGCCTACAGTTATTTCTCTCGTGAGTTTGGGTGTAATTTGTGGTTGTCTATGTGCGTGTCCATGGCACCCGCAACACAGGGTTTCTCTAGTGCGGGGCTATGTTGAGTGTGTGCGTTATTATTATTATTATTATTTTACCAGCACCCTTGCCCTTCGAAACAGGAATACAGTAATACTGACATTACTGTTTGGCGGCAGAAATAGGTATGATGGCAAGTACTTCCCTGGACGAACTAGTAAGGGTGCTGCTATATCTATACTTCGTTTCAACGTCGTACTTCCGTGGACGAACTCTTTCTCAAGGAGCTCTACTGTTACAAAAAACTCGAAATGTCTTTATTTCTTATGTAAAGCAAATAAAATGTATTGATTCTGAAGCCAGATTCCCCGAGAAGATTGAGTAAGGAAGTTTTACTTTAAATATCGCAGATAGAAGCAACCTGAGAGATTTAAACGGATCAGTGGCATGAGTTTTTGTAATCCAAGTACACGGAAGCAGTATTTGTAAACTTTTGTGTAAAGTTTTTGTTTCACTATAGTTTTAAACCTCGCAAATGACAAATATCAAATACTTATCTACAGGAATCTTATCAGTTGTGTCGATCATTATAAAAGTGGTGTAAGTCCATATTTTTAAAACACATATTTTTTTATTAATTAATATGTTTTAATTTATTCTAATTTCCATTATTAATTAGTAATAAATTTTACTTAATAAAAATTGATATTGTTAAAATAAAATAATTTGTAAAACACAATGTAGCGTAAGTTTTATAAAGAGCATTCCCCTTCATAAAATTAAAAATAAGGTTTTTAATTAGTAACTTTTGTAATTATAGTGAAGAAATAGGGTAGTTTACATTTATATTACACATAACTGGTTGATGACTGTACCACCTCAGTGAACCGTGACCATTTTACTTGTAAAGGTCAGGCCCTTTGTTTGATAAAACAAATATACGCGATTTAAATCCGAAAAAACAGTTTCATTCCGTGTGTAACAATCGCGAAAACCTAAGAACTCGATACACATTTTATTGCTTAAAAGTATTACATTTAGTCATATCTTTCATTATTTTTATTTTCATACAAAGTGAAGCAACTCCAATAATTGCACTAACATCCCATAGATGGCATTACTAGTTTACTCAGAGAACTAAAATTACTACATATTAATTTTCTAAAAGCCCATTATTTCAAAATTTAATTGCAAGGGTATAATTCACTTTTGCAATGAACGACACAGTTATCGGAATAGGTAGAGTTTATTTACCTAAACCATTGTTTATTTACCTGCATAATAACATCAATTATTTTAATTTTTTTATTATTATTATATCTTAGAATAATAACGCATAGAATGATAGTTTCATATCAAACGAACTGTCACAAGTGAGGCAAAAATCAAATTCATGTAGGCTACTTTTATTAGTAGGTTAATTTTCGGTTTTAGTGAATATTTACATAAAAATACAAGTTGAAACGCGTTCCTTTCTTGTGGAATGTGATGTTAGTATCTATTTTATGTTTGTCTGGCGTATTTTTACACTCATTTACAGCGCATTTCGTCATTTTTAGCTAAAATTCTTGAGCTGTTCGCGGTGCAAGTTGACCTTGAGCACTGACGACCCGCCCGCTCGTGTAGGCACATTGGGAGCGCTTCAATTTGATAGATTTCTATGCTAGATTTCTATGCGTTATTATTCTAAGTATTATATTATATTATTTTAGACTCTTGCCTCTCCCAAGGCCTAAAAGATTATTATTATTGTGTTCCTCTGTTGTTTTGTTTATATGCGTGTCTGTGCTTCTGTAATAAACAGTTCTCTTTCTTTCTTCTTTGTATTCTTCGAGGAACAAAGACAAAAGTTTGGAAGGGTAAGTGTGGTAGTGAAATTACAAGCGCATGGGATTATCATCTTATGTCTCAGCGAGACGGGCGCAGTGGCAGGCACGACTCGTTTGTCCCGTCACTTCATATTTAAAAAAAAAAATTAGTATTCTAAACTTAAAGACAAACACAAAGAATCTTAATTTCATAGTTAGCAAATTACTGCTCATTAGAAACTCTCAGGGTTGCTCTTTGTAAATAAACATTTTGTACACATTTACCATTTAGAATATTTATTTCAAACATCAAATATCGAGACTATATGCAAGAGCTAAACGGGTCACTATCACGTGTGTTTGTCATCCAAGTATGCAGAAACTGTATAATAAATAACATTTAGTATGAACTTTTTGTTTCACTATAGTCTCAAATCTCTTTATGAGATCATCAAACTCCGCTAAGTTATTCAATTTATACCTAAATTGATTGAATCACTCAAAAAAACTTTTTGTTATTTATGTTATAACATGGATTTAAATCATACACACATCAAACTCACTATCTATGAGCCAAACCAGAAGATACTCGTAGTAGTCGTTTAATGCAAATGTCTTTTAACTAACATGACCATAATTTTTTGCCCTCAGAGCGGGACGCTTGTAAACTGTATACATTTTTACAATAATTAAAACTTACGTGTAAAGTATTTTTACTGAAAAGTCATATAATTAAAATAAAGACTGGAAGTTAGATAAAAATGCACTTGCAAGCTATATATTCTACTGCTAATACAAAAGTTACAGAATAAAAATGAATGAATGAAATGTCTGCACGATACTTGCCAAAATGACTACATGATAACTGCAAAGTACACCGAGCTCCAGGGCGCTCCGGTGAACCTAGCATCGGCTCGGAGTTAGCACTCTGCCCGGGCAAGTATTTTACATACTTTTAAATAGATTTAGACCCAAAAAAATTGTTCAATCAAATACAGTCAAAAGTAAATTCAATCACGAAAACCTAGAAACTCTGTAGTCATTTCGACTACTCAAAAGAATACCACTGTACCTAAATAATACGCTGTTGACATATCAAGAAGTGCAACATGTAACTAGCTGTTTGTAAATACCAGTTATTTTGTCCGTCTATTTGTTTGCTCAATAAACAATGGGCAATAGATTTCTCTTGCCTTTTGTCATATGTCTAAACATTTTTTTTATATTTTCCCACAAGAAAAAGTGGTATCAATTTTCTCTTCATGGGTCTTGTACTTGGTATTCTTATGAAATATTTAAGCAGCTAAGATACTATAGGTACTGCCTGAAACGGCTTTGGTTGATTCTGCACAACAGTGAAAGTGTTGAGTCGGTCACTTTGGTACTACAGTAAAGTTTTCAAGATGGAAAAGAACACAAGAAAACCGCAATATTCAATAGGTACTTTAGGTAGATTTTTTTTCTATCAAGTGAACTAAAGAGAACACGTATAAGTACTATACGATATACGTTTATCAAACGGCTTTAAAATTCGTTTGTAAAATAAAAAAATCTGTCAGTGTCCCACTGGGTTTATTTCATGACGCTCGACCTAAGTAAAATGAACCGTATTATCTGCCGTCCGCTAACTGGGTTATAGTTTTTTATGATATCTCAAAAAAATATTTTGTCGGCCGCGGTTTAGTCAGTGGACGGCAGTTATGCTCTGGCCACACCGGGGCGGCCGCGGAAGCGTTCCGAGCGCGGGAATTTTTGTAAACACAAATCCAACATATGGACTCAAATTGGACTTTTGACAAAGGCTTATTTTGCCACTGAAATGACGCCACGATGTATTTTGAATACAATCAAATAAAACAAACACCACGTGTAACAAAATCTTCTAAATATTTCTCATCATACAGTATAATTCACAATACAATAGTGTTTTATGCAAAGGATATTTAAAATAGTGTACAGTGTTTTACTCGGCAAAGCGTCGTGGCCTATAAGTACGAAATTTTAACGCCTAATTAAGTAATGATTACATACAATACTTTTTCTACGAGTAAATAAAAATACACATACATTTCAACAAAGGAAAGCCAAACAAAAACAAAATGTCTGTGATTGGCCAAGTACCGCTTATATTTTTACCAATCAAGACATAGTATGTTGTCTCATATTTATTTATTATGCCCTGGATGAACTTACAGGCACATGGGACTTGTCAACTTACGTCTCAGGAGGCAGTGGCAGTGCTCCTAAGATCTTTGCGCTTAAGAGGGAGCAGAGGAAAAATTCCTAATCTTCGATTTGATTTTAGAGGGGTATATCCACTTTAAAGTTAAAAATAAAATATTGTATGAGTAACTACACGATATATTCAAGCATAGACATTAATTAGAAACATAAAACAATAAAGTTTCCTCGATAGATAAAGGTCACGAAATAACCTCTAATTTTCACATTTTTTCGATTTATCCTCGAAATGCTACAGGTTATTAGGACAAAAATTGGATAATTAATTATATTTATGCATGATCGACAACTATCACTACGGATTTGTTTTTAATCCCTTGAGTTTTAGAGTTATTCCGCTAAAACGAATTTGGTACTTTTAATGCCCAAAATTCAACATCTCCTGTCGCATGTCACGCGAACTTCAGGCGTATATTTGTTTCACAAATTTAGGCGGAGCCAACGTCAAAACTTTTTCAGCATGAGAGCTCTTAAAAGCTCTGAGTGTTATGGACAAGCGTGTCGCTTACGCGAAAAAAAAACTAACTCATTCAGCAGGAGCTCTATTGTTACTAAATACAAAGTAGTGCTCAGACGAACTCTTTGAGTTGGTGCCTCCGTCACTCTTTTACCACTGCACGACCCGCCGAAGGAGAAGACTCCATCCCCACTTCCTCGATGCTTGGCACGTCACGACCACTCGAGCATCTCGTTCGTTCCTTCCCCGAACCAGTAAGATGTGGAATGGCCTTCCTTTTGAAGTGTTCCCCTTGCGCTATAACATGGAGTTCTTCAAAAGACGTGTAAACAAGGTTCTCCGGAGTCAGCAACGCATGGGTGATGCCTCTGGTATTGCTCGTGTCCATGGGCGACAATAACCACCTCCCATCAAGTGGCTTGTCTGCTCGTTTGCCTACTACTTAACATAAAAAAAAAAAAAAAAAAAAAAAGTATTTGTAAACGTAAATATCGAAAAATTTCAAATTCCTGACTTCTATTCCTGTGCCAGAATGCCTAAGTTACTGGCACAGTTGCCCCTTTCTAAGACTATGTTACCACAGCGAGTCGAGTAACTACCAGCCTTAGAGGTTCCTTTCGTTTCGTCTATTGTTTATCAATAAAAAAAATAAACACTTTTGTAAATACTATTACAACAATTGTGATGAATGTACTCAACACAAACACGCTATTCTTAGCGTATAATTATTAACACGCACGAATTTAAATTCAAAACGTTTCAATATAAATAAACAATATTTTAGTTTCTAAACGGGACGGATACAAAATATTTAGTATTTATCGAGTTCTTAGGTTTTCGCGATTGTTATACATAGGAATGAAACTATTTTTCCGGATTTAAATCGCGTATATTTGTTTTTTCAAACAAACCGACGTTTCGGGCCCTTTACAGGTCCCATGGTCACGGTTGACTGAGGTGGTACAGTCTTCAACCAGTTATGTCTAATATTGATGCAAACCACCCTATTTTTTCACTATAGTTACAATAGTTATTAATTAAATATCAGTCAACCGTGACCATGAGACCTGTAAAGGGCCCGAAACGTCGGTTTGTTTGAAAAAACAAATATACGCGATTTAAATCCGGAAAAATAGTTTCATTCCTATATTTAGTATTTTTTAAGCCAGACAGATTTTTTTAGAATATCAAGTGACGGGACGAACAAATTGTGTGCGTGGTGGTAAACTAGACGCCTGTCCATAACAGTTGCAGTGTCACTCAGAGCTTTAAATCGCATAGATCTGAAGGACAGTGCCATTGCGCCCGTCACCCTGAGACATAAGTTGACACGTCTCATGTGCGTTTAATTTCACCAGCATCCTTATCCTTCGAAAAGCAGTAAGCTAACATTACTGCTTGGTGACAGAAATAGGTAAGGTGGCAGTACTTCCCTGGACATACACTCTTTCACGAGGAGCTCTACAGCTACGACGATGCACTATGGGAAATTTAGATCAGTTACGGAACAAAAATCTATCACTAGTGAGAATTACCACGCTTTTAAACGCATATATATTTATATTAAACTACTCGTAATTGAGAGACAAAAAAATGTGCAAAATCTCTCTCTGGTAAATTCTATCCTATATTTATTTAAAAAAAATGGAAATGCCTTGTTACGGTAATTCTTTATTCATAAAATAAATTAAATGTAATTATAAATTTTACTTAAAATTATATAAAATAAAAATACGAGACAAGAAAAAACATGAAAAACAGATATCCGAAATATTTGTTATTATTTCGGATATCTGTTTTAGACTCTAGCCTCACTCTTTTATCATGGCCTATTATTTACGTAATATAGTATCTTTTTTAGAATCAGTGATGAGTTGGTCCACTTTCAATAGACGTAGCGTCTTCTCGTCAAGCTCCTGTCGATTGTGAACCCAAAGTTTTCGGTTATTGGTTATAAATGAATCAGAAGTACAAAAAAGAAATATATGAAATACATCTTTATTTGTAGCAGATCTAGAGCACTTTCTTGCCTGGTGTAATCTAAATTTTTTGTAGTCTTTATTACGAGATTCTTGAGCATCTTCTGAAAGTTATCCGATAGGTAACACTGCAAAATGATTAATTATACCTTCTCCGTGAATTAATATTTTGTGTACCGAAGATGGCATATAATACTAATCATATTTACTGACGTACATTCTTGCAGTTTCCAAAGCATATTGCCCAAATTTTTGGGAATCTATCATTATGCCAGACGATAAAGCTTGAAGGATTACATATAGTCGCTTTATCAAAATTTCATCGACTCCTGTAATTTCAACTGAGCAGGCTACATTATAAAAAACCTTCTCGCAGTCTTAGCGTCATTATCAATTATTAATCCAAGCTCTTCTCGAAAGCGTCTTTGTACCACAGTTTTCTTCTCTTGTTTCATTTGTTTATAAACGAAAGGTTGTAAGAAATATGCAAAATTAGTGTTGAAATATATTAATCCATAACGAAAAGAATTTTCATTTTCGGGCCTAGCTGTTACATTTTGTAAATTATTCATTAGACGTGGAGTAGCACCACAAATATTACATGTTGAACTTGAAGAAGTGTTGGTTAATACCTGAGCTACTTTGCCGTCTACCATAGTAAAAAAATCACGTTTAAATTGAACGCCGTTGCCTTCCTTAACAATCTACGATGGACTCCAAAAATCAATTTGATTTTGAATATCGTTAACAACAGCTTTAATGTTCTCAGGAGTTTCTTTCGAAAACTCAATTAAAATAGGGCGACAGAATCTCGCGGATGAAGGCGCAGGATCTTGCCAAACAACAGTACCAGTCAATTAATCTGAAGGGCACAACTTATGCGATGAATAAGTACGAGTCTGACACAAGTTCAGACTCCTCTGGAAGTATTTGTTTGTACTCACTTTGACCTGGCGAGCCATCACATCCCCATTTACGGTATAAAACCAACTGTTTCAAACCGTTTTTGTACACGGAATCTATCATCAATATCCTCGCCGTTGTGTGATGTAATACATCCTGTAGGGATAACATTGTAGCACATGTGTTTGTAATTTCAATAGCTGATGCAGGTGGGTAACAGTTCTGTTTACTTTTTTTGTGCTTTGTAACAAAATATTCTTCAAATATAAATATTGAGCCCTGGTAAATCCAATCAATTCAATAAACACACTTAATGCTTCTTGATCGCTCAGCGTTTGGATAGTATTAGAGTCGCCAATAAATTTTAGCACTGATATTTTTTTCTCTGCATCCGCGGACGTCAATGCCTCCACGATTTTTGCTTCCTTACTTTCTCCCTTAGATCGCAGCCCTTGAATATATGCACCATAGACGTGTTCGAATCCATATTCATTAAGCAGTGTAGTATTTTGCGCTTCTTACTAGATTCTGAAGAATTTTCATAAGACGTACATGGTCTTTCTCGTTTTCCAGTTTAAGTAGATGAAATGGAATCGATTGTCATTGACTAACTCTTGATCCGACCAATCACTGTTAACAAAAAGGCTTCTTTCTTTCGTGATGCTTGGCTCCATCGACTGTTATACTATGTTAGCATTTTTTTTAAATTACTAATTATCAAACGTAAATTGTCCTCAGAAAGTTCATAACAATCTCGTAAAAATGTTTCTAGAGCCGATTTATTTCTTCCACCTTCAATGAAGGAAAGTATTAGTTCTCGTCTCAAATATTTTCGAAAGAACTCATTTTCAAAGGAGTTGGAAAAGTATATTGAGCAACAAACGACTTGTTTTAATAAATTTAAGAAATTAATGTGTCAGAGCATTATATAGTAATGGTGTAGTGTGAATAATATTGATAAATATCATAATTGCAACCGCATCTATATTACCTTATCGCGTTACATTGATAAGGGTATTTTTCTGCGGTAGGACATTTTTTACGATTTCTTTCATATCTTCAGAAACCGCAAAAAACCGCAGCTGATTTTTATAAAATTTTGATAATGAATACTTACGCCTATGAAATAATACAAAATTCGAAACTTCAGCAAGCTTCGCTAACAGTCAAAACCTTTGATGAATTTGATAAAGATAGGTTAATGTCTCCATTTTTAATTATGATTTATTTTCTGTATATATGACATAACAAATTTGAAAAATACCAACTATATTTGACATTTACGTAAGGTGTGCTTTATAGAAATATATAATAACACATAGCTTATCTAACAAAATCAATACGAAATACGACGTCGTAAGTTCCAAAATTATAGGGCACAACGAGATGAGGCCGGGAAAGGACATTTTTTATGTATTTTTATTAAATCAACATACCTATCTAAAATAAAAAATCTTCAGTATAATCATTGACTTACAATTACATGGACGTCGGGTCCGCGCTAAAAAGTGTCCGCACTTGTAAGGCGCTAAAATCGTATACAGAGCGCGACACTCCGCTTTAGTCTTCATTTGTTCTACGGACAGCGCGATACTGCGATGACAACAATTTAAATTTCGAATAGGTTGACTTGGGACATTTTTTTCGTGGTTTTTGTATTAGACCCGTCGTCCATTTATTTGTAAGTCAATGAGTATAATAAAGTATGACATCTAAACTGTCAAATAAAATTAAATGTGTATTTCAATTAAGACATTGGTCAAAACCATTTTTGATATATCGTTGTTCTATTTCCCATAGTGCGGTGGTGGTTGATGACGGAGTTCACAGCAAATGTTGCAATACGAGTACATTCCACTTTTTGTTCAATAACTCCTACTAGGAGAGTAGAGGTAACCGAACGGGATAACTATTGCTTTTCAAATGTCTCATTTGGCCAACAATTCGAATCTCTGTGGTGGTATTGATATGACTTGATGAATAGGAAATGAAACTATTTTTAACCGACCTCCAAAAAAGTCAAGTTCTCAATTCAACTGGATGTTTTTATTATATGTTATGCGATTACTTCGATTTTTAGCGGTTTTCTGTGATTCTTTTTTTAATAAAGAATATTCCAAACACAAATTCAAAGCACTTTACTGGCAACACCTACTCTCGTCACAAAAACTGTCCAATTTGTTGAAATTTTAATGTTAATATTAGTTTTCATATCCAATGTACTCGTCTTCGTAGCCTTACTAAATATACATTTTTTTTACTTTGATTTATTACACTACAACATATGCACATAACTTCCGAACATAATCTTCACTTACAGTTACATTTATATGTATATTCAAATTCGCACATGCACGTACGTATTGAATAGGTTATTTTAGATGCCCTATTCATACTTTATTACATTTATCATAGATTTTTCATTACAAAGAACTTCTAGATTTAGTACCTCTCGTTGGTTCTGACTGAAAACGAGCGCCTTAGGGAACTTACTTACTATGTGCTGAGTCTGTTGTTTGTTCTGAATGTTTTGTTTGAATATGTATTTTTGTCTGTTTATCTATCTTTCAAATTACGTAAATTAAAAGGAAATTGAAATAAATTAAACATTCAGCGCAAGTCGTGGTAGCCTTAATTGTTTAACCTACTGCCTCGCACCGCCTAGTTTTTTTTTATTTATATGCGAAATTGTATTTGAAATTTACCATGAGCTTTTCGGTGAATGAAAACGTGATCGAACCTGCACACATCTGCAAAGCAATATGTGTGAATTATTAATGCAAACATCGAACACTTAGTAAAAATTCCTTCGATTCGGCAGGATTTCGAACCGACACAGACACAGACGCTATGCCAACTAAGCCACGGCACGAACTAGCGAACATTGGGATTTTTTCTGTGTTTGTTGCAGGTCCAATTTTTGGTTTTTAACGACTTTTTTGCCGGGGAATCCAGCTGGATCGGAGGAATTTTTTCTACGTATTCGATTTTTGTATTAATAATTATAACAAAATAGTGAAGTAATTTTACAAAAAAATAACTGAATATCATGGTGGTTAAACACTCTAACATTCAATTAATTAGACAATAAGTTGACGTATACAGATATGGCACAATAAAAGCTTAAATATTAGAAACTAAAACTTGGATAATTTAACTAATATGAATAAAATTGGGCCCCCGCGGCAAGGTGCCTAAGATGCTGGCAGCTAATAAAATGGGCAAGGTAGGTTTCCCAGACAGATGAAGAGCACCGGCGCCCCATGAGCCGAGGGTTTCGACTCCAAAGGCTGTAAATAGGTAATCGGAACCGAGGTCCGGATACTTATTACTAAATATTCGTTGGAAATGGGATGGGGCAAGTGTGTGAAGACACACCGGGCGTCCCACACCAGTGCCTGGCCCATACTCCAAAGTATGAGAGTCATTCCGTCCGGGCGTTTGCCATCAGGTCGCGAACTGATTAACTTAATTACAATGGGTTTGAAGTTCTCAATCCGCATTAGACTCGCGTCAGAACTAGCCCTCTCATCGTGGGTGGAGGCCAGGGATTATAAATAGGCTCACTATAATTATTTAATTATTAATACAAAGATCGAACACTCAGAAAAAATTCCTTCGATCCAGCCGGATTCGAACCGACGTCTTCACACGCTATATCAACTAAGCCACAGAACGAACCAGCGGACCTCACGAATTTTTCTATGTGCTTGCGTCGTATCTTTGTATTTGGTTTTTCAACGACTTTTTAGCTTATTATTATTTAGTACAGCACTCGTCTGCTATTTATGAAATACTGGATGCCAAACAAATGTAGCCGATTTACATCTGAAAAATAGTTCAATTTCCTTTGTGTAACAATCGCGAAAACCTAAGAACTCGATATGACTTTGTGAATGTTTATAGTACCAATTCTCTCGTCGACGATGAAGGAAAATTCGTGATAAGAAGAACCCTTTGAAGACGTGGAAAGTGTCCAATCCACATTGTGTCTGTATACTTAGAGTCCAGTAAAAACTAAATTTGTAATCACTTTCAAATTCAAAATTCAAACATAACAGTTTAAAACTTCAAATTCCAAATTCCAAATTTAATAATTCTTAACAAGAGAGTACCTGTATATTTTTTAAACTACTTTCACATCGACGGCAACGACGACGAAACTTGCGGTTTGAAATTGATGTCCCTTGGGAAATTGCGAGCTTCGAAACGGACCATGGATAATTCATTAGTTCAGTATTATCCCATAGTACATTTTAGTATTTTAAGAAGTAGTTTTTAACCGCAGGAATTTTGAGCTCGGATTTCAATCTCTCTTTTTGAAACAATAAACTTTTGTCCAAACTACTAAAATTCTTTGTATATAGAAGTCGTGCGGCTATGTAACACAGATGGTTAATTAAATACTTTAAATATTGTAGATAGAATTAGAATATTTAGAATATTTTGGTTTATGGACACATTATTTTATTAAAAAAAAAAATACTGCAATACTAATATAGTGCATTCAAATACTTTTAAAAAGTCCCTTGCCTCATTTAGCCTCATCTTTAGTAGCAGTAGAGCTCCTTGTGACAGACATATTTCTGCCGCCAAAGGTAAGGTGCTGGTGAAACTACAGGGACTTATCAACTTATATCTCAAAGTGACTGGCGCAATTACAGTGCCCCTAAAATCTTTACGATATAAAGCACTGAGTGGCACTGCAACTGTTATGGACAGGCGTGTCGCTTACCACCAGGTGCAAGACTGGTTCGTCCAGTCACTTGGTTAATTAAAAAAAAAATCTTGGAATTGAACTTACCAAATGTGAAAAAAAGAACACCCTGTATTTTTATGGTGGCGATCGAAAGGGTCAATCATAAGGATTATTTTCTTTTGAAATTGTGTCATGAAATTTGAATTATAATCAGTTTCTCTGTCTATATTCGTAGTGAAAAAGGGGGCTCCTGCCATTCGGAGAACAGCCATGTCTTTTAATGATTGTTTCCCTTTCTGTTGAACACCCTGTATAATTACCAGAGATCGGAACAAACAGAGATTATTTACCTAAACTTCAAGTGATATGTATGGAGTGAATAATACCTCCAGAAATGATTAAAAATAAAAGGCAAAAATCAAAACAAAATATTTATGATTTTTACTTATAATTACAAAACATGGCTACTAAATATTATCGTCAATGCTATACAATAATTCCGGCATTTCAGAGGAAGGTATCTGCTCTATACGTATTACTTTTTTAAAATTCAAGTAAATATATTCTATCTATTCCCATCTCTACATAATGCAAATATTAATAAAGATTTTAGAAGCCGCAAACACAGCTTTGCTTTTAGATTTTATATATTTTTATAAAATGACGCAATGATTTTTTGCTACACAGTGCAAACGAGTCTTGCTTATGATAATAATTAAGTTATACCGCCCCGAGTTGAAAACAAATAAAAAATATAGGTGATTTAAAAATAAACACGTAAACCTTTGTTGTTTCCGCGTTGCAAAACATCGTAACAGTTGGTTAGGTACTTATTTGATTAACTACGGGAAGTTAAAAAAAATGCAGTCGACTGTTGCATGTTCCGTGAGAAAAAAACAGGAAAAATAACCTAAAGACAATTATGGCTAATAGACAATAGAGGTCTAAAACAAGAACTCTTCAGAAAGCGTAACGAAGTTAACAGCGAGTTTATTGAAAAATCCTCGTGCCTCTTAAGTAATTGGATATAACAATCAGACTTTTACTCATAAAACGAAAATTCATTGTTATCTAACAATCATTGAAAGTAAAAATAGCAGACATAATATATAGTTCGTTTCTTGCACATAAAAGTAAAAACAGTATTTTTAATTATTGAAAAATAAAACAAACCTCTTTAGTCTCCGTTAATAAAAAATCCGAGCACAGACCACAGAGAAAAAAAAACACAAGTGTCAAATTCAAATTCGAAATTTCGAACACTCGCGGCGCGGTTTTACTGTGGGCGGTCAACGACCAATATGGAAAGGTCCGCGCCGCCTGGCCGACGCGACACGACTGAGAACAAGGCCCGTAGTGCGCGCCCGACTTGCTACCTACCCAATTTTCCGTGCAACCTGAAAACAATCGTTTGTTTGTATATTGGTAATTAATACAGAGAGCGCCTTGATTCTTTTAATGGTCATGATATCGCTTTTTAATTAGCACACGTTTGTTACCTACGAAAACTGCATTACGGGATCCAATATTTAACTTGCTGGTGTTAAATAGTTTTGTTGGTAAACCTCTTCGAATGTCATCAATGTGGCCTCGTGACAAGGTCATGCGAGTGATAATAAGATGAACAAGGTAATTCTTGACCAGAAACTAGTCGTTTATTTGTTGAGATAATCAAACTTTGTACATTTATGCACCTTTTAAGAAAAGGAATACAATGAATCGTTGAAATAAAACTAAATAAGTTGATATTGTTTTAAAGGCGATGTTATTGAATTTATGTAGCATATTCCTCAAACTTGTTATTGGAAGCATAATAATACTACAATGTTGTTTACTACAACAACATTTTTATTTAGCCAATAAAACTAGTTTTCCGGATTTAAATCGCCTATATTTGTTTTTTTTTTTTCAAACAAACCAACGTTTCGGGCCCTTTACAGATCCCATGGTCACGGTTGACTGAGGTGGTACAGTCATCAACCAGTTATGTCTAATATTAATGCAAACCACCCTATTTTTTCACTATAGTTACAAAAATTATTATCTTAATTAAATTGCTTTTGTTTTGATGTCCAACTGTTGTAGATTTTAAGACTTGGTTTTTCGCTGTCCTGTGAATTTATGACTATTTAATTATTATTATTCTTGTTATTTATTATTATTATTTCGAAGTATTGGACTAGTATAATTAATAATAATAGTATAATTCGTATGCCTTGATGGTACGTCATTGCGATCGTAAAATAAATGTTATCATCTTTATTGTACCCATGATGACTTATTAATTAAATACCTTATTTTTAAATTAACAAAGAAATATTCCATTTTACGCCATACATTTTTAATAAATTAAATTTATTATTAATTAATAATAAAAATTAGAATAAATTAAAACATATTAATTAGTACTGCAGTCTTATGTCTGTTTGGGATTTTTCATCAGAGGAAATACTGAATCCCAAACTGGTGGTACGGAGAAACCATCCTCCCTGTTGAAATTAGGATGCTGTTTAATTTCAATTCTGGGCAGATGACAGACTTCTTTTGCGAGGACCTGGGGTTTGTCAAGGTTTATCCATGACATTTTATTTTTCTGTAATTGCATTACCTGACTTTGTTTATAAAATACTAATAGTAGAAGAAAAGAATAGAAAAAGCCGTAGTAACCATTGACTTACAAATAAATGGACGATGGGTCTAATACAAAAACCACGAAAAAATGTCCCAAGTCAATCTATTTAAACGTAGTGACATGTAAAGGAATATGAAAAAGCTAAAACGTTGAATTTAAATTGTAATGTCATCGCAGTACTGTCTAATTTTGCTTGCTTCGCTGTCAGTCGAACAAACGAAGACTAAAGCGTGAATGACGCTCTGTATACGATTTTAACGCCCTATAAGTTTGGACACTTTTTAGCGCGGACCCGACGTCCATATAATTGTAAGTCAATGGTAGTAACCTATCGCCTTTTTAGCAGAGAGTTCGAATCCGGCTCCGGTCAGCTCGCAACTCTGAGTTTTTCTGAGTTTATGTGCGAAATTAATTTGAAACTTACCATGAGCTTGAGAAGGAAAACATCATCATGAAGCCTGCACGTCGAAAAAGTATCACAACCCTCGGAAAACGTGCGAAGTTCCCAATTCTATAGCTGAAACATTCGCCTGAGAGGAAACCCGTGCCCAGCAGTGAGTTAGTAGAACTCCTTGTGAAAGAGTTCGTCCATAGAAATACTGCCACCTTACCTATCTCTGCCGCCAAGCAGTAATGTTAGCATTTACTGCGTTCCGGATTGGAATGGTAAGAGTGCTGGCGAAATCATAGGCACATGAGACTTGTCAACTTATGTCTCAGTATGAATGATGATTTAAAGCTCTGAGTGTCGTTGCATCTGTAATGGAGAGGTGTGTAGCTTACTACCAGGCGCACCACCTGTTCGTCCTGTCACTTGGAATTATAAAAAAAATCTTACCTATTTCTGCCGCCAAGCAGTTAATGTCGTAAAGCAAAACGTAGATAATTTTCTTATATAATAAAAAAATATTTTTTTAATACAGAATGTTACATTACAATGGCTAATAAAAAAAATTACCACAAAATACTTCTCGTGCATCAGCAACAAAAAAGAGAATTTATTAATTTCATCTTTAGCATATTCTAAAATTTTTATTAAATCTCGAACCTGTTTTATCTAGCTCGGCCTGTTTTTTCTGTTTTGGTACATACGAAATATGCCAGCTACATAAAATTAATTCTACTGTGGATTTGGCATGACAAACATAATATTTTATAGGAGTTACGTGATTTGCGAGTTATGTTACACGTCACACTTTTATTCTTTTGTCACTGGCGCTAAAATGTTATTGTCTTTTTTTCTGACAACCTGACTGCAGTTTTTTTAATCTTTGTGTTCTGTGTTGTGTACAGCTGGGCAGTTTCATAGGTCTTGCGACACTTGTCGGTCCTGTGCTGATATATTCCCGCAAAAACTGACCACAGAGATCATTTCGCCGTATACAAGAAAACCATGACGTTGGCAGCTGGCTTATTAGTGTACATTTTTTGACTGTTTTTTAATATAAATTCTAAGCTTAAATTTGTAAATGACGATTTGAATTTTGGGCAATTCTTATGACAAGTGACATAGGGTTGAATTTAAGCCAAAACGCCAAGATTGACGTTGTGTATAAAAAAGGCCAAGTCAAAAATAACAAAGACAGGCGTGTATAAAATGACCAATGTAAATCGATGCAGGGATGCCACGAATGTAGTTATGCAAAGTTTGTATCCCATGTACAAATACATACTCTTGAATAAATTATAATGAATTTAAAAAAATCCATAGCTATGATAGACGAATCAGAATAGTGACACGATTTAAAGCAAATTTTCTTTTTTAAATGGCAAGATTTTGTCTCCTACAGCCTCTACACCGTACGACATAAAGATTATCAAATTGTTTATTTGTTAAATTAACTAACTTCAAATTACATACATTTTCTGCTGTTATTTAAATCGGGTTAAAGCTTTTATTACACTTGCCTGAGTAAAGAAAAACTTTCATAGATTTCTCACAGACGGCGCTCATAACTGCAACAAGTACATAGATAAATTAATTAGATCTGCTAATTTATTCCATAGCTCAGTTGGGTGAGCGATAGCCCCGGTATGGCGAGGTCGCCGGTTCGAGCCGGATCGAAGGTATTTCTCGTTCGTCTAGAGAAGTATGCCACCTTACCTATTACTGCCGCCAAGCAGTGATGTGAGCATTACTGCATTCCGGTTGAGAAGGGTACGGGTGCTCGTGAAATTACAGGCACATGGGTAGACTTATGTCTCAGGGTGACGGGCGCAGTGGCAATCTCTTGGCGATCTAAAGCTCAGAATGGTAGCTCAACTGTTATGCATAGGCGTGTTGCTTACCACCAGGTGAACGACTTGTGCGTCCTATTACTATGTATTATAAAAAAAATTCACTGCTGGAGACAAGCCTCCCCTTAAGCACGCCAACTCTCCCAATCATGTAGCGCCCGCATCCAACTGCTGCTGGCCACCTTTCTCAGGTCGTCTTGCCGTTTTCATTGACGTGGTCGCCATTCCAGAACAAGTCTGCTCCATCAACAACATCAACCCTCCTGCAGACATGTCCAACCAACTGCCACTTAAGCTTACTGATTTTGCGAGCTATGTCAGTCACTCTAGTTCTCTGACGTATGACCTCATTAGGGATTCTATCCATCAGCAAAACTTTACTTGCCTGATATTAAGCTTGAAGATTATAAAGGGGGTGCCTCTTGAAGTCAAAGTCAATGAATGATTTATTCCATAGGTAAAATAAATTTACATCTTGAAAACGTCACATTTAAGCTACTGCTCGTTCACTACACTGACTTCTCTAAGAAGAACGAGCAAGAAACTCCAGGGTTTGCTCTTTTAAAATAAACTTAAATGCTATGGAATACATTTTGAATCAGATTTGTGTGGAATGTAGAGTCATGTCGTCTTTCTGTACATCTTTATCTAACACGTAGTCATGAATTTTGTAATTTGACTTTACAATAAAAATAAATTAATGTTTTTAAACTTAGGAAATGATAATCGTAATATGCTCCGAAATGTTATTGTAAAAAGTATACAGTTCCCCATGAGTTTGGATTTAGCTCTAAGGTTTAATATTATGGATATCTTATTTCTTATTGAAATTATGTATATTTTTACGGGTATATAAAATATTTAGGCAAATGTACTCTGATCTCACAGAACGAATCGCTCGTTTTTGCATTACAAATATGGTTTGAATATTTGCCGCTATACCCCACATGAGAATCCCGTAGTACATTATACTGTGGAAGTAACTAAAAGCTTGAAGTAAGTAAGTTTTCAAATCTAGCCCACACGTGAACGTACATTAGAAATTAAAGAGGTACATGTCACCACGGGGACGCAAACCGTAGATCTCGCAATTGAGAAATAACCATTCTTACACTAATCACAAGCAGAAATTCAATCCCCTAATATCCTGGGAAAAATAACACCGTATGTTATAATAACCTCGAAATGTACACTAGAATAAAGTATACCACACAAGTTTACATCTAGAGAAAACTTCATCAAAGCAATACGGTTCATAAATGCTTGTATAAAATGACCTGACTACACGGGAGGAGTGTGAGAAGCCATCTCTATACGCGAAATGTTTATAAAACAAACGCTTGACCACGTACTTTCGTTTTCGAGTGTCAATTTCATAATACAGTGTGAGAAAAAGATATTCTTTCTCTATAGTAAGACACTTTAGGTTTTTTTCGGCAGTTTTCACAACCTAACTGTGTTACGTTTTCTGTAGCAGCAGAGCGCCTTGTGACATTCAGAAGTTCGTTCAGGAAAGTACTGTGCACTTGGCCATTTTGAATTGAAATGAAACCTGCTTGGTGTCAGATTTCAGAGTGAAACTTTTTTCACACGAAAACGAAGCCATTCTTAATTTAAAAACATGATATTTGATTGTTCATCTTTCAATTGTTTTTACATTCATCTTTAACGTGAGGATGGATACAGCGAAAATGAGAACAGGAAATTCTCGTAATATCAATGCTGTGTTTGGAGAGGGTACGGTTATTTATAATTTTCGAAATTTTGACTTGAAGAATGAACTATTGCTCCATGATAACGTAACAGCTCACACTGTTCGAGAAACAGTTTTAACACTTCAAGACCTGCAGTTATAGAAACCATTCCTCATCCTACATACTTGGCGGACCTACCGACTACCATTTTTTCCGCAATTTGGACTATTTTTTGCAATAATTTGATTAAACAAAAATATATTTTATCTTACAAAAAAAATGTTTTAATTTGTCAGTACGAAACGGCAATTTCATACTTTAACCCCTAACATAAATAAACTTACGTAAATGAACACATAAAATATTGTATAACTAGTGTAAATTGGATCTAGGGTCCGCCCTAAATAGAGTTGGCAATGACTCGTAAAAGTGAAATCGATAGTCGTCACGGCGAGCGCGCAATCGATGCATCTGGCGACTCGGTTCACGAAACACTAAGGTGCTAGGGTCCCGTAGTCAAACTTGATACAAGAATTAATAATATTTTTATTTCAAAAAACAATCAGTTTCAACCATTGACTTACAATTATATGGACGTCGGGTCCGCGCTAAAAAGTGTCCGATCTTATAGGGCGTTAAAATCGTATACAGAGAGTCATTCACGCTCTAGTCTTCGTTTGTTCGACTGACAGCGAAGCAAGCAAAATTAGACAGTACTGCGATGACATTACAATTTAAATTCAACGTTTTAGCTTTTTCATATTCCTTGACATGTCACTACGTTTAAATAGGTTGACTTGGGACATTTTTTTCGTGGTTTTTGTATTAGACCCGTCGTCCATTTATTTGTAAGTCAATGGTTTCAGCGATAAAGTTCCTTGTGAAACAGCTCAACGAGGGAAGTACTGCCACCATACTTAATCTGCCGCCAACACAGAACAATAAATAGAGTAGAAGTGATTAGTTAGCGTCTGACGCGTGCCAACTATAGGTCTCGAAAGACCTATCTGAGCTCAATCCGCCATCGCTTTGTATGATATGATTGTGTCATTCTTTCGCGCAAATTCTATTTTTTCTTCAAATTCAAATTCTAAAATCCTAGAAAAATGCCTTATTGTGCTGTTTTGTTGTACAAAAATTATGGCCACACCAAAAATATTACCCATGGTGGTATTTCATAACATCCGAACATTGACTTACAATTATATGGACGTCGGGTCCGCGCTAAAAAGTGTCCGCACTTGTAAGGCGCTAAAATCGTATACAGAGCGCCAAACTCCGCTTTAGTCT
>NW_020653853.1:2187775-2259033 GCF_003589595.1 Hyposmocoma kahamanoa
TAAGAATGTGTGAGTTTTGACGACATCGGTTCTTTTAGTAATCGAGGTTTAAGGCCCTTCCATTGTGTTGTTTTCTTTCGTGGATTCAAATTTGATGACTTCCGTGGTCGTGTGGCTTGTATACCGGTTGTCATGATGTCTCGGCCGGGTCAATGTAGAATACTAACCTTGCTATATTGCATCGGTTCTGGGTGTTTGTGGTACCTTCATTATTTCTGGGGGCCTGCCATAACCTTTCCAAAAACAATCTTAATTCAATGTAAGCTTAGATTAAGCTTATTATAATATACTCATATTCGTACCATGACGAACCTGTCAACCAAGTAATGTATTATTGCAAATGTTATTGAAAGAATGAATGATTTCCCAATATTGTCTATTCCTTACTAAAAATGGGAAAGAGATGTGAACTATATAATGCCATCTCTTTCTTTTTTGATGTTCCGAATCGTCTTATCGTAGTTATAATGTTTAAGTATTTAATATTATATACATTCAAAGAGTTTTGACTGTTAAAAAAAGAAAAGTATGCAATAATAAAATCTATTAAAATTACGTTGTTTTCAATAATTATTCCGTATTTTGATGAAGGAAAATAAATAAAACAAGCTGAGTCTTGATAGTGACGTTGTGAGTTCGGAACTATAGTCTAGTGTCAACTGTTAGTTTCGCCAAGGAGCATGTAGATGGCGCTGTTGTAATTTTAGGAAATAAGCATCGCGTATTTTTAATTAACGAAAAACTATTTACTATATGCTAATAAATAAAAAATAAACAAAATATTGAAGAGATATATGTAAATAAATAAGTTCAACTTAACTTTTAATCATTACAAATCAATATTAAGACCTTAGAATAATAACGCATAGAAACCTAGCCCGCACACGCTAAGTAAGGCAAATTGTAGCGCTCCCAAAGGGCCTACACGAGCGGGCGGGCCGTCAGTGCTCAAGGTCAACTTGCACCGCGAACAGATGACGAAATGTGCGGTAAACGAGTGTAAAAATACGTCAGACAAACATAAAATAGATACTAACATCACATTCCACAAGGAAGTAACGCGTTTCAACTTGTATTTTTATATAAATATTCACTAAGACCGAAAATTAACCTACTACTAAAACTAGCCTACATGAATTTGATTTTTGCCTCACTCGTGACAGTTCGTTTGATATGAAACTATCATTCTATGCGTTATTATTCTAAGATTAAGACAATAAAACTGAAAATAATATTGTTTCCATTGCATCCGTGCAACTATTTTAAGATTGCTAAATTTGACATAAGAGCAATATTACTTTAATGTCAAAGTCGTGTCATAGTACGAACTGAGTGAATGAATAGTCACAACGCTGCCAATAAAACATCATAGGTTTAATATTAAAAATAACCTTATTTTAAGCGCGTTATGGCACGAAAAGTCAATGTAAGGTTAAATTAATATTGTTTTAATAGGTTGTGGTAGGCCCCCTGATTTCCATAACACATAATGCTTTATTTACTTACTTTGGGATCGGAGCAACGGATGTGATATTGTGTAATGTGTATTTATTATTTTTAAAACAATTTATCGAACAATATGTATTCATAATGTAATGGGAAAGTTATAAATTTTTACGTATACATCATTTGTTTCATGTACTACCTATTTATATTTTAACCGACTTCAAAAAATTAGGAGGTCATCAATTTGATTGTATATATATTTTTTTGTGCGTATGTTACGAGATAACTCCGGCCATTTATGAACCGATTTTGACAATTCTTTTTTTGTTGAAAAGGGTTACCTCATTAGTGGTCACATTTAAATTACAAGAAAATATTCCACGCACACACTCAAAATAGCACTAGGGAATCCCTGTGTCGCGAGTGCCATAGACACATACGTAGACAACCACAAATTACACTACTATAGTAAATCCCGGGAATCGCATCTGGGACCTCTGCATGGCAGTCCGGCATGGTAACCGTTCGGCCACGGAGGCAGTTAAGCTATTAGTATTCACTGAGATTATTATTTTTTATTACTCATTTTATAAAAGTTGTCGATTTATGACCACACGTTATAATACCATAGTTACAAAATAATTAAGTCGCAGTAGAGCTCCTTGTGAGAGAGTTTGTCCAGGGAAGTACTGTCACCTTATTGCCGCCCGAACTACGCACCATGTTTTTTAAGCACCTCCACAGGCACCACCTTGAAGGGTGAAGGTGCTGGTGAAATTTCAGGCACATGGGACTTGTTAACTTATGTCTCCGGGTGACGGGCGCAGTGGTAGTACCCCTCAGATCTTTGCGATTTAAAGCTCTGAGTGGCACTGCAACTGTTATGGACAGGCGTGTAGTTTACGTCCCGAGACTTGATATTAAAAAAATAATAATAACAAACTTATGATCAGAGTGACGAGCGCAGCAGTAAGGACTCTCAGATCGCTTGATATCGTTAAAAAAAAGAACGACGACCCGTAGCCAGCAGTAGAACGCGAATGGGTACAAAATATGTAGGTATAGATATTAATAATCTATGCCACGACAAAAACTAATAAACCTACATATTCCATGTTTAGCAGATAGACGCCTAAAGATAAAACAATCGTGATGCCCATACGAAATTATGTGAAAGTGTAATGGGACCAGACCACAAGGTTTCAAGGTAAAATTACCAATTTTAACGTGCCACCAATAAAACCTGAAGCCAAAGGTTTTGTTTGACTTAACTATTATAGTTAACTGTATAGTTAAGTTTGTAGTTCTATGGTAGGGTTGTGAAACTGTCTCTGTAGAGTGAAGATTGCGTTGCTTGATTTCTTTGGCAATTTCGTAATTTCAATTTCAATTGTTTATAAGTCCGCAACTTGCTTACATAGTGGCTTGGGCAAATCTTTCTCTTTACCCGACGAAGGCAGAAGAAAGGGTAATGGTTTTCAAGATTACGTCGTCGGTTACGCTTCATCGGTTTGAACAGATGAAATGTTTGTAATACTTGGTAACTACAATATGGCGGACACTGAGGTCGTTGTTAACCTACTTCAAGAAAAGGAGGAGGTTCCCAATTGTACTGTTTTTTTTTTCCAAATCAAATCAAAAGTCCGTAATCTTATAATAGTTACACAATTACGTATGGAGTCCCATCACGATGTACCAATATTTAGAACAAAAAAATAAATAAACAAAGACAGTCCTCAAATTGATGGCGAGTGCTGTCTCATGCAATGAAGTAGGATCAGGCAGTCAACCCTACCAGCCACAACGCTAAGAACGTCATTGGAGCTGCCACGGATACGGGTTAGCAACGAGGCAGCTCTCTTTCTAAGAATAGCATGAAAGCCATCTGTGTGAGCTTCTGCGAACAAGCCTGATACACTGCAGTACCGAGGTAACACCAGCAACATCTTTGTATGTATGTTACGCGATATTTCCGGCCGTTTTGTGAACCGATTTTGATGATTCTTTTTTTATTGGAAAGAGGGTAACTAGGTATTGGTCCCATACAACTGCCTTCGTGGCCGAACGGTTACCACGCTAGACTGCCACGCAGAGGTCCCGGATTGGATTCCCGGGCCGGGAGAAATATTTGTATGGCCTACATTTATTTATCTCGTGAATTTGGGTGTAATCTGTGGTTGTAAATTTGAAAAAATACTGTATATAAGGTTCATCTTTGGGCTTCGTAAATATGATCTAATCTCACACTATCGCAGTCAGCTCAAGTGGCGTCCCATTCGTCTCCGTAGGAATTTGCATATCGTCTCTCTTTTTTAAAACATTCTACATAATCCTTGGTCTCCCAGGTATCTAAAAGAGCGTTTCAACTTTCTCAGGTCCCAGGATAAGCCTTGTCGCTCTCTCGTTAGGTTCTAATTAACTTTTCCATCATTCAATTCCGGTTTTTATTCTTAGTCTACTGTTCATGCCGTCAGAATTTAGAACGCACTTCACTTTGGAAAGCAGTACGTTTTGTTTGTGTTTTCCGTTTTATTAAATATGCTTTGTGGTTTCCTGTACAATAAATAATTAAATAAATAAATAAATTCTACCTCTTAGGGTAGCAAACTAGGAATGAATTCTGGTAACCGATTCAAATAAAACTTGGCAAATAGATGTACCCAATTCTACGAACTTTTGAGGTCTTTTTTTTTCATAAAAAAGTTACAATTGTTGACTAATCGGGTCTTTTGTTCCCTAAGCCTTATATTACATAGGAGATCGGGTCGTTTTGGAGTTGAGAACGAACTCACATTATAGAATTATCATAGTGTTAATTTTGATATTATTGAACGTTATTTGTTTCTTCTGATATTTTAATGATGAGAGTATCTTTTACCGTGCAATAAGATATTCATTAATTGCACACCAGACATTACAAATTTCATACAAATACAGTTACATGTCATTTTATACTACTGTTCGAAAAGTGAGCGCCAACTTACAAAATAATGAAGAAAATCAACATAATTAATGAAACTAAATAAATAATTGAATTAAACTAACAATGTCAAGTGTATACAGGAAAATGTCAATATATAATACGGTGAATGTCAAATCCATTGATAAATATAATAATTTAATTATTTATTAAGTACTTTGAGTGTACTCTGTTACTGAAAAAAGGGACTTTTTCAATAAAAGGTTCTTCAGTCTGTCACAACATTCGTTTTTTAGTTCGTAGTAATAGAAAAACAAAAGAACAAAAGACAAGGTAAATAAGGCGTCCTTATTGACAGGATTAACTAAAACTAATACAACTTTGGGGTAATCAGGCCACTTCTGCAAAATGGCAACTAATCAGGAGAGTATAAAATAAATAAATAAAATTTTATTTCAAACGAGTTCCATAATTTTTAGTACCTAATAATAATAATAGTAATAATAAGAAAAATGCTTATAAATTTAGTGTTAGTAGATTTCTTTTTTTTTACTTTATCTTTTTCAAATCACCTTCTTCATGAAGCATTGCCACTTGGGAGAGGTAATCAATCCTACCAGCTACAGTTTGAAGGATGCTGTTGGGGCTGTCCCGCACTCTGCGCATCAGGGATCCTGGCTTTTTCCGGAGGATGGCAGCAAAACCATCCGTTTCATACTCTGCAAACATCCCCGATGCACTGCAGAAACGAGGCAGTCCCAACATCATCCTAAACATATTATTATACTGTAAAAGTAGGGTCTCCATTTTTACGTATTACCGCTAGAGCCCTACGCGCTCTTTCAATGTTAGCATTGTCCTTAAGGTCGTCGATAACGTAATGACCTTAGAAAAATTTTATTAAAAAGCTTCTATTCGTTGAAGGAATCTTTAAAATAAAATTATTTAATATTTTTTATGACATTAAGTAATGGGACAAACAAGTCGTGCGCCTGTTGGTAAGCGACACGCCTGTTCATAACAGTTGCAGTGCCACTTTTGACTGCATGACAATAGTTACAAAAGTTATTAATTAAATACCTTATTTTTAATATTACGAAGAAACATTCCAATTTACGCTACATTGTTTTACAAATTATTTTGTTCTAACAATATGAATTTTTATTAAGTTAAATTTATTATTAATTATTAACGAAGATTAGAATAAATTGAAACATATTAATTAGTACTGCAGTCTTATGCATGTTTGGGATTTTTCATCAGAGGAAAGAAATACTTTATCCCAAACTGGTGGTACGGAGAAACCATCTTCCCTGTTGTTTATAAATTAACAAAAGGTTTTCCATCAGTGCCTTCTACCTGTCATGATATACGGAGCCGAGACGCCAACACTCAATATAGGGTTAGTCCACCAGTTAAAAGTTGTTCAGCGAGCTATGGAACGAGCTATGCTCGGAGTTTCTCTGAAGGACAAGGTACGGAACGAGGTTATCCGATAGAGGACCAAGGTCGTCGACGTAGCTGGTAGAATAAGCTAGCTGAAGTGGCAGTGGACTGGCCATATCTGTCGAAAAATTGACAACCTACGAGGGAAGCAAGTTCTTGAGTAGAGACCACGGCTCAGCAAACGTATTGTAGGACGCACTCTAGCCAGATAGAGTGACGATTTGCGAAAGGCTGCTGGCAGCAGATGGATACCATGAGCTGAGGACCGGGACTTAATGGCGCGTATTGGGAGAGGCCTATGTCTAGCAGTGGACTGCGATAAGCTGATGATGCCACCAGAGCTTTAAATAGCAAATATCTGAGGGGCACTGTCATGTGCCTGTAATTTCACCAGCACTCTTGCCATTCAACACTGGAACGCAGTAATGTTCAGATTACTGCTTGACGGCAGAAATAGGTAAGGTGGCAGTACTTCCCTGGACGAACTCTTTCACAAGGAGCTCTAGTGCTACTACATATTTTATTAATAGTAAATTTATTAGTAAAATAAACTTAACTAATAACATGAATACATATAAAGTGATTCTCTATAGTCTAGTTCGAGTTTATTGAATTTTATATCAGTTATTTTATTATTTATATTGTTTAGAACATTTTGTGATAATATTAATGATATTATGTAAATTATATTGCGGTATTCTAACTCAGGTTTTAAGACAATACTTTTTCTACAAATAAATAAAATTGTGACCCAATATTCGATGTATATTTTGTTAACAATCCACAACTAGAAACTCATACGAACAAAAATACAGAGAGATAAAATGAAGTGTTTGTGATTGGCCAAGTACTGCTAATATTCTAACCAATCAGGAGGCAGCAGAGCGTTCGAGTAGCGTCATATTTGATATTTTATATTGTTTTTAAATAGTTGTTTTCTGCCGAATGGTTAGGGCTTTGTACCTGCTATATAACATTTATAGATTTTATTTAATAAAATAATTTATAATTTTAATAATTTCACAAATATAGTGACGTTATTCTAATCAGGAATCAGGAGACTCTTTTAATTAGCTAAAATACGACGTTCTTTTTTCAGAATTTTAGTTCGGAACTAAAGAGAATGCCTTTACCATTGACTTACAATTATATGGACGTCGGGTCCGCGCTAAAAAGTGTCCGCACTTTTAAGGCGCTAAAATCGTATACAGAGCGCGACACTCCGCTTTAGTCTTCATTTGTTCTACTGACAGCGCGATACTGCGATGACATTACAATTTAAATTTCGAATAGGTTGACTTGGGACATTTTTTTCGTGGTTTTTGTATTAGACCCGTCGTCCATTCATTTGTAAGTCAATGGCCTTTACGATGTGATTTATAAAATTATAATTGACAGATTAAAGTATGTACAAGAGTAGATAAAATAAATTTTCATCACACTTCCTCGTAAATAGTGTGATTGCATGGTGGCTAACATGACTATAATGCCCCAAATAAAAGCTATTTGACCTGGAATAGCTAGCCATCTGATGATAAAAAACAAAAACGCGTAGTTTTTATTGTTTGTACTCTAATAAATACTACATCTAGACATTCACTTTATTATTACTTGAATGAACATTAAACTATGCAATATCTACCACAACAGTGCGACCTAAACTGTGTTTTTGTAATCTTAATTGTCTTGTCAAGCTAAAGAATGAAAGTACAGATTGTTATCAACTCAGCCAAATACAACCATTTACATATATTTACACAATAAATAAAGGAAATAGTAGATGTACTAAATACGCGTAAGTATATTTATTTTTCAAATAAACCGATATTTCGGGCCCTTGTACCTGTAAAGGGCCAGGTCCTTATCTCTCTACTCAAGTTTTGTTTAATAGCCCCTATCAACCTCTTGATTATACGGGAAGGGCAGTTCCAAATCTTTCTACATAAGTTTTGTTTATAGTGCCTCTCCCTGTTAACCTATGGTTATGCGGGTAGGGCACTGTGACCTGGACCATCTAGGTCAGGTTAACCCCGGATCAACTCGTTTGCACGTACTTCATCCGGTTCTCTGTAAGGCTAGTGCCTTAGGTGAGCCGCCACTAGTGCACGTACAGCACCATCCCTATTTTCCAGATACCGAAGCTGTAGGCATGCTCACTTCAAATAACAAAATGTCTGTACAACAAAATGGTTTAAACAACAAAATGATATTTCATTTTAATATTTGTCAACTTTACTGTCAATTTCTATACAACCAGCGTTTTCACAAACAAATGGGTTGTTAATTACCAATTATTTCATTGAAGTTACAGACGGTAATTAATCTGCGCTTATTACTTCATATACTCGTTAATTAGGTACCACCAGGAATTATATATATCGGAATATAACCAAAGGGAGACGTCGAAGAAAACACCCTTATTATCACTGATTTAGTTAGGAATTAAATAAGAAACGTCCTTAAATAGATAATAGACTTTCTATTGATTCTTCATTACCAATTCGTTCAGCCGGCGGTGACATTAAAAATTCAGTTGATTGCAATTTAAAACTTTATCCATTTTTCACTAGTAATTAGTTAGAAAGTACAAAAGATGGATCAGGTTAAAACGGATTTTAAATGTCACTCTGCAAATTGCACCACAAATGCACAGGGAGCGGCCGCGCTAGATTGTTTACTTTCACACAAAAATTCCATCTTGTCACGTTTATAAAGCATTGATCCTCAACTTCGCTCCTGATTTTCATATGGCAACCCTGCCGACGATCATCATGTCATGGGACCACGTCAGATCATTGATTAAACTAAATAGATTCAAAAGATATCAGCGCCACCCTTTCTGCGATCTCACTCAATTTAAGGAAAGAAATAACGATCGAAACTAGTTATTGTGACTTGTAAATAGCAAGTAAATCGTTTCTCTTATAATAATTAGAAAGCAACACGTAATAATATTAGCTAAGATTTATTCCTTCCTAAACAACATTTGGTAAACAATGGACCGAATTCTGTCATATTATGTTTTTAATTGATATCTGGCTCCAACGTAATATATGACTCTGTATTATTAGGTCCTAAGTCACTTGACTGCTTCCGTAGCCGAACGTTTACTATGTTGGTCTGCCACGCACAGGTCCCTGGATTGGTTCCCGGGCCGGAAGAAATATTTACATGGCCCACATTTATTTCTGTTCACAGTTTGGGTGTATTTTGTAGTTGTCTATGTGTGTCCATGGCTGTCGCAACACAGGGTTTCCCTAGTGTGGGGCTATGAGTGTGTGCGTTATTATTATTAAATTATTTAAGTGTCCCTTTCATGTGAGTTAATTTTACGGTCCAAGTGGAAATAAATAGCGGAAAAATGCAATTTTATCGCATGTTAGTGCAGTTGATTAAGTCTAGATAACGACTTGAACAAACGGTACCACTTGGATAATATGCATTTTAAAGGTGAAAAACAGTTCTATTATACATATGCCTATGGATACATGACACCCTTGATATGATAATGGTCATATATGCAAAATGGCAACTTTTCTGGAGAGGGGTTTAAAAATTATATTAACGAAATCAATCGAGAACTCTTTTCTTGAACCGACTTCATTTGTGAAATGATTTCGATGATTATTTCTTGTTAGAAATTGGGTACTTCAGTATTGGTGCCATTTAAATTTAAAGAAAATGTTCCACCTCTAAGGGTGGCAAACTAGAGGAAGAAACCGGTTTCGCGCACTTCCGGTAACCGATTGCAATAAAACTTTGCAAATAGATGTAAATCCACGAGCTTTTCAGGTCGGTGTATTGTTTATAAAAAAATTATTATGACACCAAGGGACGGGTCTATCAAGACGTGCGCCGACTGGTAAGCGACACTTCTGTCACCACTGAAATCACAAAGACCTAAGAGCACTCCTACTGTTCCCATCACCCTTAAGTTGATAAGTCACATTTGCCTGTAATTTCACCGACGCCCTTCAAAATTGGCCGTTGAAATAGGTAAGGTGCTGAAGAAGCTCTACTGTTACTAAACTGCAGACTTCTTGGCACTACGCATAATCATGCCTACAGCTCCGGTACCTCTGGAAAATGGGAGGGTACTGTGCGTGCACACGGGGCAGCTCACTCACGGCACTAGCCTTTTAAGAACCGGATGAAGTACGTGCAAACGTGCTGATCCGAGGTTAGGACCTGACTTAGATGGTCCCTGTGCGAGCTCGCCAGGATAGTCCCTTCCCCCTTAACCAAAATGTTGATAGAGAGGGGGACTATAAACAAAACTTATATAGAAAGATATGGGACTGTTCACTCTTAACCGAGCGGCCGCAGCTGTCAAATACCTGTCGTCATGGAACAGTGTCATTTTTTTTCACGATGTAATGTCACCTATAGGCATTTCCGCCATTCCGGTGCAGTGATGTAAGAGCTCACTTACAGCACCTTTTATTGATGCGCTTTAATTTTCTTTTACTGCACGACAACAATTATCTCCGTGAAATATCGCCTCCATCTATGATGTTTGAAATAAATATTATTAGTGATAAATATGTATTTTTGTGACAGTATAGCTCCTTGTAGAAAAGTTCGTCCGGGGAAGCACTGCCATCTTACCTATTTCTGCCGCCAAGTAGTAATGTCAGCATTACTATGCTCCGGTTTTGCAATCCGTGCAAACAGGCTGATCAAGTCAAGACCTGTCTGAGTGAGTTTCTATGCATAGGTTCGTGTTTGCACAGGTTACAACGCCCTTCCCGTATAACCAAGAGGTGGATAGAGAGGATTACTATAAACAAAACTGATGTAGTAAACGATATGGGACCCTGTACGCATAATCATCGTGAAAGCAAAACTCGTAGTGTAATTTACGGGACGCTGGGATGTCGACAGTATAATAGTGAAATGATTTCCCGCATCTATTTACTCACGGACGATCATAATTCATGAAATTCAATTCATGAAATACCAGAGGATACTCCCCAAGATGTGTTGTACTCGTTTAAAATACCGACCACGTTGTTCAGGTCTCACGGAGAGTGAAGCAAGAGGCGCTCAGCTGCGTTTTCTTGATTATTAGAGTGAATAAATAAATGAATGAATGAATAACACGTGATATTTATTTGCCTGAAATACGGTTTACAAAATGTAGTACGTATCGCACTGTTAATAGTGTATTAACTCAAAAAGTGTATTTTCTCAGAACCGACGACAAACTAATTACTCGGTTCCCGTGATAGAACAGATTTTCACAAGAATACATATTTAAAAATAGTTTCATATTTTTTAATAAGGACTATTTCGGCTAACACTGGCTCACATAAAGCGTGTCTCATTTTGAGTTAAGTAGTTAAATAGATATCTTTTAGTGTTTTTTACAATATTGTAATGACGGTTTTATTGACGTGTAGAGAATGAAATTTTACTTTTCACAATAGTATAATCTTGTATTTGACATATTTTGAGTTATAACACTATTGTAATAGCTATGCGATATAGTAATATCTTTATTAGTGCCCATGGAGAAACATTATGCTCTCCTGTCACATGTTACTTTGTTTTGAAAGTCTGTGATAACATCTTATTAAGCTTTGACTTTTTTATACTACTAAGTGACGGGTCGTGTCGTGCACTTGGTGGTAAGTGACACGCCTGTCCATGTTAGTTGCAGTGCCACTCAGAGCTTTAAGTTTTCAAAAAGATTTGAGGGGCACTGCCACTGCGCCCGTCATTCTGTGACATAAGTCGACAAGTCCCATGTGCCTGTAATTTCACCAACACCCATACCTTTCAAAACCAGAATACAATACTGAGATTACTGTTTGGCGGCAGAAACAGGTAAGGTGGCTGTACTTCCCTGGACAAACCCTTTCACACGCAGTTCTATTGCTACTAAAAGACAAGTTCGAAGAAGTAGTTCTAAATGTACTATAATCCAAATAAATACATATTTCATAGAGTTCTCACAGATGGCGCTACAGAAAAAGCAAAGATCTGCAACAAATACTGAAAAATTCGTAGGGTCTGCTGGCTGGTTCCTCAGTTCAGTTGGGAGAGCGTCGAGTGGACGTTGGTTCAAATCCAGCCGGATCGGAGGAATTTTTATTAGTGTTCGATCTTTCTGTTAATAATTTATAAAAAAACTAATGTAATTTCACATAAAACAAATAATATCATGGTAGTATATCGTGATATTCAATAAATCACATAATTAATAATAACTCACACACTCATGAGAGTGTTTTGCGCGTTATTATTATTATTATTATTATTAAATGTAGGCCATACAAATATTTCTCCCGGCCCAGGAATCCAACCCGGAACCTCTACGTGGGAAACCAGAATGATAACCGTTCGGCCACAGAGGCAGTTAACGTAACTGTTAAGCGTTAATACATACATTATTTTAAAGAAATATGCATATATAACTCTAAAGTACGTAAATAGTGTACCTACGTATCTCGGTAGAGCATTTATCACTACAACCTATTAATAATATATTAAGATACACAAATATCACAGATAATTAACTGTACTAATAACATGTTGACAGCTCTATTGTCGTTTGTTGATAACAGTTATCACTTAGACGTAGAGAGAAGAGTTCACCCAAGGAAGATCACGTGAGCATTGCTGCTTTCCTGTTCTGAAGGGTAAGGGTGCTGTTGAAATTACAGACACATGGGACTTGTCAACTTATGTCTCAGGGTGATGGGCGCAGTGGCAGTGCCCCTGAGATCTTTGCGATGAGTAGTACTGCAACTGCTATGGACAGGTGTCTTATTTAAAACCAGGCGTACGACTTGTTTATCTCATCACCTGGGATTATAAAAGAACAAAATTAAGAAAATATATAGTATAAATTATTAAGATACCTTGACCACAAACTAGCGTAAATATGGCTCAATTAACCACAAGAGAAAATCGTTCCCATAAATATTCCGTCACGTTGCGTCGGCCATATTGAATATTAGCTGACGTCATGGTACATTGGGACACTTACAAGTTTGATCAAGCCTATCGCACTTCGTATTTGAATGTCGTACAAACACCATCACCAAAAATACAACAGGCAGCATCAACGCGATACAAAGAATAAGAAAAAGAAATACTTTAATGGATTCGCTTTTGAAATCGTACATAATATTAATTAGTTCATCATAAATTATCAACCAAATAAAATTTTCTGGATTTCAAATCGCATATACATAACTCTTTTTACGTTTTCCTTTATTTCATAAATTGGATGTAATTAAAAAATGTACAGTAATATTCTTCAAATATTTTGTAAATCATTTGGAATTTCATATAGGAATCTTTTTTTTGTAAATTAAAAATATGACCATAGGAAATGAAACAAATTTTTTTCGGACCTAAACCTCTTATATTTGTTTCTTTTTTTTCAAATAAACTAACGGGCCCTTTAAAAGTCCCATGGTCACGGATGACTGAGATAGTAAAGTCATCAACTAGTTATGTCCAATATTAATACAAACCACTCTATTCCTCACTATAGTTACAAAATTTATTTATGAAATACCTCATTATTAATTTTCCAAAAACATTACAATTTACTCTACATACTCTAACAAAGCATTTTATTTTGACGTTATGATTTTTTGCTATATTAATATATTTTTTTATTCAAGTTGAAATATACAGGTAAGGTACAATAAAAGGCTATAATAACAATAATAATAATAATTCTGATTCAACAAACTCCACAAAAATCACCACTCACTCACATCCCCTCACAATACCACAACCGAACCAGAATACTTGGCTTAGGCCCGTACCTGGTTCTAATAATCCGACCATCAGTCGAGTACAAGAAATAATAATAATAATAATAATAATAACCGAGAAACGCCGGAAGTATCTCGAACTGGAGCACGAGATCACCGACATGTGGGATGTGGCCTCCACTGAAATAATCCCAATTGTTTTGTCCGCAAATGGGTTAATTCGTGTCGCTTCCAGCATAAATGCAGAAGGCGGTCCTGCTCGATACGGCACGTATTGTTCGCCGATTCTTGGACCTGAGTCCCTGACCCCGGCCGACTGTGCCATTGCCGGGAAATACCGCCTCTCCCATTTAAAAATTCAAAATTAATCTTTTAGGCCTTGGGAGTGGCGAGAGTTTAAAATAAATACAATAATAATAATATATAATAATAACCATGTTACAATGGTTCATGTATTGTCAGCCAAAGCGTTCAGCAAATGTCCTTAGGATACCAATCATCTATCAATCATCGAGGACATACCTAAACTCCATGTCTCTGACATTATCCGTACTAAATTTATAAAATAAAACATTCCAACGGCCTTATAAAAATAATTCCGTTAAAATGTCTTGTTTTCAAAATATTGTATATACAGATAATATCAGAGACATCGAATTTGGATATGTATTCGATGATTAGACATAAATGGTTGACGACTAATACTATCTCGTCATATGTGATTATAGATTAAACAAACATTCGTCAATATGATATCATTGTTACTAACAAATTATACTTTTATTTATAGTTATAAATTTACTATAATTTATTTTGTTGCATTTCTTTTAAAGCATTTGGTAATTAATTGACTCTACCTTTTACCTTCATGCTGATACCTTTCTCCTTAATTATAACACGTATATTGTTAATAATAAATTATAAAATATGTCTGTTTACAAAGAACTTCTAGAGTGTTTTATTCATTCTTCTCAGGGGAATCTGCCTTGCGAATGAATAGCCCTGTTTAATGAATTGAAGTACAAATTAATTTTTGTAGCAATAGAGCTCCTTCTATTTATTTAGGCACATCAACTTGTAGTACATACAATATTACATTTAACACATTGACTTACAAATAAATGGACAACGGGTCTAATACAAAAACCACGAAAAAAATGTCCCAAGTCAATTTATTTAAACGTAGTGAGATGTAAAGGAATATGAAAAAGCTGAAACGTTGAATTTAAATTGTAATGTCATCGCAGTACTGTCTAATTTTGCTTGCTTCGCTGTCAGTCGAACAAACGAAGACTAAAGCGTGAATGACGCTCTGTATACGATTTTAACGCCCTATAAATTCGGACACTTATTAGCGCGGACCCGACGTCCATATAAATTGTAAGTCAATGATTTAACAGATTATATTTATTTCTCGGAAAGGTTTGCATGACTTTCAAAAAACGAACTCGGTAAGTTTGTCATTTATGGACCATGCGATTACTTCCCGGCCAAGTTCTGCAAAGTAAGTATAAAAATTTATTACTGTCCACTTCCCCAAACTTTTAAATCTACCTACTAATATGAACTACGTAAAGAAGTAAAAAAAAACTCATGCAGCCAACTGCCAAGTGTTCGTAATTGCGAGATTTAAAAGTACCTACCTGTACCGCTTATTATTTTTTTTTTTAAAAGCGGTAGAATAAACTAAAGTGCTTTGGTATTCTTTTCTGTGTTTTTGTTCTTTTTTCGAAATGTCGCGAAAATAAGTTCTAGGGAGAATTCCGATAGTGAAAATATTTATGGATACACAATAAACCGCGTCATCAGAAGTTCCGCAGATGCAGATTAAATGTGTCTGGAAGAACTACCTATGTCAAATATTTTTTTATTTATTTATTTATTTAATAGTTTATTGTACAGGAAAAATACAAGTCACAAAGAATACAAGCGAAATTAAAAACAAAAGGTTCTGCTTATTTCTAATATAAATTTCTTCCTACAGACCTAAATACAGGACACTATAACTAAAAGAACGGGCATATGTGCACAACAAAACAAGGAAAAAAAAAATAACATAAAAATATTAAATTGTTATAAATTATATAAATACTTAGATAAATACATATTTTATAATATAATACCTAAGATATGGATAGTAGATAAATAATTCTCTTTAACTCTCACTTTAAAAATAGCTAACGATTTACTTTCGTGAACAGTAATAGGAAGTGCATTCCAAAGTCTGACCGCATGAACAGTGAAGGAGTGAGAATAGAAACCGGAATTGAAGCATGGAAAAGATAACTGGGACCTAACAAGAGAGCGACAGGGTTTATCCTGGGACCTAAGGAAGCTGAAACGCTCTTTCAGGTACCCGGGAGACACAGGGTTATGTAAAATATTGTAAAGAATGGAGACAATATGCAAATTCCTGCGGAGACGGATGGGAAGCCATTTGAGCTGACTGCGGAAATGTGAAATTCGGTCATATTTACGAAGCCCAAAGATGAACCTTATACATAGGTTTTGCAGTCGTTCAAGCTTATTTAGCAGTTCTTCAGTAGCATCCAAATAGCAGGAATCAGCATAGTCTAAGAAGGGCAAAATAAGTGTTTGGACTAAACATATCTTGGTTTTTAAAGGTAAATCGTTTTGGAGGCGCTTAAGTGAGTGCAAGGAGAAACGGACTTTACGACTGACTTCATTAATATGTGGAGCCCAAACAAAATTACAATCTAAAAGCAAGCCAAGATTAGTTGCAGTAGAAGCATAAGCAACAGGCGTGGAATTATACGCTATAGGTGGGACAGAATCTAGATGCAATATGCCACGCATATACCCACTTCCCACAATCATAGCCTATGACTTTTTGGGATTCACCAACAAACCAAAACACTCACTTTTTTATTTACTTTTTGAATTATATTCTCTTTAGTCTTCTATTATTTACTCACATTGTTTGAGAAAATCATCATATAAGCCTCGCGGGAAAGGGAATTGCTCATATTCGTCCAGCAATACCTTACTTCCTGGCCTCTGCAATAATGTACTATATTTCCGGTCATGGTCTGATGTAATGACCCATGACAGATATGCACAGCATTGACGATGAGCAATAATAATATGTACATTAAGAAACTGCTACTTGAGAAAGATATAAAAAAAGATACACAATCAAATTAAATTTGCTAGTCTACGCACTGTATTAGTCTAAGACCACCCAGTATTAGCAGTAGACCTTCTAGTAAAAATGTTTGTCCAGGGCCTTACCTAATTCTGACGCCAAGCAGTAATGTGAGCATTACTGCATTCTGGTTTTGAAGTATAAGGGCGCTGGTGAAATCACAGGCACATGGGGCTTTCAACTTATGTATAACCGCTCACGCGATACATGCAGCCGTAGACGTATACCACACCTAGAGGTGCCGGTGATGATTTTATACCGATTTATCGGATATCGAAGTTATAACAGGTAAAAGAATTAATATTAATTGCTATTTCGGTAACTACTCTAGCAAACCATAAAGTTTTTAATGCCTGGGTCTGTCATTTAAAAAAATAAACAACTTCAAAAATACGTCACGACAATCGTGTGTGTTATTGTTTGGGCTGGTGATGTCGGTGTTTATTTATTGAAAACATACCGTAAGTTGCGTTTTTTAAGTTTACCCTGAATATAAATGTTTATAAACTATACTTTAAGGAGTAATTTCATGGTAAACGTTAGAACCACTCAAGCGGAATATTATCATATTTACCCAAGTACACCAAAAATTTCATTAGTGCTTTTTAAGTGCAGGATTTGAGGTGTTTTACTGCATTTTATTTGAGATGGTTTTGTTGGTAGTACAGTGGGTATTTATTTAGCAATGTAGAATAATAATTTTTATTTATAAAAACTTGTATTTAAACTGAATCCTTTTCTAATTTGCGAAACCAAATAGCCGCCATTTTGCGGTGGGAGGAGCGCATCGCGTGAGCGGCTAAGGGGACGGGCACAGTGGCAATGCCCCTAAGATCTTTGCAATTAAAAGCCTAAGTAACACTGCACCTGTTATGGATAGGCGTGTCGCTTACCACCAGGCGCACGACTTGTTCGTCCCATCGTTTGGTATCATAAAACAAAATGGAATAGAGACACGTTGTACCGTTTGTAATAGTGAGAAACACCACTCTTGCACTATTCGTTTATTCGTATTTTCAAACCAAAAATCTACAACAGAACTGAATATCTTACTAATATCACACAGTTTTTATTAACTACCCCTACCCTACTACCCAATTCAACAGGAAAACGACAAATCAAATCTTATACTCAACACCGATTACACTAACAATTTGTACTTTAAAACCACTTCTAGTAATAAGGATGATATATAATTGACGAGATGTATAATTAACGAACAATAATAAACAGGCTGTATAAATAAGTTCCTAAATATTGATATTGATCTTCCGATGACTACAAAAGTCCTACACTCTGTATTGAACTGCACATGACTAGATGGATGTCACGTCGCGTCCGCTCGACTAGTTTGTAAATCTTTGGGGGAGGCCTGTGTTTAGCAGTGGAAGTCTTCCGGTTGATATATGATGAACATTGGATAGATTTAGATTTATATTTATTTTATTATCTTGTAAACTTTACATTATTATATACAATATATTTTATTACAAGAATCGTTACAAATGGTAATAAATGTTACATTTCAAGAAATTACAAATATCCAGTACAAGTTTTGTACTACGTAATTTTAACACAGTTAATGTAGTTATGTGAAATAATGTAGGAACATATTAAGTAATATAATAAAAATTATGTCAATATAATGATTGTATGCATAAAGTTTATGTAATTTATTCATTTCTGTAAAATAATATCTATACCTAATAATCTATAAAAAACAACATATATTACAAGACCATGTCCCTATATTATTCAGTGGAATAATACGCATTATCCAACAAAAAGTCTTTCAGTCGACGATCAAATGTTTCATCATTAGGCTCATTTTTTAAGTCAACGGGTAGGTATTGGAAACGTTCTGTTTTGGGTAATGTACCAAGTATCACTTTATTGGGGTTCCTTAGGCTTCTGGCAGTTACGTCCTTCGCTATTATGAATTTTGATAGATTATAGATAGAGAAATAAACGATTATATTATATTATTATAATTATTATTTTGAACTGTGTGAAGAAATTTTCACGTCATAAAATTATAAGACAAAACTGATAACGTCCAATAACACAGATTTGGCCATGACTATGAATTCTTAACGCCCATTGCTGTATAACGCATAATATATTTACATACAAGGAAACATTATCTTTTATTCCATACAGCAACATATGCAGGGATACCATATTTGAATATTGCTACAAAAAATAGTATGCGTAATCATTTGAATAGACTGTATGTCTGTAGGTTTGTTGTGGTTAAATTGGCAAAATTTCGACATTCTGTAATTCGACCATATTCAAAATTCATCATCATTATTTAAAACTTAAAGAAAGAAAGAAAGTAAGGTAGAAAGAAAGCAAGAAAACACATTTATTTGGCCACCATTTATATACTTACTACCAATGAAACCACAAACAGATTATTGACATAAACATGAACAAAGACACTAATATAAAGACACTTTGTGTGGTGCAACATATCACGGCTTAGATACGAAATAATTACAACTTTTTCATAATAAAAGAACTAACCTCAAAAGTTCGTGAAAATACATCTATTTGCCAAGTTTTGTTGAAATCGGTTACCGGAAAACCGGATTCATCCTCTAGTTTGTCACCCTCAGCGGTGGAATATTTTGTTCAAATACCAATACTGAGATACCCTCTATCCAACAAAAAAAGAATCATCAAAATCGGTTCACAAATGAGTTATCGCGTAACATACATACAAAAAAACACAGTCGAATTGAAAACCTCCTCCTTATTTCAAGTCAGTTCAAAATTAGTTTCAAGGCAAAGAAACCTGCGTCCCATTAGCTCAATACTGGTTTAGGTAATCTAGAAAGTAGCTGAAAATTGCCCTATATCTCTATTTAACCGTAACTATAGCAAAAAAAAAACTGGACGTCCTCGATCGCGCTCGCCATAGCTATTTTTTATCATTACAATACATCATTGGAGTACCTTAGATCGCACTATTTTTCTATGACAGGCAATAATATGAGAACTTTCTGAGCCATGTTAAAAAATCAACCACAAATGTAACACGATTGTTGTTTCTGGTTTAACAGTATTTTTTGTAACTGGATTGAATCGTAAAACATGCAAAAACTTTATTTCCCTGCAAAAATCCGCTCAATGCCAGAAATATAAATATTGTACGCTGTGTGAGCTGGCAACCGGTACTATCTCAATTTTCTAAAGATATTTTAATATATTTAAATTTCATCTCAGATGCATTTGTTTAATTTTGGCGCTAGAATCGACTTCATTCAAGTTGTACTAACTTCTAACTAAATGCTATATAAATGACGCAAACAATTCTTTTCTTCGTGCTGTAAAATTGGCAAAATTGAGATAGTACCGGTTGCCAGTTCACAGTCGCTATACAGAGTGTTTTTTTAAATGACCAACTTTGGCTGCCCCAACTTTTTTCGTCCCATACAATGAAATGATCCTTTGTAGAAAACACCGCGAGACTCGGACATATTAACTAAAATAACGAATAATATTTTAACTGCCTCTGTGGTCGAATTACCGAGCTAGACTGCCACGCCGAAGTCCTGGGTCCGACTCCCCAGGTCGGAAGAAATATGTTATTGTCTTATATTTGTTTCTCTCGTGAATATGGATGCAATTTGCGGTTGTCTATGTGTGTGTCGATGGTACCCGCGATACAGGGTTTCCCTAGTGCGGGACTATGAGTGTGTTTCGTTATTATTATTATTTAATTATTATAATTATTTAAATTTATACATTGTTTATCCTCATTTCTGTAAATTATTATTATTATTACTTATAAAGTTTTTTATTATTATTATTATTATGTGTGTGAAAATAAATGGTTTAAATGGTTTAAATGGTTAATCTCATGATTAAGGACCACAAATTGGTTGGAAACATGTCATGCAAAAATTCGACTTAAATTCGGGAGTTATCCTTTATTTTAAAAGTACGTAAGTAAGTAGTAAAAAACACAGTTGAGGAGTTATTATTTGTCTGCCATTTCCATAACCATATCTGCTCTAGGGGTCGTATTCCAGAACTGTACTCAATGCTCAAGTCAGAATTCGAGCAGACTTGAGTATGATTTTAAGCACTGGAAATACGACCCTAATGGCAAGGCCTTGAGTATGATTTCTAGTGCTTTGAATCATACTCAAGTCCTGACTTGAGCTTTGAGTTCTAGAATACGACTCTAGGTCACTATAAAAATATATTTTCATTGGAATTTTATCTGTGCCGAGTTCTCTTGAAATCAGTTAACGAAAGTGGGTTCAATTTAATAAACCGGATTATACCCCAAATTTTATTTGAATAGGACCACCTAAGGTCATTTGCAACAAAAAAATTACAGATTGAAAACCACCACCTTTTTTGAATTCGGTTAATAAAACTGAACTCGATTACGTTTATATATTCCAAAACTTTTTTACAATCTAAGGAAGTATCATACTAATTATGAAAATGATAATTAATTACATCATTCTTTTATATAATCAGTAAGCAAGTCATTACTACGCTACGATCCAAATACAACGAAAATATGATCGAATTGTTGCTAGAGCCTTGAATACTTAATTACCATATTGCTTCAGGTGTCATAAATGGAGAGTAAATAACGTACGTTTGTGTAGTAGAGATACTTCCTTAAGAAATACTTCGTCCGGAGAAGTAAGCTTTGGTTCACACGGCTTTGTGCTGCACGTATTCGATTAAAAACGGATAGACAGCGGGGTGCTCACACGATATATTTTCATGCGTTTAAAGGCTAGCCGCAGCAATCGCCCTGACAACGCATATGTAATGGATCCACACATTGTTGCACTTTTATATTGGCTTAGAAGACGCCAACGGAAATGATGAAAAAAAAATTTTAATTACTTTCGGATGTCAGTGGATAGTTTTGACAATTTATTAAAACGTATGGAAAATACGAGGTTACCAAAAATAAATAGAAGAAAAAAAGAAAATTGTTTATTACACAAGCACAGACACGCGTATAACACTTCAAAATTAACCTTTTAGGCTCAAATTACAAACAAATAAAAAAATTAAAACAATTGATAAAGCAGTACCTAATTCATGGTCATGCGTGTCGCGCCTGGTGCAATCGGGACTGGCTCAACTTTAGCCACAAAAAGGCATTTTTTTAAACCGTTTCGTGGCGCTGCTTTTCTGTAAGCCCGGGCAAGTGAGTCACTGACAACAATACATATTTAACTCAACAATAAATAAATAGATAAGAAAACCGACATAATAGGTAGTGTACATGCAACTACAAACACATGTGAAATATTTTTAATATGTAAATAAAAGTACATCAATAAAATAAGCTTAAATTCTATTATTTTTATGCAAACTTGATATACGAAATGTATAGGTAATTTTGTGAAGTGTGTCCACGCGGACGGGGGCTCGAGGCGAGGTACGGGAGCGACCAGGTAACAACCAGTTGTTGCGCAACTGCCCTGCACATATTTTCTTTCTTTATCTCCTACGTATACCCATGCTGAATGCTCGCGTCAATCGCCCGCGCCGCCGCCGGAGGGACTAGCGCAGCAGGACGCTGTAATTCGTCTTATAAAAGTCATCGATTTAGTATACAAAATAAATATGCACATAATAAATTAACAATTATTCAATGAAAACGCTAGCGTAAGTACTTTTCATAGCTATATTATTAAATTTTTAATTCTTTTTATTGTATAAATTGGATTCAAATGCATATTGACGTGTAATAATGAATTAAAATAAAATAATATTGATTTCATAATAATAATTAATTGTACGAGTATATTTATATTGCAGGGAGAGAAGGAGGAAAACGTAAAAGGATAAAATCGGCACCTGATACCATGCAATCAGTACAAAGTACCTTTTAAGTACCTTAAACGTACTTTTAAGTACTTTATAAGTACCGTTTCGCAAAGGTATGGTCATGTTCGTTGACACGTTTTTCCTTATCAGAGCATCCTAGCGTTTCTACGTTTTTAATCCATCTGCCAAACACGATGTTTTTAACTAATAACGTGATAAAGTAGTACGTGTACGTGATAAATAGACGACATCACGGTCATTCGTTTATGTAAGCCGTCACTGAGTGGCAGGCACTGCCAGGTACGGGCGTGCAAAAACCACTACGTCATGCTTTTGTTTCTTTTGCGCGGGGAAATAAAACGACTGATTTATAGACGATTTATAATAGGTTACTAGACTCGAGTATTAATCAAACTGCCTCCGTGGCCGAACGGTTACTATGCTGGACTGCCACGCAGAGATCCCGGGTTCGATTCCCGTGCTGCGAGAAGTATTCTTTACTGCTACCAAAAGACTAGTTGGAAGAAGTAGTTCTAATTGTGCTGTAATCCAAAGTTATGAAATAAACACATATTTCATAGATTTCTCACAGATGGCGGCAAGAACAAAGACATGCAACAAGCACATAAAAAATTCGTAAAGCCTGCTGGTTGGTTCTTCAGCTCAGTTGGAAGAGCATCGAGCGAGTCGACGTTGGTTTGAATCCAACCGGATCGAAGGAAATTTTCTTTATCTACACACATACCATAAACTCTCTATAATGTGTTCAAAAACCGCAAATTACGACCAGCATAAAGGTAAACTGTTTTGTTAGAACAAATTTCTTATCTGTTAAAATGTTATTATTGCTTCATAATAACATCGAACTTGATATCGAACGATATGATAGTTGGGGCCGATACTAGTTTGTCTATGAATTAAATAAAAACTACGGTTGTGTGACATACGTGAGAAAAGTTTTTATTTGCCGCCATTTCGCCAGTCGTAACATGCGGCTCCTGAACACATCACAGAGAGCTTATAATATGTGTGTAGATAAAGCGGTGTATGTAACTATATTTAATTAGGGATTAAAACTATCGTGAGATGTTTTCATAAATATAAATAACTCTCACTCGTATTTTAATGTCCTTCATTAAGTAACAGTCACATAAACTACTATAGTGTTCGATCTTTCTATTAATTTATAACAAACTAGTATAGTAATTTCACAAAAAAAAAAATATCGTAGTCGTAAAACTTCGTGATATCCAATAAACTACATAAATAATAAATCGCACACACTCATAGCACAGAACTGTGGAAAACCTGTGTCGCGGGTGCCATGGTCACACACACACATAGACAACCACAAATTACACATAAACTCACGAGAGAAATAAACTGCCTCAGTGGCCGAACGGTTACCATGCTGGACTGCCACGCAGAGGTCCCGGATTCCACTTCCGTGCCGGGAGAAATATTTTACATTTGTTTCTCTCTCGTGAGTTTGGGTGTAATTTGTGGTAGTCTATTTGTGTGTCCATGGCATCCGCGGTACAAGGTTTCCCTAGTGCGGGGCTATGAAAAAAAAATACGACTACGACCTCAGTGGCTCAGCAGTTTACAATGTGGACGCTAGATGATAAGGGGTCCTGGTTCGACTTCCGGTTTAATAACCCAATATCTAACTACTCAATTCGGTATTGGGGTGTCTGGATTATTTGTACCTACCAATAATTATCGAAGAAGGTTCACAACCATCGGAAAACCTGTGAAGTTCCGAACCCGCATTGTGCCAACATGGCTGACCATGGACTAAACCTTCGCCTGAGAAGACATGCATGCCCAGCTGTCGGATGTATAAATTGATTGATGATGATCATTTATATGTCATTTATTATTTAAGTTAATAAAGATCGCAATATGCAAAATATTTTTACCTAAACTTTAATTAATACACATTTAGTTGATAATACTTCCAAGACTCTGGAATTATTTAATAGAAAAGACATAAAAATCAATACAATACATTTCCACATCTTTTCTTCTATATACATTATCGTTGTAGTTATAACTATAATTGATATAATATACCTACATAAACTTTATATATCTACATAAAAATTATGTCGCATTGCTATTACATGTGTTGTAACTCAAAATATGTGAAATGTAATATTATATCATTACTGAAAGTAAAATTTGATTCTCTACACGTCAAAAAACCGTCAGAATATTGTAAGAAATAATCAAAAGATATCCACTTAACTCAAAACGAGACACACTTTATATGAGCTAGTTCTGGCCCAAACAATCCTTGTTCAAAAATGTAAAATTATTTTTTCCATTTCATCTTGAAATATATTTGAGAAATTTTTTAAATGTCTATAATAAATTATACATAAATTTTAATGATTTTTTGCGGGAAGTGAGTATTCGTTTTTCATCGATTCTGACAATACAATAATTCTGAAATTTCATTTCCTGTTATTATCTTGATATTTTGGTAAATATTATCGCCTATTCTGATCAGAAGCTACGGTAGCCTAATAGTTTAATTTAACGTCAAATAGAGGCTGTGGGTTCGAATCCTGGATCGCCCCACTGAGTATCTCGGAGTAAAAGAACGAAATTTAATTTGAAATTTACCATGACTTTTCATTTTCAACATCATAAGGAACGAGCAATTTAATGATGTTTATGAAGCTCCCAATCACTCCCATTGTGGCATGTGTCCAGCAGTGGGACTATTTATAGGCTAACCATTTCATTCTGTTAATAATATTCTGATTCTTAAAAATAAATGTAAATTTTTCGCTAATTACAACAAATTAACACCAATGAATTACAACATACTGTAATTTTCTTGTGCATATAATATTAATTGTATCTTATTAATTTTACAATACAACCCTGAAACATTCAAACGCACTCAAGCACATATCAAGTATTACTTTATCATCATTAGTGGCATCTCTTATGTAAGCGACTGTACTTGACTCGTGCGCGAGTTGTCAAACAGGTACTGTTGTGAACAGAAATTTTAATGCGTTACTATTGTCTTCATCTCGATGTCTTGTCTTACTCGACGACATTACAAAGATTATCAATATCATCAGCTTCGTAGTACTTGACTGGCAAAAAGCCGTGGTAGCAGTGACCCGTTTACCTCTTGCAAATTGTCTCGATCTAATGATGTTTGAAATAAATATTGTAAATTGTGTTTACAAATATTTATTTACAAACAGCAACCCATTGAGTTTCTTGCTCATTCTTCTCAGGGGAATCTGCCTTGTCAAAAACTTCCTAATTTGCTTACCTATAAAAGATTATCCATGCCTCTTAAGTCGAAGCAGTATTTAATTATCATAATAATAACATTGATAATGTGTCAGACATACAAATTTATTGCCTGATATCAAACTGGGGAATTTTCTGTACTATAAATACTAGAGCAACGGAATTCACTTGGGAAACTTCCTAGACCATCGAGACCAGAACCAATTTAGAAAAGTTTCTATCCCAAATTGGTTTCACCGGGAATTGACCCCAGGGCCTCCTCTTTCAGCGCTGTAAACCGCTGAGCCAACGAGGTGGTCATAACTTGACATCTATTGTATATATAAAGAAGTATGATATGGAGCAATCCATCAGTAGATTTTTTTATAACATTAAATGACGGGACGAACAAGTCGTATGCCTGATGGTAAGCACTTTTTTCCGGGGGGAAATCCTGACGGATTATGTGAGACTCCTACTCACTAAAAACACCCGGGTATTCTCACACTCCGCATGGGACGGGGCTGTGGCCATGTGGTTTACGATCCACGGCCGCGACTGCGGACCCACCTCTGGGAGACTTTACCGTTTCCATCCATGCATACCGGGAATACTTGGCATGCCAACCAACCCGTGAACCCTTGCCCAGTGAGTAACAAAGCCCCCGTTTTGCCGCCTGATTGTAAGCTCTGGACGAACTTTTTCACAAAGAGCTCTACTGCTAGTAAAGTTAGTAGTAGATGTTCGCGAAGCAAAACTATAGGTTCTAGGAACATGAAAACTTGAGGGTATGCTATTCCGCGTTAGGGAATTGTTAGTAGGTGTACTAAGAACGGATTTTTCGAAATTCAATCCCCACTGTGACTGCGAAAAAGGCTAACAATTTTTGTATGAAAAATCGTATTACTTGAACGTACAAAGATGAAACTTAATATAAATATATATGCCATAATGCAAATGGTAATATATATTATTATTTAATAAAACGATATAATAGGTAACACACATAATTTATAATCAAGTAGATTGTCCCATACATCACGTTAATACACCTATTCTCGCACACCCGAATGTCCCCGTCATCCTTGTGGTTTATTTATTTAATTAGAGGAATGCCAGCATGCGGCTTTACTCTAATTACACAAAACACAACAATAATTTATACATTAGACACTCGTAAGTATAAAGGTAGATACACCCTACTCATTAGCACAACACAGCTAGTTATACAGATTCGTGTATATACGAAAATTAATTATTCGTATATACTTGTACGTATAGTATTTTACTGTCATCAATTCTACTCAAATAAAGCTAGAAATATCCGAAATTGTAACATTAAACGTTGCCATACATTTAATATAACATTCGTAGAGTCTTAAGTTTTCCTAATGTAAGAGGTAACAATTAGTTAACATATAACAAAATTATATGATAGTTTTATTACTATAAAACTATCTTTTAATTGAAGAAAAATGTAATGCCATAGTCAATTATTTGATTGATAAATTGGGTAGCAGTAGAGCTCTTTGTAGAAGAGTTCATCGAAAGATGGCGGTATACCTTAAACCGGGTACTCATCAGCAAGCTGTAACTGTACCGTGACAGATATAGTTTTTTTTTTAATTAAATGGTCTTGCTCTTGACCACTACCTAGCTCTAGAGCAAAGATAAGATCTACGATGGAACAAGCTCGCCCAGTAAATACCTATTCAGTCGCACCTTATAGATACTCGGGTTTTTTGAGTTCGGAAACACAGTCACAGACAGGGAATTCCATTCCTGGGCTGTGCGCATAATAAAAGATGATGAAAAGCACTTAGTACGCCGGAAGGGAATACCAACCAAGTAAGAATGATATCCCGCCGTACGTCTGGATGTCCGATGGTAAAAGGGAGCGGGCGGGATGAGCTAATGGAGCTCATGGAAACAGTAATGTAAGCTGGGACTTAGCTTAGGATGCGTAGCGAGAGGTACTTTATAAGTATAAACTGAGATTAACTTCATAACTTGATATTTATTATATTTTTTCACATATTTATTTCTTGAGGCTACTTTTAGATCTATCAAGATGTTCTTTCTTTCTATTTCATTTTTTCAAACACATTCTAAATACAAAACTATATTCACTCAGCCAGTAGTTCTAATCATAGAGTAGAGCCTAGACTACGTCCCTCTTCCTCACAACTGAAGGCGTGAACATCCATAGCTGGTGCCCTACCTATGATAGGCAACTTGCATAAGTGATCAGCCTTTACTGTAGGCTAGCCACACACTGCTCGGAAGCTACTACCTTACCAACAAGTAAACCACCAAAGAGGCTATGGCTTTAGTCTGCCAAAAACCTATCTAAAAGGACAGACCATGATCACATCCTAATCAAACAATTCAAAATATAATTACTCGTCAGCTATCCTAGCTATTTACGTAACCTGTCTAAATCCTAACTCTTTATTTCAGCTACCCTAGCTTATCTGAATGCTCCTAACAAATCCTTAAACATCACTACTAGAACTTCCTAAATGCATCACTAAACTATCTTCGACGTGCACGCTGCTACGACGACGACACAGGCTTGAGCATCCATCGGACGATTACTGGGTAACATCAATATTGATCTCCCAGTTACCTTAGTCCTCATCCTACAGCTATCCACGTTCCATCAGCTTTTCTCACTTTCTTTAAACAAACCAGAACAAACACACATATAACCCTAACAACGACATTTTCCTAACATACATATGATTTGAAGGATTCCTAATAATTAAATAAATATATTTTCCCCGAATGCAGACAGTTCTGTGAACAAGAAGAGAGGTTCTAGTGTGTACGCGTGAAACGGACGGGTGCAATGGCAGTATCCCTCAGGTCTTTGCGATTAAAAGCTTTGAATGACACTGTAACAGCAGACAGGCGTGTCACTTAATACTCAGTATCATAAAAAAATACAAACATAGGTATATTGTAAGTGTAACTTGTACTTTTTTAACGAATATGACAAGAACGATCATATGAATTTAATAAATCAATCAGTAATTTAAACGAGATGACAACTATTCGTTTCAACCTTTAATAATAATACATAAAAATGTAACGAGATTTATAAAATTGTATCGTTTTTCATATTTGCGGTAGTGATTGAATCTAAAATTAAATATTGTATTTATAAATTGCTGTTGCTAACCGAAAGCCTCCATTGTGTTCTTACTGATGACAAAAACAGGGCAATAGTTTGATATTCCATTGTCTTGTTATACTCATTCGACAGCCGCTTTTGTTCGAACCTGTACTGCATAGGCGTGAGCTATTGAAGGTCAAACACGAAAGTATGCAGCACGCTCACGAGTTACAACTCAATAGAAACTAGATCTTAACTACACACAGTTCTCCATTGAATATAACACCCTATGCACAACAATTTAATGTCGAAAATCGTTTGTTTGATTCTTTGTTTACTAACACAGATTTGTTTTGAACTCAAAGTTAATATAATTTGAATAATGTTAGATCTAGTTTTAGCGAGCGACTTCGTTCATGTGTAAATCGAATTTTGAATGCATAGGTTGGAAAAATGGCGATCCCATTCTAATTTGGAGAATATATCCAACCTCTAAAGGTAGCAAATACGGGGATACATCCTATTCATTACACTTCACCCACTTTCCGCTAACCGGTTTTAATAAAACTTGGCAAACAGATGTAACGAACACAGAGAAAGCAAATTAGCAAACGTTTGAGATCGTTTTTTATAAAAATGTTATAAGTGACAATAGCACATTTTTCATATGTGCGCTTTTAAAAATTTGTCCCTATAGATCATTGACTTACAAATAAATGGACGACGGGTCTAATACAAAAACCACGAAAAAAATGTCCCAAGTCAACCTATTTAAACGTAGTGACATGTAAAGGAATATGAAAAAGTAAAAAGTACTGTCTAATTTTGCTTGCTTCGCTGTCAGTCGAACAAACGAAGACTAAAGCGTGAATGACGCTCTGTATACGATTTTAACGCCCTATAAGTTCGGACACTTTTTAGCGCGGACCCTATGTCCATATAATTGTAATTCAATGCTATAGATCCATATTTTGTCATCATATTCAAATTATTTTATCATTTTTTAACTAGTAGTTATTGAGAAAAAATGAAGACTGAAATAGAGTTTTGAAAGGACCGCCTTGGAAGTTGTCGTCTGTACGACGTACTTCCGGAAAAAAAACCGATTTTATTTTCTAGCCAAGCCTTAGGGCGCGTTCAAATTATCCGCTGTTAGAAGTTTGAATTTCAATCGCAGTAGAGCACCTTGTGAAAGAGTTCGTCCAGGGAAGTACTATCACTATATTCCTATTTCTGTGACCAAGACAACACTGTTTACATTGCCTATAAATCAATAAAACTACAAGAAATACAAATTTAAATTACACAGGTATCTATAATAATTTAAAAATACACAATGCTCGTCATTATGATTTCTTAAGAAGATCAATATTCTCATTTATATTTGAATCCATCAAAAATGTTAAAAACGTATTTAAATGACTTCAAAAAAGGAGGAATTTCTCAATTCGACTGGTTTTTTTGTATGGATGTTACGCGATAACTGCGCCATTTGTGAACCGATTTTGATGATTCTTTTTTGTTGGAAAGACGGTATCTCAGTATTGGTATTTAAAGAAAATATCCCACCTCTGAGGGTGACAAACTAGAGGATGAATCCGGTTTTTCGGTAACCGATTTCAATAAAACTTATCATATAGATGTAATTCCACAAACTTTTGAGGTTAGTTTTTTTTTATAAAAAAGTTGTAATTATAGGAAATGAAACTATTTTTCCGGATTTAAATCGCGTATATTTGTTTTTTCAAAAAAACCGACGTTTCGGGCCCTTTACAGGTCCCATGGTCACGGTTGACTTTAAGGACTTTAAGTTGATGGGACCTGTAAAGGGCCCGAAACCGAAACGTCGGTTTGTTTGAAAAAACAAATATACGCGATTTAAATCCGGAAAAATAGTTTCATTTCCTATGTGTAACAATCGCGAAAACTTAAGAACTCGATAAGTTGTAATTATTTTGTATTCAAATCGTGTATATGTTGCACAATACAAAGTATCTTTATATTAGTGACTTTGTTTATGTTTATGTAAATAATCTGTTTGTGGTTTCATTGGTAGTAGGTATTATTACATATCGGTGGCCAAATAAATGTGTTTTCTTTCTTTCTTTCTTTTTTCTCTCTTTCTTTCTTTAAATTTTAAATGATGATAAATAATTTTTAATATGGTACTGCAGGAATTGTCCCTTTTTAATTTCAAGAAAATATTTCACTTCTAAGGGTGGCAAACTAAGGGATGAATCCAGTTTCATGCGCTTTACGGTAACTGATTTCAAAAAACTTCGCAAATATGTGTACATGTAATTCCACGAACTTTGAGGTCGGTTTTTAGTACGTACTCTGTACTGATTTACATAATTTTCTCAGTACCAACAAAAGTTCCTGACATTGTTCTTATTTTAAAAAGTAAAGTTTTAGTTTTTGCTTGAATACAGCCATTTTGGATTCAGATACACTAAGGTGGTTTATTGTACACATTGACTTACAATTATATGGACGTCGGGTCCGCGCTAAAAAGTGTCCGCACTTGTAAGGCGCTAAAATCGTATACAGAGCGCGACACTCCGCTTTAGTCTTCATTTGTTCTACGGACAGCGCGATACTGCGATAACATAACAATTTAAATTTCGAATAGGTGACTTGGGACATTTTTTTCGTGGTTTTTGTATTAGACCCGTCGTCCATTTATTTGTAAGTCAATGATTGTACATATTAATTTTTACACACGTGGCTTGTTTTAAGATTTTACTAATCTATTTTTATTTTCACCTCACTAGCTCGGAAAGGCTTTCTTTCGATTCGCTCTGGGCCTTTTGGAGGGAAAAGTGTCGTTTTTATTTTGACTTTCAATTATTTTGTGAAATCTAGTTTAAAGTGGAATAGGATAGTGCTATTGTGCCTTAATCGAAGATTAAAACGCGAAATTATACGAATCTCGAACTACAATACCCGTATCGACCCGTTCTAAGGAATCCCGAGTCAATCCAAACACGCCGCCTCAAATTGCCTATCCTCTTTGTGGTGGCCATATTTACAGAAATATAATTAAACGTTTATGTTTTCGGCTGAAGGACTTTGTTTCCATGGCCAGCAATTATTTAAAAAAAAGGCTTTCTTTCTCATTAGAAATCTGCGCGCAAAAGCGTTTTTTACACGCTAGCGTCGAAATGGTTTTTGAAATTCGAACTTGACGATGGACTGTGGTGCACCTAACTTTTTCTTTTGATGAAAAAAAAAGATAATGACACGTTCAACTACGCTACTTGTCGTACCTATTTATTTATGTATAATATAAATCCGTTGGTACATTTTATTCATATCATTGTTGACATTAAATTGACAATGACAACTAATTGTGTTTATTAAATTAGTTTAATTCGTCGATGAACTAAAATAATTTCAATAATCACTTAATCACACAAAAGAAAAGTACAAGCAAGAATAAAAATTGATGAGATGTAAATTCAGAACGCATCCGAATATATAAACTTTTTCTTTTAATTAAAAACACCGGGATTCGCTCTGGACCTTTTGGAGGGAAAAGTGTCGTTTTTATTTTGACTTTCAATTATTTTGTGAAATCTAGTTTAAATTGGAATAGGATAGTGCTATTGTGCCTTAATCGAAGATTAAAACGCGAAATTATGCGAATCTCGAACTAAAATACCCGTATCGGCCCGTTTTAAGGAATCCCGAGTCAATCCAACCACGGCGCCTCAAATTGCCTATCCTCTTTGTGGCGGCCATATTTACAGAAACATAATGCAACTTCATGTACCATAAAAGAATAATGTACCAAGACTTGGCTGTATGGTGTAAAACCTTTGCCTTTTCCTTTATGGAAAGAAGAAAAAAAAAACACCGGATGTTTTATGGTTCAAATGTTTTTCTTTCGTCTACTATTTTCCTCGCTATAGTGAGGTTAAAGTTGTGTGTTTGTTTTGCGTCTACGCTCTGGAATCTATAATTGAACCACGAGCGAAGTTACCTTTGCTTGCCCTGGTTTCAATACTCGCGTCAAACAGCACCCCAACATTGCATAACAAATAACTACTGTTACTAGTTAACGTTTATTTCTAATGTTATAAATATGCATATCAGATCTTCTCTATATCGTTTTTTGTTTCATATATCTCTAATAGTGTATTGATGTTTTTTATCATACCAAATGACGGGACGAACAAGACGTGCGCCTGTTCGTAAGCGAAATTAGTTCAGTGCCACTCAGAGCTTTATATCGCAATGATACGAGAGACACTGCCACTGCGCCCATCACATAAGTTGACAAGTCCTATTTGTCTGTAATTTCACCAACACCCTTCAAAATTAGAAGGAAATATTGGTTACACTACTATTTGGCGGCAGAAATAGGTGGCTTTTTCGCAATAAGCTCTACTGCTCCTTAAAAATCTGCATCTCAACTAGGTTTGATCTCAAAAAGATCGAAAAAGTGATCAATTCGAAAATATTTGTATAAGAAACTGACAAAATAGAAAAAAGAAAGTACGTGGCAACACAATATATGTAATTTATCCGATGACAAAGTTGTATTCGATATATAAAACAATATTTATTTATCTCCCAATTAACTCTACAGCTATGAGAGTTATATACAATTTTTTTTTAAATTTATTAAGGCTTTGGCAAAGCCATCAGCCTAAACATGAAGTTTAATTATGTCTCTGTAAATATGGCCGCCACAAAGAGGATAGGCAATTTGAGGCGGCGTGCTTGGATTGACTCGGGATTCCTTAAAACGGGCCGATACGGGTATTTTAGTTCGAGATTCGTATAATTTCGCGTTTTAATCTTCGATTAAGGCACAATGGCACTATCCTATTCCACTTTAAACTAGATTTCACAAAATAATTGAAAGTCAAAATAAAAATGACACTCTTCCCTCCAAAAGGTCCAGAGCGAATCCGTTATATACAATAAAATTACCACAGACCATGTAAATACTAGTAAATTACAGACGCTTTTAGAGAATCGGTAGTGTTAGAAAATGTAGATTTGCAAAGATTGTTATAAACAAACGCATAAACATTACAGTCTTATTACAAGTACATAAACAACGATTATAATAGTCTATGTAACAATTATGCAATTGATTCCTGCAATGCGTGATACTGGCAGAATTACGATGATCTTTTAGGTATTTTTTATGGAAATGAACACTGTATTAACATATAAAACTAGTTTTATATTTAACGTGTACAACATTGTACTACTGACACAGAAAATACAATGATCCTAGATTAATCAATTCTTTTTTGTTATAATTATTTATACAAATATCGAACACTTAGAAAAAAATTCCTTCGATCGGGCTGTATACGAACTTTGTCTTAAAGCAAACCGTGCCAGTCTTTATGCCAACTAAGCCACGGAACGAACTGGCGGACCTTACGAAGTTTTCTATGTGCTTGTTGCAGATTGTTGTTTTTGGTTTTTAACGAATTATTTGCCGTAACGTCTTCTTTGAGACATCTATTTCTCCACTCAGCAAGTTACCTTTACAGCTATCAGCGGCTGACCAGAGATGTCGCTTTAATAATCGTAATTTTTTTAACTTTCTTTTATTTTACTTTTTATTGAATATCACGATGTTTTTCTACAATGCTATTCAATTATTTTTATGTGAAATTACTCCACTGGTTTGTTATAATTATTAATACAAAGGTCGAGTATGTACTTAGAAAAAATTTCTTTGATCCGGTTGGATTCGAACCAACGTGTTCCAAGTAAACCGTGCCAGACTCTATACCAAGTAACACATTTATTTTTCAAAAATATGCATAAGGAATTAGGAAGATTTATCTCTTGTCTGCCTGCTCCGCAGAACAATAAATACAATAGAAGTGCTTAGCGAGCGTGTCCACTTGGTGCCAACAGTACGCAGAGTTCTATATACTTGAGATCATTCATCTATTTTCGCTTTGTCGTCGTTTGGTCGTGTCAATTATCTCGCTGAAAATCGACTTAATGCTATTCCAAGACTGTAAATGTAGGTCTTCGCTTAGCTATAGCAGTCAACGTCAAAGTAATTGTTTAAGCTACTGCTCGTTTACTGTCATTGAGTATATAACCAGAAATAGAGACGAAATGTCATTTAATTTGTTTGAAAACTACCTTGCCAAATCATTACGGTGACAACTGAGCTCCGATTAGCCAGCCCGAACTCGAAACAATTGATGGGTGTCGTCAATTGTTTCACTTCAAATAGACCAGTTTAACTTTAATTTAGCTGTAATGGACGAAAATCGAAAAATTATATATTTAACTTTTAATTACCGACGAAATGTGATTCCATTTGTTTTGTAATTAGATGTTTTGCTGTTTTTCCACACTACCGAATGGAACAACCCTCATTGTTAGAGATATTATCTTTATTTTGTTATAATATTTATTGTTAAATACAGAATATTTTTGGCATATTCGGAGACGTACACACAGGTCAGTTGTTGGCGCTGTACTATTTCAGTTTACTAATTTGTAATTTCAACGCAAAGAAGAGTTGATGTTTAAAAGTGATATAAGGCCTATTTACCTGATGAGTTGCCAGGGATGGATGGCTCATATTTCGTCTCTATTTCTGGTTATATACTCGATGTTCACTGCGCTGACCTCCCTGAGAAGAACGAGCAAGAAACTCTAGGGATTGCTCTTTTCAAATAAACTTAAATGCTATGGAATACACTTTGATATATCTTTATCTAACACGTAGTCTTCAATTTTGTAGTATGACTTTTCAATTCTTAATACATACTCCGGAATCTTGTTACAAAAACATATACATTTGCCCATAAAATGAACTTAGGTCTAAGTTTAATATTATGGACATCTTCTTTCTTAACGAAATTGTGTATATTTTACGGTTATATAAATATTAATGTATGTACTGTGATGCCACAGTCATGATAGCAGTCTCCTAAAACTTTTGTCAGAGAGAAACTCGAGAACCTAAACGCTACGTAAGAACGAATTAGTCGTTTTTGCCGCGGCACTTTTCTATTTTCATTCGTTAATCGCCGTTTCTTTTTTTCCAACACCATTTAACAGATGTCGGTTGTGACATCTCCAATCTGAACATTGGTTATTTATAATTGACTTTTGATTACGAGAGTCGCTGAGTGCGACCATGTTGCGGTTTTACGGTGCCATTAATGGGCACTTTACGATCTTTTTTTCAATTATACCGTGTAATCGATGATTCAATTTACGTTGTACAATCAAAGACGGATGCATGCTACTTACTAATACATCAACCACACTCTATTTACTGTTACGTATGGACCACTTTTACAGCGCAACACGTTCATGTAGACTATTTCCAATGATAATTTGACGAGTTTGTCCGAGGTCTCTGATTCGATTGACGGTAGGACCATTTTGGGAATTGAATACTTATAACACATAGATTTTAATGCCTAGTGCTTGTAACAATAATAATGAAAATAAAAATTATTTGACTTCATTTCACGCTTGGATACGGTCGGTGAGTGTAGGGTGTACACGCAAGGATGTATGGACAACCGCCAGAGCACCGGAGACCGCCACCCTCAAATGAAAAGGGTCTGAGGGACACTGCCACTGTACACGTCACTATGAGACATGCAGTTAACAAGTCCTATGTACCTGCACTATCACCAACACCCTTCATAAATAAATAACTTTAAAAAAACAAAACCTTAAAATGTCGTGAAATTACATCTATTTGCCAAGTTTTATTGAAATCGAAAAGTGCGCGAAACCGGGTTCATCTCCTAGTGTGCTACCCTTGGAGGTGGGATATTTACAAATTTAAATGGGACCAATACTGAGATAACAACAAGAGTCATCATAAAAAAATTGAGAACCTTCTCCTCCTTTTTTTGAAGTGTGTTTTAAACCGGAGTACGTAATACTCAAATTACTGCTTGGCGACAGAAAAAGACAGTATTTTCTGAGGGAAGTACTGTCTTTTTGAGATCCTGAGGGGTTCTAAGTGATAATTATCATTGATAAAATTACTACCTCGATAATTATGTTAATATCTATAAAATTAATTGAAACATTAAAATGCTACCGCTAGTAATATCGTGATATGTGTTTGTATCCGAAACGTATCCAAACGAGTCAAATGTCAATCTCAAAAGACCTTTTTGAGATTGACATTTGACTCGTCACACACGACACACGAAATCGTTATCTCAAAAATTTTTCTTGCATAATAAATCTTTATTTTGTAACTTATCGAGTTCTTAAGTTTTGGCGATTGTTACACATAGGAAATGAAACTATTTTTACGAATTTAAATGACGTATATTTGTTTTTTTTTTTTCAAACAAACCAACTTTTCAAATCCTTTACAAATAATCTAAAAGTTTAATACTTATTTGCAATTTTTAATAAAAAATTGAAGAGATAAAACTATGAATCACCATGGATAATTATCAGATATATATATCGGATTATTATCATGATAATGATCAAAGAAAATAAATAATCTTGATAACGAATTTCGCAAACAGGGAAAAGGTGAATGATAATGGTAACGCCACAAGTAATCGTGATGAAGGTCGTCGACAGCGAAAGAGGATAAACAGATCTGTCTGTTCTTAGCACTGTCATCTGCTGCTGGCCTGTGAAACCGTGACCATATGGAGCTTGTGCCGTTGCGAAATATCGGGAAAATAGGAATCCCTTTTCCCTTCCACATTGATATGGTGAATAGCCGTAGAATAGAATTCCCTGTCTGCAGACTTATTCGTTGAATGGTCCAACTTGAGCCTTTTCAAGGCGAGACGCCGTTGAAGCCGTTGTTGACCTCACCGTCACTTTCCATCAGGTGAAATGGAAGTCAAAAACGCACTTATTTTTTAATAAAATCTTAAATTATACCGTTTTTTTGAAACCTGAATTTAGTGATAATCGATTATACTAAATTGATTCCGTTCTGATATTCCAGATAATGCCCCCATAAATTTTTAATTTTTTTTTACTCTCGTATTCAAGAATTCCCAAGTCATTGATTTTATTATATGGTACATTATTATAACAACTATCATAATTACTCTACATTAATACGTCACGCAGTTAAATAAAAATGTAATTTTTAACCAATTCATAATGAACAACAATTTGTTTTAATAATATTAGTTAAATTGACTTTGAACTGTTTTTAATAGATTGTACCGTTAAAACAACTGCAGTACAGCTATTATTTACTTAGAAAAATGTAGCCATGTTTCTTGTTGGTATTTTGTTCAGTGACGAATTAAGTCACTGAGATAGAACCAGCCTCACATCTTTCTACATTAGTTTTGATTATACTGACCCTACCGATCCTTAGGGTATACGAAAAGGGCACTATGACCTGTGCGAGCGAACCTGCACAGGGACCATCTAAGTCAGGTCCTAAACCCGGAGCAGCACGTTTGCACGGACTTCATCCGGTTCTCTGCAAGGCTAGTGCCTTCAAAACCGAAACGCATTAATGCCAACATTACTGCTTGGCGGTCGATATAGGTAGGAGCTCTACAGCTACTAAGTGGAGGATGACGTTGTTAATATTCATATTTATCTATCTATAAGCACACACACAATTCTAATTAATTACAAACTAGTAATTACAGTATTTTAAGCACGAAATCGCATGTTTAAGTATATTCCCACATATCGGTCGGAAGGGCGATTTCACTACCAAATTTAAATAATATTTCAATATCTTCAATGAATACAACGTCAATTTTATTTTTTTGTTAATTTTCTGTTGTATTTGTGAGCAGCCATATTTATTTAATAATATTATGCTCAACGAATTTTGTGAAAAAAGAAACAAAAACAAAATTAGAAAACAAAAACGAAAAATACCTATATTGTGAAAAAAAGAGACAAAAAATCGAACAGGTCCAAAAATTAATTTGGCGTGGTATTGGAGGTATTGATTTAATTAAATAGATCCGAACAAATTTAAAAACAGTCAGGCATGGCTAAAATTCCTTCGATATGACTGGTCTCGAAGCAGGGTTGTTGCTACAAAAGCGTCACCGCTTTTACCAACTGAGCCACCGACCAAGGCAACAGACATTACTTTTTCTATAGCCCCGCGCCAGAGCTCCATCACTCGCTCGAGGATACGCGATAAGTGCCTACCGTTGAGTGTATTGCCGGCAGTGCAAGCGCACAGACAAGTCTTTTGCTTACATTGGTTGCGCCCTCTATTCAGTAGATTAGGTTAGGTTAGTATGTGAAAAAGAAGCAGCAGTGGCCAAGGTTTCAGATTTTTTAATGCTCATTTGTCTTAGTTGTGAGGCTCAAAATGATATTATCAAAGTTAATTTATCAAACATTAGCTCAGAACGAATTAAAATATAGTTTGATCTAATTTGTTTTATGTTTCAGAGAAAAAGAATTAATAATTAAAAAAAAAATTATATTTTTTTGCCTGCTGCTTTTGGAAATTTCAAATAATCATTTAAATACATGCCATTCCCAATCTGATCGATCTCGATCATGAATGAAATGGCATATCTATGAATACATATCTATGCATGCTGCGATCTACCTCTCCCCACGCCAACGTCCACATTCGCTCTATAAATTTATGCTATCAATCTACCAACATTCATTCCTTGCACATGACATCGAAGCATCTCACTGTCAATTTTGGTCTCTGCTTACAAAACTTTTATTTCTCTACAGCATTCATCTTACTGTCATGCTTTTCTACCAGACCCTCACTACCGTACATTAGGGTTATGGACCTACAACGAACTAACAACTAACAACTAAAAATTTTTAAATTTTCAAGTTATGAGATTTGTTTCAACTGGCGTGCGATTTAATTCACAATACCTTGGCGAAGGTGTTTGCTCCTGGTGTCCATAGCAACACCTAGTTCTTATATGAGGCCGAAATTGATTTTCTAGACGAGGAGGGTCTCCAGTTTGTAGGTCGAACTTTTACTACACTGCAGTTGTTGGGAGTTCGTAATATTTTGTACTTTATTGTGTCAAATAAAATTTCATTAACCATATCAAAAAGGTGTTTTTTATAGTTCTAAATAAAAGTGTATGTAGTAGTAATTTACGTGACTGGTACATAATGAAGGCATTAAAATACGAGTGTGGGTTTTAAACGTCACACGAGTGTTTTAATGCTTAATTATGTACAGTTACATACACTGCTTTATCTTCACACATATTATAAGTTCTCTATGATGTTTTCAGGAACCGCATGTTATGACTGGAGAAATGGCGACAAATAAAAACTTTTCTCACGCATGTCACACAACCGTAGTTTTTATTTAATTCATAAACAAACTAGAGTCGGCCCCTGTAATGATATCGTTCGATATCAAGTAACGTGATAATTGTCAAAATTGTTTTCTATTGACATTTCATTTCGAATAAAACTTCATCTCGACTAATATTAGAATTGAGGTCGAATGAAATTGTTTTGTTATTCAGAGATGTTCGAAATTTGAATGTAATAATAAAATCGAATTGAATGTTCATATTATACAATAATAACATTTTCACAGATAAGAAATTTGTTGTAACAAAACAGTTTATCTTTATGCTGGTTGTAATTTGCGGTTTTTGAACACATCATAGAGGGTTTACGATATTGTGTGTAGATAAAGTAAGTATAGTGTAAGTTCTAAGTAAAATTCTATTGTCTGTGGTCGCTACTGAACTGAAAAGTTCTGTGTACAGAACTATTATGAGTTTCAAAAAAAGAACGTCGTATTTTTGCTAATTAAAAGTCTCCTTAAACGCGTCACTGTGTTCCTGAACAGAGTAACGTCACTATATTTGTGAATTTATTAAAATTCAAATTATTTTATTGAATAATACCTCAAAATGTTATATAACAGGCACTAAGGCACAACCATTAGGCAAAAAGAACAGCCCCATATATTCTACATTCGTTTTGATTATAGTGACCCCCCCTGCCGACCCCTAGGGTATACGAGAAGGGCACTATAACCAAAAATTTTATAGATTCAGGTTCTGACCCCAGGTCAGCCAGTGTGCAGGGTTGTCACAGACCTGTGTCACTTGACTTCATCCAGTTCTCGAGAGGCTAGTGCCTCGGGTGAGCCGCCCTGGGTGCACGTACAGTACTCTCCCTATTGTCTAGATAGGTACCGGAGCAGTAGGCACTCTCACTTCCAGTTGCACGTTGCACAAGTAGCGGTTTCCACCAATAAGCCATTGACTGAAGTCCACTATCAAATCTCCTCATTGGTGGCGGAGCTGTAAGGCACGCTCACTTCTCGATGCCAAATGAACGGCGTCTCTCCAGTTCCCAAGTTCCTACGCGGTTGGAGGGACCGGAAGATGTCTAGCTCATCCTTTACCAGCTCTCCGGGCTAGTGCTGGCGAAGCCTGTCGCAGTGTACTGCGACAATGTCCGGACATAGCTTCCAACTTCACTCACGTGCCCCGCGCGTCTCCTCGATTCAAGCCCTCAACTAAGACGCGCTAGCTGGGCACGAGAAAGACGCCCCGGCCACATGCAACCGGGGCAGACAAACATGTCCGTCTCTGCAGCTCACCACAACCCCTACCCTAGTCTTGCCGGTGAGACCGTAATCTCTACGAAAATCCCTATGTCGCGGGCCGATCGATAGGCAAAAAGAACATTTAAAAAACAATTATAAAATTTAAAATATAACCCTACTTAAACGCTGTACTGCCTCCTGATTGGTTAAAATATAATTTTACTGTGTGTATACATGTACGTACAAACAAAAGGTACTGCTTATTTCTATAAGAAATTTCTTCCTACAGACCTAAATACAAGACAAAATAATTGTAATAACGGGCTTACGTGCACAAAATACAAAATTATGTAATACAATGTTTAACATTAAACTATTATGAACTAATTAAGTACTTAGATAAATACATATTTTAAAATATAATAAACAGTACCTAAATAATGTTCCTTAATTCTCAATTTCAATAGCAAATGATATACTTTCGTGAACAGAAGTAGGAAGTGCGTTCCAAAGCCTGACTGCATGAACAGTGAAGGAGTGAGAATAAAAACCGGAATTGAAGGAAGGAAAAGATAATTGGGACCTAACGAGAGAACGACAGAGTTTGTCGTGAAACCTGAGAAAACTGATACTCGGGTGACGAAGGGTTTTGAAGAATATTGTAGAGAACAGAGACGAAGACGATTCCTGTGAAAACAAATGGAAAGAGTTGATTGCGACAGAATGAGATTCGGTCAAATTTAGGAAGATAAACCTGATACATAAGATATTGCAACAGTTCAAGCTTATTTAGCAACTCTTCGGCTTCTTCTTTCTTTTTTTTTATTTTGTAGCGTTTGTTTGGTTTTCTTTTGGGTTTAAATATTGGCTGTGTTTCGTCATTTAAATTTACTCGTAGAAAAAGTATTGTGTGCAGTCATTATATAATTAGGTTTTAAAACCTCATACCTAAACACAGTACTCGTAAGAACCCTAAGATACTAGGTAATATATGCTAGTAATTTAAGTATGGAGCTGTGATTTCAAATAGTTTATTACTATTCTCTATCCAAATTCGATATAGAATGTTTAATAACAAAACATTGTTAGGTAACCAATGATGGCAGGTGTAAAGAACATTTTGTTGTCAATGTCTTGCTCACGTAATTGGAATTTAAATAGGTAAGGCCAATTATTACGAAGTTTACGAAGTATCTATTGATACGTATGATTTACGAATAAAGTTATTAAGCTTTTAATACCTGTTAATACTTACTGTTAGTTATAAGGTGTTTTCTACACTACATTAAACAATTTCAATGTTCTAAAACTGGGTTATGGTTTTTATGATATCGCATTTGTCACTTACCCGAGTTTTAGTTATCAGATGGCAGAACAGTTGCAGTCCCACTTAGAGCTTTAAATCGCAAAGATCTGAAGGGCATTGCCACTGCGCCCACCACCCTGAGGCATAAGTTGATAAGTCCCATATGCCTGTAATTTCACTAGCACCCTTACCCTTCAAAACCAGAACGCAGTAATGTTGACATTACTGCTTGGCGGCAGAAATAGGTAAAGTCAAAAATCGAAATCAAAATAATCTTAATTTCATAGGTAAGCATTATTACGCGTGAAATCGTCACAATGGTTAAACTCTACCGCTCATTCGTAAGGCAGATTCCCCTGAGAAGAATGAGCAAGAAACTCTAGGGGTAGCTCTTTGTAAACAACATTTCTACACATTCAACATTTACAATACATATTTTTTTTATATTTGAAACATCAGAGATCGAGACTACCTCCATGAGCTAAACGGGTTTCTACCACGGATTTTTGTCATCCAAGTACGCAAAAGTTGTATAATAATCTTTAGTATAAAGTTTTTGTTTCACTATAGTTTTAAACCTCGTGAAAGGCAAATTTTTTATATCAACCGGAATCTTGTTACAGAAGCGTATATTTGTGACTTTGTGAAGACGACTACCAAGAACAGCTAGTCTATTTTTATTCCTCGTATTAATGTTATGTCTGCCACTATTTTTCATAGAGATTACTATTCCTCCCAGTGTAAATTACTAGTGTAATTTCATAGATGTACGAATACGCTAGTGTAAGAATATTAATTTCCTTAAACTTATTTCTCAAAGATACTCTGTGGCCCAGATTATAAATTTGATTGTGGTGGCAGTACTTACCGCATCGTTCAGTAGTAGCAGTAGAGCTTAGAAGCTCTACTGCTATTACTAAAGTAGATGAAAAGAAACAAATTGGTAAGATTTTATTTTATATTAATTTATTACACAATGTTATCCAGCGTGAATTTCCGTTTCTGAACTTGAATTAATGAATTATATAATATTTTCATATAAAAAAATCTTTATGGGATGACACACTTTTAGAAATTATTAATTGTGATTTAAAACTTCTATTTAACAAAATTCATCGCAATCAGGACTTCGAGAATAGTATTATCACAATAGTCTAATCGAATTTCCGGGAAAAACAAATGAAATTGTGTTAACTGTAAAACAATATGAGGTGAAAACCCAAAAAATCATATGTTTTTGTTTGTTGCTATATTATTCCACTATTATATTTGTACGAAAGTAAAAACTAGTGAATTATAAAAAGCCATGGAACAAAAATATTTCAAATGTGGCTGTTTTCATGGGACGTTGTTAATACTTTACAAATAATCCTACATTCTAAAGCATCTGATTTTAGTGGCACTACAGCTCCTTGTGAAAGGGTTCGTCCAGGGAGTACTGCTATAAATATGTAAGAATTACTGTCTTCCAGTTTTGAAAGTTGAAATCACATGCACATGTAAGGTAGCAATTGTAATGTAATGTAGCAAGTGAAACAAATGATTGCCGTACAAAGACTAACTCTTTATTTAATAACAGATCGATTTTATGGATGTGAATACATGACTTAACCTACTCTATATAATATGCATACAACAGAAAAATAAAATAAATGATAATTCCATTTATTTTATTATCGTTGATATAATATAATGATTAAATAAAGTTTATATGAAATTGTGTAGATTAAAAATATTTCATCACTAATACATAATTTTGTTTACAATTTATTTTTATTGATAAAATATTTTAGTCCTATTCTCGTGGACTAACTCTTCTTTAACATTTCTGATTATAACTACATTGGGATCCCTCCCTATCTTCTACCACCTTATAAGGTCCTTAACACAACCTATCTCTCTTATACATTAGACGTATTTCTAATTAAAATTAAACTATCCATAACGTAATAAACTGGATTTACCGCTTTGTAATAATCCTTTTTTCTGTAAATTTTTCGCTTTATTAAACTCTCTCGTGCATCTCTGTGTGAAATTTGCTATCTGTATTTTAGTTCTTGCGCATTATTTCCATGGTTTTATAACGGTCCGACGACTAAAAACGATTAAGGTACAATGCAAGCATTTCCAAACACTAATTCGTGAGGCGTGTAGGTGTTTTCGGTATGGACGGTGTTATTGTAAGCAAAGCACCAGTCTCCAGCAGCAGCCAACCAGCAGCTCCAAGATGTTTGTTGGATTTATGTATTCACCCATCGTCTTATGGCTATTTTCGAGACTTATCAACTTAATATCTCTCAGGGTGACAGGCGCAGTGGCAGTGCACCTCAGATCTTTGCGATTTAAAAACTCCAGGCGCACGACTTATTCTTCCCGCGTCGCTTGGTTATCATAAGAAACCTGAGCAAGGTAACATTTGTTTAATATGACGCTTTCACTTGAGACCCTCTACTGCTCGTTCTTGTACAGCTCATTCTTCTCGGGGAAGTCAGCAAGGTAATCGAGCAGTAGCTTAAAAATTGCATTTTCAAGTGCAAAAATTTTACCTATGGAATAAATCAATACCTGCAATTAACACTACGCCAAATTTATTTTTTGTAATTTTCTGTATTTTTGTTAATAGTCAAAAAAGGACTAAAACATGCATTGACTTACAATTATATGGACGTCGGGACCGCGCTGAAAAGTGTCCGAACTTATAGGGCGTTAAAATCGTATACAGAGCGTCATTCACGCTTTAGTCTTCGTTTGTTCGACTGACAGCGAAGCAAGCAAAATTGGACAGTACTGCGATGACATTACAATTTAAATTCAACGTTTTAGCTTTTTCATATTCCTTTACATGTCACTACGTTTAAATAGGTTGACTTGGGACATTTTTTGCGAGGTTTTTGTATTAGACCCGTCGTCCATTTATTTGTAAGTCAATGAATACATGTATTTTATTTACTAATATTATGCTCCCCAAATTACGTGAAAAAAATAAAGAAAAAATTTCAAAAAAGAGATGTTTCCTAAAATAAAATAAAGAAACGAAAACAAAATAAAGATGGCGCAGTGTTCAATGGAGGTATCAAAATGATTATTTGACTTTTACTCTACATTAATAATTAATTTCTCTATCTTCTACAACCAAACCCAGGATCCATGGCCTATTGTCGTTCCTACAACGATTAGTCATTGTGTTCACTAAATTGAGTTAATGAATAACTCAGCTCTTCTCATTGCTACCAACATAGCCGTATAGTGCAATAATTACCTTGAAAATTAACGACGAACAAAATGTTGTCAGTCATTATATAAAAGAACAATGCGATTATCTCGGAACTGTTCATTATTTTATTTGAGATTCGTGATATTTCCGTATAATTTTAACATCAAAATGCTCGTGGCTTAGAACAGTTTTTTAATGATTATACAAACGTTAACAAACTTGCATGATAACTTAAGTTGTATTTTTATTTACTTCTTTATGATTTTATTTACAATGATTTCTATTTATATTTATTAATTATACTCGTAATTATAACTATGGATCGAGGACTTCATGTGGGGAAGGCGGTGGCGCCACCAGTGGACAACGAAGCTAACAATTAATAACGTCTTACATACAGAATTTTTAAATTTATGCAAGTTTTTTTTTAATTTATTGAATATCACGATATTCAATTATTATTATGAAATTCCTCCACAAGTTTATAATAATTATTAATACTAAGATCGAACACTAATAAAAAAATCCTTCGATCGAGCAATCCGTGCCAGAGGCTATGCCAACTAAACCACGGAAAATTTTTTACGGCTTATTTGCCAGTGAGAAATCTATTTCTTCACACAACTTTACGCAATAGTAGTTACGCACTCAAAACTATAAGTCGCAAAGATCTGAGGGGTACTGCTCTACGCCCGTTACCCTGGGACATGATTTGACAAATCCCGTGAGCCTACAATTTCACCATCACCCTTAACGATGCGTTTGCGCATCCGATTCTTATTCATTCCGAATGAGACTATACAAAACTAAATAAGTCGGACCCACTTCGGATGTCGTTTATGTACTAAATCCGAGAAAATACAAATATCGCTTGTACACCTAGTGATAAAATGATCCCTGTGATATTTCGGACCGTCATTTCTCGGATTCGGAAATGCAGCCCGATTTGGAACTCTTCGATATTTTAACCGAATCGTTCGACAGGTTGTCGTTCTCGAATCAAAGGGCGCTTTCCGAGCTATTCAGAACATTCCGAGTTGAAACGTTCTATGCGTTTACGGAATTACACGGTGAGTATAGATTATAAGAAAAATGAAAATTCTTTGTACATTTTTAAGATTTTAAAGCCATTTTAAAATTGTAAGGGCATAAGGGACAACACTAGGTTAAAAAAAAATAAAGATGATAGTTCACAAGATGTCACCGAGTGTTTCATTTTTTTTTACATGGCGCTGCGGAGAGGATAAAGCGCCAATAGAGTAACTGTTAGAACATGTAAGGTTTTATATTATAAAATACATTGACTAACAATTATATGGACGTCGGGTTCGCGCTAAAAAGTGTCCGAACTTATAAGGCGTTAAAATCGTATACAGAGCGTCATTCACGCTTTAGTCTTCGTTTGTTTCTTCTGACAGCGAAGCAAGCTGTCTAATTTTACAGTACTGCGATGACATTACAATTTAAATTCAACGTTTTAGCTTTTTCATATTCCTTTACATGTCACTACGTTTAGGTTGACTTGGGACATTTTTTTCGTGGTTTTTGTATTAGACCCGTCGTCCATTTATTTGTAAGTCAATATAAAATATGTAAAAATTTGAATTTGTTTGTTAATTACTAACTAAAAATTTAAAGGGCATGTCATAAATGTAGGCCGTACAAATATTTCTCCCGGCCCGGGAATCGAACCTGGGACCTCTGCGTGGCAGTCCGGCATGGTAACCGTTCGGCCACAGAGGCAGTTTTAGAGTCGATACAATCTCAAATGACTTTGGTTGATTTCATATAACAGTGAGTGTCTTTGGTTGATTCCAGTTATCAGTGAATGTGTTGAATCAACCACTTTGGAGAAAATATGTAGTAAAATTCAGAATATACACGGAGTGTGAGTTCGTATACGGTGTTAAAACACGATTTCTAAAAATTTTTGACAATGAAAAAAAAAACACGAACTTACAGAAGGTATCGAGTTCTTAGGTTTTCGCGATTGTTACACATAGGAAATGAAACTGTTTTTCCGGATTTAAATCGCGTATATTTGTTTTTCAAACAAACCGACGTTTCGGGCCCTTTACAGGTCCCATGGTCACGGTTGACTAAGGTGGTACAGTCTTCAACCAGTTGTCTAATATTGATGCAAACCACCCTATTTTTTCACTATAGTTACAATAGTTATTAATTAGTAAATACCTTATTTTTAATTTTACAAAGAAAACATTCCAATTTACGCTACATTAAGATTTACAAATTATTTTATTGAATGAATTTTTATTAAGTTCAATTTATTATTAATTATTAATAGAAATTAGAATAAACTAAAACATTAATTAGTAGAAACGTCAGTTTGTTTGAAAAAACAAATATACGCGATTTAAATCCGGAAAAATAGTTTCATTTCTTACAGTAGGTACTTTACATATACCACTTTTTTGTATCAATTAAACTAAATAGAACTTCATAATAATAATGCGCACACACTCTCTACGCGAACTCCCGGGTTCATAGAAGAAATATTTGTATGTATCTCTCGTGAGTTTGGGTGTAATTTGTGGTTTACTATCTATGTGTGTATCCATGGTTTCCTAGTAAGGGGCTATGAGTGTGCATTTTTTTTACTTTCAACGTACAATCACATGCTGCTTTATTATAACAAGGCTACGAAATACTGGCTGTCCTTTTTTTCCGTTAATCTATCCAATGTGTGCAAGCGAGACCGAGAGTTTTCAATCACACTGCGTAATAACGTTGCCTGTGTTCACATCAACTCTTGTTAGTTAAACTATATGTACAATAAGGTACATAGTACATTCGAATTCAATTCATCATCGTGACAGGAATTCGCGGAATGTGACAAATTCGTAGCAATTAAGCCTCGCATTACTCAGGGCAGATGTCAAATCAAACGTGTCTGCCGCCGTATTGTGCGGATTGCACGGTAATCTCTTAATGATACACCATTGGACATAGATTAGGTATGGGTAGTAGACTGTCTAATCGTTATCATTGAAGGTAAAAATAAATTGTACCTAGTACGATAAATTATTTCAATGGTCAAAGAACAAGAAACCATTTAGTACTTTTCATCTACATTTATTTGAATGTTGACGAAAATAATAGATCCAAAGTAACATTTAAAAATTTTTATAAAAAAAAAACGACCTCAAAAGTTCTTGGAATTACATCTATTTGCCAAGTTTTATAGAAATCGGTTACCGGAAAGTGCGCGAATCCGGATTCATCCCCTAGTTTACCACCCTTAGAGGTGGAATATTTCCTTCAAATCCATATGAGACCAATACTGAGGTACCCTCTTTATAAAGAATAAAGAATCATCAAAATCGGTCCACAAATTTTTTGCATAACATATGTACATACAAAAAAAATACGGTTTTTTTTGAAGCCGATGAAAAATAAAACTAGATTAAATTCCAATTTGAAGTCTAGATAGGGATGTTGAATGTAATAAGAAGTTTATATTGAAAGCGTGTGTTAGAGTGGCACGAATGGCGCTAGATGGCATTGGTGGTATTCTGCATCGCGCTGGCGAAGTGTACACACAAAATTACCGTCCTCGCCGACACGAACGAAGAGCCCCGCAGTCCAGGTGTCTACCATAACCTTTCCAAAAACATTCTTATTTCAATGTAAGCTTAAAGTAAGCCTATTATAATATTACTCATATTCATACCATGCCAAACCTGTCAACCAAGTGAAGTATTATTGCAAATCTGATTGAAAGAACGAATGATTTCCCAATATTATCTATTCCTTTCTAAAAATAGGAAAGAGATAACGCTATGTGAACTATATAATGCCGTCTCTTTCTTTTTTGATGTTCCGAATCGTCTTATCGTATTATAATGTTTAAGTACTTAATGTTATTTACATTCAGGGAATTTTAAATGTTAAAAAAAGGAAATGCATGTGATAACGAAAACTATTAAAATTACGCTGTTTTCAATTATTTTTCCGCATTTTCATGAAGAAAAATAAATAAAACAAGCTGAGTCTTGATTGTCACGTTGTGAATTCGGAATTATAGTCTAGTGTCAAATGTTGGTGTCGTCAAGGAGCATATAGAGGTCGCTGTCATAACTTTACGAATATATTTCCTATGTACTATTAAATAAGAAATAGACAAAATATTGAAGAGATTTATGTAAATAAATAAGTTCAACTTAACTTTTAATCATTATCAATCAATATTTAGACAATAAATTCAAAAACAATATTGTTTCCACTGCGTCCGTGTTACTATTTTAAGATTGCTAAATTTGACATAAGAACAATATTACTTTAATGTTAAAGTCACGTCATAGTGCGAACTGAGTGATTGAATAGTCACAAAGCTGCCAATAAAACATCATAGTTTCAACATTATAATAAACTTACTTTAAGCGCGTCATGGTACGAAAAGTCAATGTAAGGTCAAAGTAACATTGTTTTAAGAGGTTGTGGTAGGCCCTCTGTATTTTTGTCTACAACAAGCCCTTCTGGCGGAAAAGTTCGGTGGCATTCTGAGCTGATGTCAGTACCCACGTGGGTGACCTCAGATCGCTACTTAAATTATGCTACAGGTTAAAAGCCTATGGCCAACTCCAAAATATTCTTTAGAAAAAATATTTGTGTGGTATTTTTATAGCACAATAAACTCTCCTTTCTAACCCTGTCTTATTGCTTGTATACAACCCCAAGGGTTGATACTACGGATACTTAATACTACGGTGTACAAGGGATGGTTGTAAACATAAAAAGGCAGAGAAATCTCAAAACAAAATTGTACCTTTCTATTCTTCAGGGCATGTCCAATGAAACGTGTCTACTGCAATATTGCACGGATTATTACAAAATGATTTCCTAATTATAAAATTCATCGTAACCCAGACAGGACATCTCTTAAATACAAAAGGAAAGAAACAATAGGAAATTCTACTGTCTCCACCACAAATACTTCAAATATCAACTCGAATTGGTCAGCCGCATGCCAATAACATGTCATGAATTACCATCGTATAGTATAGGGTCAAGAGCACGTCAAGCTTGACACTTAAGATTTAAATCCAACTTTATGCCGCATACGATAAGAGCGGTCCAAAGTCAAAGTGTCAAGCTTGACGTGCTCTTGACTGTACAAGTACAAGACTACAAAATAGACGTAATAAAGTATTTTTTTATAATATCAAACGACGGGACGAAAAAGTCATGCGCGTGATAGTAAGCTACCGCCTGTCCATAACAGTTGCAGTGCCATTCAGAGTGTTAAATCGCAAAGATCTGAGAGCACTGCCACTGCGCCCGTCACCCTGAGACATATATTGACAAGTCCAATATGCCTGTAATTTCACTAGCACCCTTACTAAATTATATATTTGTGGGTTTACACAAAAGCTACGAATGACCCAACTGTCACTCAAGAGTAACTACCACCAGGTTGCGATCTGCGGTATCCCGTGTGGAAGTACTTAGATCTACTTCGCACTCAGGTAGTACGCTGTAGAGACACAATATGACTGCGGTGCCCCAACATAGTCCATGCAGCACATACTGTTGTGCTCCGTGTGTCCTAATACCTGTACGAGGGAAGATCTCGGCCAAGGACGTCGCAGTCAAGGTAGCAACGTACTGTTCAAAGTCAATACAGTATTACATTTAGTACTAAAGTAAAAGAAGTATCGACACGACACGATAAGAAGAGAGGGTTTACAAATGAATTACTTATTCCTCTTCATAAATTTTAGTACATTTTATCATTTAAGTACACGTATATTATACAATAATATCTATACAAACACAAAGACACATGTAGTAGAGCTCTTTGTGAAAGAGGTCATCCATGGAAGTACGATGTAGTAAGAAAAGACTTTTATTTACATTACAATCCTTGTAAAACCCAAACATTCGGTTCCGCACGACTGCACACGGCGGGCAACGTTATTTTCAACTCTCCGAGCGCGTGCTTAGATTCCTTTTTCCTAGTAATGAGCGCCTGGTGTCCTTAGTCAGATTTAGTAGGTTATTTATAGCGTAGGTATTTTCGATTTTATATGAGAGTGATGTATCTGTTACGTAGTAACTAACTATTAAGTAATCTATGGTAATATGCCTTACTGCGTTCCAGTTTTTAAGGGTGCTGGTGAAATTACAAACAGATGGACTTGTCAACTTATGTGTCAGGATGACTGACGCGATGGCAGTGGCCCTCAGAGCTTCGCGAAGATCTGAGTGGTACTGCAGTTGTTAGGGACAGGTTTGTCGATTATCTTCGTCCAGTCACTTAAGCTGTTGTCTTTATTTCTTTGAAATACATTTGCTATGGAAGGGGTAGGGTCTGTCATGGAGTTTTATTATAAAGCTAGTACCCTAATCTGGTATTAGTAACCTAATCTTTAAATGTTCCTCGCGTAATAACGATGAAAACATTTTTATAATTTATTAATGTAGAATACCCTATCTACACAATTTTAAGGTTTTATTCTTTGATGTTTAGTAAATTAATTTCAACACAGTAGCATTGGAGCACGTACGGCCTAACCAGCCTTACCATGTTGTGGAATGGTATTAATCTTTATGCAAATTGGTTTTTTTATTAAAACTTGTTTGTTTCTAGCTGAACTAGTGTTTTATAATAAATGACGAATATTTTGCCTCCTATAAGATTGCAAGAAGTACAATTGTGACAGGGAGAGTACCGGTACGCTATGCTGGCCTTTTGAACAGATTACAATAGTGGAGTCAAATCTCAATTCATTATCGAAAAAAATATAATCAAATACAAATAAATTGTGGAACAATCTCCCATTTGAAATCCGACAATCTAAGTCGCTGCCTATTTTCAAAGCCGGATTGCGTTAAAATCTTTTATCACAGTCCTAGTCTGCAACATGTGTATTAGTAAGTATAAGTTTATTTAGGTATATTTATATATACACATATCTACGTAGATATAATATATCATTATTTTTTAAATATTTTATAAATTACTATGTGTCTTTATTTAATTTTTTTATTTTGTATTTTTTTTTAATTTATACAATTTTTTTTATATATATTTTTATTTTTATATTTGTAAAATTGGCACACTACGTCTCCCGCTCCGATTAGCTTTCGTCTAACTCTAAGGTTGTCTGGAAGAGATCGCTCTTAGCGATAAGGCCGCCTTTGCCCACATTAGTTTTAAGTTGTTTATGTACTATTCTTGTTCTTGTGTGTGAGCAATAAAGTATTTATCTATCTATCTATCAAATACGAGTCGCATCTACAGTTTTTTAGTATTTAACTATTATTGCAAGGGGTAACTGATTAAAAAGTTTTAATAAAAGGAAAATAAAAATGTTTACTTAACATATCGTCAATTGGAAACAGCTTTGTTTTGCAATGAGTTTTGACGCGAGTTTGCAGGTAGAAGTTGAACAGCGATCTTATAAGTGACGATCGTATTAGATTAAATTTTTTTAAATTTCGAGTTTCGAAAACCAAAATCCGAGTTGTGTCGTAGAATAATACATTCCATAAATTTTAATGCACGTCTCTATTGACAACAATGTTCAGCAATTAGCTCCTTCAACGTAGTTACGAATTAATACGAAACTTGATGAGCGAACAAACGTCAAAACGGCCATCATAACGTACCGTTACTTTAGTATGTTTGTATGTCTAGTATTTGCCGAGCAAAATTTATGAATAAAAATAACGCAGACACTCATAGCCTTGCACTAGGGAAACCCTGTATCGCATAGACAACCACAAACTCACGAGAGAAATAAATGTAGGCCATATAAATATTTCTCCCGTCCGAATAGAACCCGTTCGGCCACCGAGGCTGTGAAATTATAGTTATTTTCTTACTGTGATCTTCATCCATTTTATTATGAACTAATAAATATCACATGGGCACGAAAATCCGGTTGTCATAAATCGGTCAACAACTGAAACTAGATTATGATAATTTAGTTTCATTTTATAATAATTGTAAAATGTACGCGGTAATTTCGTCGAGGATAGTGCAGATCCGCGTATGTGGTATTGGTAAATAGCTCGTATCTGCTAGGGAGCGTATCTAGGGATTTATTATTACGTTGTTATTTCAATGGCTACGGTTTTCATTTTTGCACAGTAACCATTGACTTACAATTATATGGACGTCCGAACTTATAGGGCGTTAAAATCGTATGCAGAGCGTCATTCACGCTTTAGTCTTAGTTTGTTCGACTGACAGCGAAGCAAGCAAAATTAGACAGTACTGCGATGACATTACAATTTAAATTCAACGTTTTAGCTTTTTCATATTCCTTTACATGTCACTACGTTTAAATAGCTTGGCTTGGGACATTTTTTTCGTGGTTTGTGTATTAGACCCGTCGTCCATTTATTTGTAAGTCAATGACAGTAACCATTAATTTATGTTGTCTACGGACTGATAACAATAGATTCCCGTAAATCACGCTAATTTGTTTGCCACGACATATAAGCGTATTTGATTTGGCGACTGAATTACCCAAATGGAGCCTCATAATCAAATGCTAGTTGCGAGTAAATGCACTATCGCCGACGAATTGCAACTGTATGACATCTACGGCAAAAATGTCGTTCAAAAACAAAAAAAAGAAACATAGATCTGCAACAAGCACATAGAAAAATTAGTAAGGTCCGCTAGTTCGTTCCGTGGCTTAGTTAATCTGCCACGGTTTGCTGGACGACGTCTGTTCGAATCCAGCCGTATCGCAGGAATTTCTTCTTAGTGCTCGATCTCGATAATTAATACTATTCTTCATAAAATAAATAACATTTTCATAAATGTACTGTGACGCTAAACACCAGTTGAAAACGCGAAAAATGCATAATTGGGCCATTATAAACTACTAAAGCACCATAACTGTGGGTAAACGGGTAAACAGGAACGTTTCCTTCCACGGTATTTAAAAAAATTAATGCAACCGAGTGCATGCTTCATGATTTGTAATACATTGCGGCTTTCACTTGGTGCGATATATTTGTGATCTTTTGTTAGTACGCCATGAATATCGAATGAACGCACTTTAGTATAATGCATTCAGTTTCGTGGTACGGCCGCTTGTACATTTCTTTGGCCAAATTTAACATTTAGTGATGTAAAAGTGTCGATTCGATTTTGAAAATAAAGGGACGAAAATTATTATGACCTTAGCAATATTATAAAAATATTTTATAACTCTTTTGTTATAACGTTAAGTGACGTTTCGTTTTTTTTTTCAGTTTTGTAGTATTTATTATTAGTAGTATCTGTAATTTCGATAATTTTTGCAGCACGTTGCCTCGAATGTCCGAATATAGTGAGCAAATAATTACATACATCGCCGGATATGTAGCACGAGTAATAAAAAAATATATATAATGCAAATAATTAACAGTGCGCTGTCTTTATAAAAACCTGGAGTTGGTTATACGTATGAGTTCGTTACTTTCGAGGACGAAGGTGGTCTAGTTTATCCCACCTAAGATGCTATCCAAGTATGCAGAGTAGCAGAGTTAGAAATCCGAGAAATAATAAACAAATCACAAAAATTTCACACGAGGCCTTCTACTATTCATCAATTTGATCAATTGCCAACAGAAAACCATCTAGTAAAATTAATTAAGGCAGTCGCAAGTTCATATATTGACGTGCGATTTCATTATTTAAGTTAATCGATAAGATCTATTACAAAATGATGATATATAATAAGCTCATTTTATTGGAAGGACAATAATTTTAATATTTGAATTCGATTAAAAATTAAAGTCTTAATTTTTTTTAAGTAATCAACATTTTTTTAAAACAAGTAAAATAAAGAACTTAACTATCTTATTCTACTATATTAACATTACGACTACTTGTAATCAACAAATACTTGAACAAAAATTATTCTATTTAGTGTTTACGCGTGTTCCGTTTAATCAATCGAGGTAGAGCGAGCAGCGGGAGGTTTTCATCACTAAATAGTTCTTGTGACGTCATAGTGGGTACAAAAAATGTGTCACGCTTGGTTTTCATACAAATTGCTGTACTTGCGGCGTCTATCTAGATATATGTCTGTGGCCCTAACCGTACGTTTCTGCAGGCAAAAAATTCGATTAACGTCGGCGGCACTACCCCATAGCAAAATGCAGTAGGCCATCAAATATAGCATTATTTAAAATATTGTTTGTGCGAACTTGCTATTCGTAACTTCGATTAATTGTATGCTTAGCTGCAGTAAATAAACTTTGACAGAAAACCTTCCTTACTTATAGGTAAGGGTAAAGAACGACAAAGGAAAATTTACACGTTGTTATTTATCTGCCTATATTAGTACCTAGTTAAGGCACACGCGGCAAAACTGACGTGAACAACACACCGCTGTATGTTTTGTATAGCCCCCTGGTACAAGTTAAGGATCAGCACGAAACAACAATGGAATATCCCTAAAATATTTTGTAAATGTACGTAAATATGAATAAACCAAGCTGTCATCTTCGGGGTTAAGCTAGATAAATGTACGATCCCCAGCGTTACGCTCGTATCACATAAGCAAAAATTGTAAGTACATTTTATTTGTCATTTTTATCTCGCGCCGACGAGCCGTGTTACGTTTGATCCCGGGTTTTGCCAAAGGTAAAGAAAGCTCCGCTGTGGTAGTGTAAAAACTAGCAGTAGAACAATTTCAGATTTATAAAATAGCACTTTCCATTGTCTTGCTGCAGGTGCATTTGAACTGACAGTACAACAACTTCTCCATATTGACTTGTGTTACTTCGCCATAATAGATGATAAAAAAAAATTGCCAGTGTGTGAGTTCTTAGTTTAATTTGTTTGTTTACTTATTAGGGCGCGTTCAAATTAGCCACCGTTAGACGTGCTGTTGCCGTGAAAAGTGACAGTCGCCTCTTTTCATACATTTCTAGAAACAAAACGTAACGAACAAAAAGTAACCTTATTTCTTTGAGGCTAATTGTAATTTTGTTTCTGTTTGCGAAGCCTGGCCTTTTTGTAATTTTGTACTGTAATTTTTTTTCTTTCATTTATTTATAGGGCATAAATAACGTACATTACAGTTCTAGCCAAACAAAATACTAAGGGCGCGTTCAAATTAGCCGCTGCTAGGCGCGCTGCACCAGCGCGACTGTCGCGCGTCTAGAACTTGTATAAAAAGTTAAGTTGTACGGTGCCCTATAAATAAATGAAAAAAATCACATGTACAAAATTACAAAAAGGCCAGGCTTCGCAAACACAAACAAAATTACAATTAGTCTCAAATTGGGTTATTTTTTGTATACTTTAAGGCCTTTAGGCTTTATAATACGTGAGGTACCTATTCCAATCGATATTTAAAATGACAAAATTGTATGTATAGCAATTTGCGAATAAAAGTTTTATTTTTGTCTTTGCTTTTCACGTAATAGCGTGGATAGGAAGGAGTATTGGTATCCAGTTTCATTATTTAAGGTTCACGTTCAACACAAACCCCATGCTAGTCTTGTAAACATGCTAACAGATGTTCACAGAGTTTGAAAGAATCGTGCAAATAAACCTATACGGGCCGTTACAACTTAAAGAAGTTAGTTTTTTTTGTTTGTTGTACCCACATATATTATTGCCTAAACTTTAAGCCTGAAAGTAGATATATACAAAAAGTAAATTTATCTGTATGAGACTTAAGTTGTAATTTTACATTTGATTTTGTTTCAGTTTGCCAAATAAACAAAATTTTATTACCGAACGAGGGTAATTTCCGGAATTGGAACGCCTATTTTTATTTGTAAGCAAATGTACAACATAAAAAAATTGCTAATATAGTTATTTCAGGCGTTTATGTCCATATCCTAAGGTAATAAGATATTAGTGATATTACATTTCAAAACATCAAGTAAATTGATCATAAACATCATAGTTTCTACTTGGAAAACTTAGAAAGACTGTTCAAAAATGAGATCCGTCCATTATGTATTGTGTATGAGAATCCAACCGAAATGTGCGTACATGCGTACAGTAATACGGGTCGATGTTTGTCCAAGTAAATTGTACATAAAAAGGACAGTTTGACACGGTTTAAATTTCGCTTGTACATAGTCAGGTGGACATTGACTTCTTTCTTTATTCTAGCACAATTACACTTTTAAAATAAAAATGGAAGTAAAGTAATTTGCTACTCCGAAATGAACCCGATTCTCCGGCCGAACGTTGAATAATAATCGATAACGCCTGAGGATATCTCATAGAGAGACAAAACACGTCTCGGGTACATTTTTGTTGATGGTGTTTGTGAGTCCAGTGGCGCTTGTGTTATTTATATTATAGTTTATTTTCCGGAAACAAGCTGGGAACATTAACTACTGTAACAAACCTATTGTATATCACAGACTTTAAGCAACTATATTCGTGATATAGTTTCCTAAAATCCGCTAGATAACATTGACCCTTTTTACTTAACTTCTCCCTCGAATGGTGACTACCTTAACGGAATTTAGTGTAGTGTTAGGTTTCTCTCCTTTAGAACTTCTTTCTGGCGGAAGTCTTCAGTAGCGCCCTGAGACGAGGTCCGTGCCCACTTGGTTTAGTTTAACTTAAGTTTACACATAGCAGTTAACACTTAGTTTTAGTTTATTTTAGGGTTTATGAGCCTTCAGCTCGCCCTTTCTTCCGGTGGCGCAGTCAAGGCCATCAGCGGCTAGCTGCAAAATATCCTTCAAAAAAGTGTATTGTTGGGTAGGACTTGAAATTAAAATGAGTCTGAGGGAGCAACTACCTACCTCATTTGAAAAAATGAGGCGATACAATGTCCTACCTCAAATGAGGTGAGATAGCGCTAAGAATGTTTGCAGCTACGGCAATGACTCAACAGACAGGGAATATTAAGCACACTTTCATAACCTGATAGTGTCAATCAATTGGATAACTTAAGTGTTAATTAATATAGTTTTTAAATAAATGCTATTTTTATTTAGTACTATGGTAGTATGATCATATGATGTAAAAATCAAATAAAAATCAGACAGTGCAGGACCATTGTTGCATTTGTTGAATTCGAAACAGTAAGTGAGGCTGTGACATGAGGTCAGGTATGAGGTGAAACATTTTTATGATATGAGGTGTTGTGATAAACTAACCAAGCGAGTGGTAAACTCACTCAGCACTAATTTTGTGTATGGGTGAAAATCGTCAATACTATCGATACGTATTTATAGTCTTTCTTTTTTGAAGATGGAGTAACATGACAATTCATTGCACAAAAGTGTTGCCCACTTTTAAGCAACTAGTGATTGCAGTCGATAATTCTATCGAATGTTGGTCACGCTTATGTAATAAGTTTGTATCGAATCATAAGAACTATGAGTAGCACTCCGGTACTTCCACTTGTTAGGATACTTGGATGAAAGCTCATAGAATCGTTTCTTACAATGGATCGCCGGCTGCCGCTGCCATCTCGTCGGACAGTGAGTTGATCGAAAATAAGCGCGATTACGTCTTTTATATCGATCATACAACTACGTGAGTAAACGTCGAAATTGCATTTAGAAATCCAAGCGTCTCTCTTCACCCTCTCTCGCTTCGTAAACACCATTACAACTCTGTTTTAATATGGATATTAAAATTTGTCAATGTGAATATTATATAGTTACATGGTTATACTAGTAATTTCATAGGTCATAAATTTTAAAAGTGCAAAAATGTATTACAATATCAAAGATTTTTAAAGTTTACCACGAATAATATTACAAAGTTAGTTTGTTAAAAACATGCAAGAGTAGATAGTGTGCAAAATACATACTTGCAATATGCATGCGATATTGCTAATTTTATTTACCATAGAATAAACATTGGAGTACCGAATAATTATGAATAATTAATTGGAAAATAAATTTAATAAAATTATGAAGTATATTTTAAGCGGGAAAAAAATTAAAATTACGTTAAAAGCTTTTACACGTTGATTCGGTGGGGCTATTATCTGTTCATTGATAGCTTCTCCATTTTCTTCGACCACGGCTTTTTTCCTTCCAAGTTTTCGTATTCTTATGGTATAAATAAATTCCTTTTCTTGTACTAAATTTGCAGTCAATGGGTGTTAATTGTTATTATAATTCGATTAATTAATTCTTCGCCTTCCCTATGTTCATAGTCTTAAGTTCCATATCGGCATGTCCGCTGAAAATGAGGTCTCTGGCAGGTGCGTATGAGACATTGCATTCGATTCGGCCTTTGATAAAGGGAAACGCACGCGGTATCGCCGTTGTTGGTACTGTCATGTTTTTAAAGTTATATGTTCCCTGTAAATAAACGTGAATTACTGGAAAAGATACCCAATGGTGCGTAATTACCTGAAATCAGAATTGTCTCTGTAACAAATAAATAAGTAATAAATAACAATAATAACGAACACACTCAACATAGCCCCGCACTAGGGAAACCCTGTGTCGCGGATGCCATGGACACACACATAGACGACCACAAATTACACCCAATGTCACGCGAGAAATAAAGACCCGGAAATCGAACCTGGGACTTCTGCCTACCAGTCGGCATGGTAACCGTTTGGCCACCGAGGCAGTTAAATATTAAAGTCCGTTCCAATCCATTTTGAACAAAAGGTAAACAAACCTGTTTGGTTAAAATTCTATCAATTCAATCACTCAATATATCGAATAAGTAACACTTTCATATATATTTCCAAGATTTCGACTTGCTATCTCAACACTTTTTCCAACAATATTCATTTGAATAGCATCGTAAAATAGTATTTGAAAAATGGTTGTCTAAAAGTGAGGTTATTTTTTATCTATACAACTATGACGTGTCTATGGTTGCATAGTGTTACGAAAAATAACGTTCGGTTCTTTCAATTAAAGTTTTTGTAATCGATTATTTCAATCGCAATCCAACGAGGATCTAAGTGTAAGGATTTGAAAGACAATTTAAAATTAAGATTTGAGAAATTTTAAACATGCTTATATATAGGTTATCTAAGGAAAACCGCGAGAATGACTCAATTCGACAACAAATCGATTTATTCAATAAATTAATCGTATTGTAGTTGGCAGTACAATTGGCCACCACTAAGCCGTCTATGGTCGGGTCTGTGACTTGTTTTTTTTTGTTCAAAATGGATTAAAACGAAGTATAGACAATATCACGTCATCAAAAGAAGTGCTTAGTGCGCGTGTCATACATGCCAACTTTGTACAAAAAATATATGGTCAACAATCTCGAAAACTTCGAAATCGTAGAAAAATGTCGTATTCTAGCGAATACGACATTTTTCTACATTTTTCTAATGTAGCCATTGGAGTGCAAAAATCAAAGTTTTCCTTTCAAATCAAAGAGCTCCTTTATGAAAGAGCACGTCCAGGGCAGTACTGCCGCCTTACCTATTTCTGCCGCCAAGCAGTAATGCCAGCATTATTTCGTTCCGGTTTTGAAGGGTAAGGCTGCTGGTGAAATTACAGGCATACGAGTCTTGTCAACTTACGTCTCAAGGTGTCGGGCGCAGTAGCAATGTCCCTCGGATCCTTGCGATTTAAAGCTCTGAGTGGCACTGCAACTATTTTGGACAGGCGTGTAGCTTACCATAGGGCCCACGACTTGTCGCCCTGTCACTTTATATTATACAAAAAATGAGATGAGATGATTGCTATATGTTGATAATAAGATGGGTCGGCATGACTATCTTTCTTATGCACAGGCTCTACATTTGCAAGCTTCCAGGTTTTCGAAACTCGTCCAGAACTCACAGAGAGGCGATACAGGCGAGTCAACACTGGAGACAACTTGGGTGCACAGTTCCACGGGACAATCGCTGGGATTCCGTTAGGGCCACTGGCTTTGTTGACGTCTAATTTGTGTAAAGTTTTCAACACCTCTTTTTGATGGATAGTGATCTCGGACATTTTCGAGTCACAGCGGCGTGAGCCAGCGATCCGCCAGCTCTCATTAAAGGCGGAAGGGACGAACTGCAGAAATTCGCTTCGACCAATTTAGCGAGCGACCAGAATGCTTTGCTCCTTGATGGGTATGAAGCTAACCTAGCCCCAATATGACTAATAGCTGCCGAAGCGACCTTTCCGTATCGCTTTTTTGCAGGATCTAGCGGCTTTATTATAGGCTTTCTTCAGACGCAGGGTTTCCGGTGCTCTGCAATCTCGAGCAACTGCTCGCCCAGTATGTGTGAGTTTTGGCGACGGCTGTTCTGATAGTAATCGAGATTTAAGACACTTCCATAGTTTTTTTCTTCCTTGGGGATAGCATACAACCTGGTAAAGGTCACTCTACTGAACGAGAGCTCTCACGTCTACCAAGAAGTGTGGCTTTAGAGCAAGGGTCTTAAAAAAAAAGCATTAAAAAGCCCTGTGAGCTGCCGACAGCCAAACATTGTAGAGAAGCTCTATCACTGGATAGGAGACAATGCCCTAAGGCTCTAGCCTTAACAAGCCTGAACAAGCTTGTCAAGAAGTCTCAGAGAATTACAGGTCTATAGCTCTTCTTCCGAATTTCTCTAAAATATTCGAGAAGGTTATCTACAAAAGAATAACAAACTTTTTAGATAAACGTATTTAGTCAGTTTCAATTTGGATTTCGTAAAATGAAATCAACATCTCTATCCATTTTTACATTTCTACATAGCTTGTGGGAAGCTATAAATCTTAAAAAACACCAGTGTTCCTAGATAGGTAATTTTCGTAGATAATAGACCGCGGGCAATCATATTGTAACAAGTTTTTGTTAAATAACCCGATTTGTGCATTCCTGTATCAATCAGTTGGTTCATAGAATACTTGTTCTTACTTGTTCGATTTGTTAAAGTCAAAGATTATTTATTCCATAGGTAAAATAAATTTACACTTGAAAACGTCACATTTAAGCTACTGCTCGTTCACTACGCTGGCCTCCCTGAGAAGAACGAGCAAGAAACTCTAGGGATTGCTCTTTTCAAATAAACTTAAATGCTATGGAATACACTTTGAATCAAATTTGTGTGGATTCTGGAGCCATGTCGTCTTTCCATACATCTTTATCTTCACCTAGTCTTCAATTTTGTAACATGATTTTTCGATCAAAATATTTTTAATGTAGTTTTTAAACTTAGGAAATGATAAACTTAATATATGCTCCGGAATCTTATTGTAAAAATGTATACAGTTCCCCATATAAGAGTTGTTTACCTTGGTTAAACGAAATCGTGGTACCATGAGTTTGGATTTAGCTCTAAGGTTAATATTATGGATATCTTCTTTCTTATTGAAATTATTTATATTTTTACGGGCATATAAAATATTTGAGTAAATGTACTGTGATGCCACATGCACATGCATACAGGCACATGGGACTTGTCAACTTATGTCTCAGGATGACGGGCGCAGTGGCAGTGCCCTCAAATCTTTGCGATTTAAATCTCTGAGTGGCACAGAAACCGCCGTTTGATTTAGTAGGCCCAAAGTAATTTTGTGTCCTAGATAAATGTAGTGGTCTATAAATGTAATATCTTCAGCACCCTTCCCCTTCAAAACCGGAACATAGCAATGCTGACATTATTGCTTGGCGGCAGAAATAGGTAAGGTGGCAGTACTTCCCTGGACGAACTCTTTCACTAGGACCTCTACTGCTATTCAAACAGAGGGCAATGGAAAGACCAATGTTAGGAATGATATTGCCCGATCGGATACCGGATGAGCGTATTCGATGGATATCCAAAGTCGGAGACGTTGTATTTTTTATTGAGACGATGAAATGGGCAGGACTTATAGGTAGGATGAATCCAGATCGGTGGACAAAGAGGATCATGGAGTGGCGACTACGGGCCAACAGGCGTGGCAGAGGTCATCCGCCACTTCGTTGGATGGATGGCATTAAAATTTTCGGGGGCCGCAACTGGATGCATGTGTCGCGGGAGCAACATAAATGGAGAGATATGGAGAAGGCCTATATTTTTTTTATCCGTAGACGGATGTGGTAGAGGCTGCTTGTTGATATGATGACTTATAAACATTTATTGCAAAGGTATTCAATGAATGTAACAAATAATGATATTGACGTCAATAAACTTTGACGTTTAAAAACCACCGTGAGTGTGTGAGTAGACTTAGAAATTTCAATACTACGTGTCGCTAGAGATTCAATATTTTGATACATTGTAGAGCAATGACGTCACTATTAAGATTTTGTATTGCCAAATTGTCTCTTACGTTCTTCCATGAAATAAAACAAATTAAACTAGTATGTTGTTCTACATCACTTATATTTATGGTGGCATAGTACGTTTGGGCTCATATGATTCGTTTTGATGAGACTTTCATCTGCGTTCCAGCCCACGTAGCAAGCCACCGAGATAAACTTACTATATCCACATTTAGCTGTCAAATTCGAGTGATAAACCGACATTTTAAAATTTTATCACAATACACCGCGACCAATGGCTGCAAAAGAATATCGCAATGCCAAATATGACCGCAAGGTTACAGCTGATTTTAAAACATTTTCACAATTCTGCATAGTATTTTTATCAACGTAAAAATTGTGCGTGACAAACGAGGCAAAAAGAAATAATAAAAACAAACTAGTTGACATATACAAATTATTGGAAAAAGGTGAGGAGAACATTTTTAATACAATTTAATAATGAGAGTAATTATAATAACGAAATAATAACTAATACAATGTAAAATATGTTGATTAAGCGACAAAGATAGTATATACGCAATTTCATATAGTTATTCTTGTTCTTCAAAATGTATGACAATATTTCATTACCAAATAAACGAAAGAACGAATGACTAGTGTATATCGCATCGGTGTCTTACCGATGCAGTATTCGCAAAAAAATAAGTAATTTTTAATAATAGCAAAGATGTTTTATATATAAGATAAGAACTGAAATAAACATGTCAGGTTTATAGGAGGTTTATCACACATTGCATGCCATACTACGGCTTACATCTTTTTTCTTTTTAATAAAAAAGTTATCAAAGTATTAAATACGTTGTACGTACCGGGGGATAGGGACACGTTTCCTTCAAACCGGCTGATCTAAACGCGGTGCCGAAGAAGGGGTCGTATTTTACCATATTGCACATCTTGAAATGCATCTCAACGAAACTGCGCTTGTACTGGTTTGTCAGAAACTCGTAAAAGTAAAAATCGAACTGGAACCAAAACCGTTAAAATGTTTGCTATTAAACCTCAGTTGCTACTCAACCGATTTGAATTGAAAAACAGAACAACATGCAAAAAATAAATTATAGTGCTTAGATGGAAAAAATATGGATGCGGCTCAGGGGGTCTACTCTCGATCTCCGTCTGACGTCCGTCCGAAACAATTACTCTCAAATAAGTAATATTCGACAAAATTAAAAGACAAGTATCAAGTATGAGCTTCATTCGCATCACGTGTCTTTTCATTTGGTCAAGTATTGCTTATTTGGCAGTAATTGTTTCGGACGGATGTCGGACGGAGATCGAGAGTAGATCCCCAGAAACCGATGAGGCTTTTATAATTATTAATACAAAGATCGAACACTTAGAAAAAAATCCTTCAATACGGCCGAATTCGAAGCGATGTATTCTAGCAAACCGTGCCAGACGCTAAGCCAACTAAGCCACGGAACGAACCACCGGACATCCCGAATTTTTCTATGTGCTTGGTTCTCGGATCGTTGTATTTGGTTTTTGCAATGACTTTTTAGCCTTAGCGCCATCTATGAGAAATCTATGAAAGTTTTTCGGTTCGAATCCGACCGGATCGAAGGAAATTTTTGTGTTATATTAATAATTATAGCAAACTAGTGAAATAATTTCACAAAAAAAATAATTCAACAACGTGTTGTCCAGTGTCCAGTGATTTAGATTACATGAACTTGGCCAATGGACAATCCGATTGTTTGATTTGATTATATTTATAACCATATACACATAGACAAAAAACTTACTACTACACTATTGTTCATAGTAAACGAGGTCTCAAGGTTGAGCTCAAAGTAGTAAACTGGGTCAGAGCGGCTTTTTCTGCGCGAGGACATGTTCACATACTGAAAATACTTCGGATTATAGTATTGCACTTCTGGATGTTCGATGCTGATGAAGGTTATCTGTTAATAGAAGAAAATACTATATATTTAAATATAAATGCCGCCAATAATTTTTTTTCATATAAAATATATGTGCGCATTTGACGTCCATCTCACCTAATGAAACTGAGGTCGACTATGGAGCATGCACACCTAAATAATACCTATTCACTCTCGCCTTGAAAAGGCCCAAGGTATAACGTTCAGGGAACAAGTCTGCAGGCAGGGAATTCCACTCCATAGCCGTTCTACTTTGTTACTACAACGTTACGCTTCCATATAAATGTGGAAGCGTAACGCTTCGTGCGAATCTTTGGAATATCGACAACATTGGTATGGAACCCTGGCTTACGCCTAGTCCCCCGGTGATTTAAAGGGGAAGGCGGAAGGGAAATCATGTAATTCCATCGCATACTCCGTGATATATCCAGCAGAATACCGGCAAGCTAGCAACTCTACGGCGGTGTTCAAGGCTCTGCAGCTTGGCCTCTAATTCCGAGTCATGAGTCATAAGCTTCTTAGCACGCTTGTCAATTGAATCCAAAGTGGCTAGTTGAAATGTAGCAGAGCCATCGCATAGGCGGCATCTGTGCTCCATCCACGACCGGACTTGTGCTTGGTACAGCTGAAGCAACTGTCCCGGTGTAAAGTAACGCCTCACCCTGGAAAGGATGCCAAACTTCCTTGCTGCATTTTTGGCCATGGATTCAATGTATCTGCCGAAGTTCAAATTGGACGACAGGTCTATTCCAGGTAGCTGGAGACAGTCGACTATCGGTATGGATATATCGCGAAAAGTCGGAGTCAGCTCAAAAGGACTCCGTTTTGTGGAGAATAGACACGCTTGCGTTTTGGTAGCGTTAAATTATAATAATAATAATATAATAATAACGCACACACTCAACATAGCCCCGCACTAGGGAAACCCTGTGTCGCGGGTGCCATGGACACACATAGACAACCACAAATTATACCCAAACTCACGAGAGAAATAAATGTAGGCCATACAAATATTTCTCCCGGCCCGGGAATCGAACCTGGGACCTCTGCGTGGCAGTCCGGCATGGTAACCGTTCGGCCACAGAGGCAGTTGAACAAGATTGTTGGACAAGATTGGCATCGCCCTAATCGAAGACTGCCTGGAGTGTCAAATCCAAACGGCTAACCATGGACTCTCGACAAGACTGGATTTCCTCTCCACTGACCCTTGCATTGGTCAAGTACCTATCTACAACTGTGCTGTCATCAGCATACGCAAAGGTACCTGGAATTAACATATCATTGATATGCAGCAGAAAAAGAGTTGCAGACACCACGGAACCCTGAGCAACTCCGGCCATCTATCGCCATACCTATGGCCATGGCATAGGGACATACTGCTAGTGTGTGTTCAGACCTGTTTGGATATTGTGACTCCGAAGCATGGGTGAACCACACCGCCAGAACAGTGGAAACCGCAAAAGGCAAACCTCAATACGCCAACCTCAAATCAAAGTTCTGAGGGACACTGCCACTGTGCCCGTGCGCAATTACCTGTTTGAATTTTATTATGCTAACGTTCTTTCGCGCGCGATTGCTCGTGTTCGTTTTTGTTACAACGGAGCGTCTGTGTAAAGGCTAATCGCGCAATTATAAAGGTAAGCGCAATCGCGTGGTCTTTCCCTTTTCCTTCCAATGTTTTTACACGCGCGGTCAATCACGCACAATTGCTGTATCACGCGCGATAGGGTGTCTGTATAAAGCCCGCTAACGTTGAAAAAATCACAAAATAAACCGACTTTTTCCAACAGTTTTTCTAAGTGTTTATTTAGTTTTCTCACTGTTTGTCACTTCTCGTCAAAAATTAAATAGACAAAACTAATAATTAGCAAGGATAAATTAATAATATAGTAATTAATATAATTGATAATTATAAGGTACGATACTCACCCTTTCTGCAGTACAATAAATAAATGTGAAAATAAATAATAAATGTATATAATTTTGTGTTATTTCTAACATGATTTGTCATTAACGTCAATGTGAACACAGAGGCATCTAAGTATGACACGGACATTTGTTCCATAGAAAACAACTCATCATAATTTTAATAATTTGCAGTATAACTAAAAATAAAAATATATTTAAAGCATGAAATGGACGCATTTAGGGAAAGTTTTCTTTAAAAAAAGACAATGACCCATGATTCATATCTTCTGGAAATAGATGTGCTCAATATAATGCAGCAGCCGATGAACCCTGCATCCAACTGCTCCTAGCATCCAGGTCATTTTGCACCGAGCGATAGCTAAGTTTGCAACCTAACAACCCTTCTTCCCTAAAGTAGTCTTGTAACACTACAACCTAACAAATTTAAGTTACCTCGCATTGTCGCTAGATGGCGTTAGAAGGAAAATATAACGCGGTATCAAAGGTTCACAGCAAGTATTGATATTGAATGAAAAATTCTATATTGTATTTTTTTATATATAATATCAAGTGACGGGGCGAACAAGCCGTGCGCCTAATGGTAAGCTAAATGCCTGTCCATAACAGTTGGAGTGTCCTCAGAGCTTTAAATCGCAAAGATCTGAGGGTCACTGCCATTTAGCCCGTCACCATGAGACATAAGTTGACAAGTCCTATGTGCCTGTAATTTCACCAGCCCCCTGACCCTTCAAAACCGGAACATAGTAATGCTGACATTATTGCTTGGCGGCAGAAATAGGTAACGGCAGTACTACCACGAACGAACTCTTTGACAAGAAGTTCTACTGGTACTAAAATCCTACGCATAACGTAACGTGAACCTCTATCACGAATCGAATCTTTATAGGAATCGAAGCTATTGTCGTACGCATCTGCTTCAGCTTGTGGGACAGCATCAGCTCGAGTCCGTAGCATCACCTATTTTACTTCCGGGTAAACTTCCACTTGCGGGACTCTCGTGAGACGTAATTGCCCCTACGTAACCCGCTTCCACTCGTGGGACAGGTTTAGTAGCTCCCTTAGCTGCGTAGGCGTATTACCAGTGCTTGCTGTCGTAAGCCTTGCTGTTGTACCTGTACTGTAACTTGTTGCTACGTCAATAAACACGTACCAACTTCGTATCCTGTTTCTTCGTTGAATGCTACTTGCTACGCCCATACTGTTACAGTTATTCTTACGTCATCTTTTAATAAAATGTAACTTAAAAAGATTTTTTATTGATTTTTACTACCTTATATAATATTTTTTAGCCTGAATACATACCACATATACAACATCATTAAAAATACATAAAGCCGTCATTATTTACAACAAAACACGATCATAATAAATACAGTCAAATAAAGATTTCATTTTTTTCGTAATGCCATAATTATGTGTTTAGACATTAGGGACCAACCACTCTATTTAGAACTTCACATACTACAATATACGATATCGAATACGAGCACAGTTAATAGAACGAAAAAGCGAGAATATAAAATAGTAACGTTTGTTTGTTTTTTATAATACCAAGTGATGGGACGAACAAGTCTTACGCCTGGTGGTAAGCGACACACCTATCCATAACAGTTGCAGTGCCACTCAGAGCTTTAAATCTCAATGATCTGAAGAGCACTGCCACCGCGCCCGTCACCTTTAGAAATAAGTTAACAAGTCTCATGTGTCTATAAATCACCAGCACCCTTACCCTTCAAAACCGGAATGCAGTAATGCAGTAACGCAGTAAATGAAGCGTCGTGGTGAAGCCCATATTGCATCACGCAATAACACTAAAGACTCGAAAATGCTTATTATAAAGAGCTCAAAAAAGTTGTAATGTATTACTAAGTGAAAAAAAGCTTATTATAATCAGTATATAAAAAATCAAAAAGACTCCCGGGTATTATGGACGCACGTAAAAAAAAATGTTAGAATAAATTGTAAACAAGAGCTGCCTGTGCATATTTATAACGAACCCAGTTTAATAAATAATAATTTTTTAAATCTGCCCGGTAATGCACAAGCCGCATTAACGGACTTAACCTTTTTTGGGCAAAATTGTAATGTGTCTACAAAATTTGTACTTGAGAAAGTAGAAGAATTTGAGGTTCTAAACATCATGCGTTCGCTGAAGTCATTTGATGGTTCGATAGCTATCTAAGAAATAGACTTCAATGTGTAGAAACAACTGACCAGAATGGATCAAAATTGCTATCATAGTCACGTGACGTCACACGAGGGGTGCCTCAAGGTTCAATCTTGGGTCGAACCTCTTTGCCATTTACAGTGCTGATATAGTACAACATATTAAGCACTATAGATATCACATTTATGCAGATGATATACAGATTTACATTTCATGTAAACCATGCGATACCCATACAGCCGTGGATAAGTTAAATGAAGATTTACAGCGCATAGCTCGATGGTCCGAATCAAATGCCTTAATGTTGAATGGAAATAAATCTAAATATATGATTTTCGGTACAAGAAATCAAATAGCAAAAATTATAGGTCACGAAGTTACTTTGAATATTAGGGGTGACGTTATTCAGCGTGTAGGTGAGCCTCGTAATCTTGGTCTTCTTATAGACGAGCAGCTTCGGTTCGAGAATCATGTATTGAGAACTGTTCGAAATGGTTTCTATAGGTTAAAAGTATTGTATAACATCAGGTACAAATGCGTGTTAAATTATGTGACTCGTTGGTTTATCTAAGTTCAACTATATGGACGTTGTTTCCGGGCCACTCCTGTAAACGCATACGCAGAAGCAAATTCAACGAGTGCAGAATGCATGTGCGAGGTTCTGCTTCAATGTACCACCACGCATGCACGTAACCCCTTATATTAACGATGCCAATATTTTAAAGATCACAGCGCGAAGAGATCTGCATTATGCAACACTTTTGTGTAGCGTCATCAAATACAAAGTTCCATCTTATCTGGCTGCAAAGTTGGTATGGTCCCGCGACGTAAAAACAGCCTTAAGCAGAACGTTGGGCTGGTCGATGGTAGCACCTCGCCTTCATACCCTGCATTCCGTGGTAGATTCAAATTTGCCTCAGCGAAGATTTGGAACGTCTTGCTGCCGCCTCCAATTTGTAACCTGAAATCAGTGCACACTTTAAAAATCAAGTATAGAAAATATCTCTTGGATTTCCAAAAAGGGACGGTGTAATTTTACTTGGGCACTTACCGCTCTAGTTCAATATTTTTTATTTTATTTTTTTATTTATTATTTGTTGAGGCATGTGCCTTTATGCCTTTATAAATTTCCTTCGATCCGGTTGGATTCGAACCGAAAAACTTTCATAGATTTCTCATAGATGGCGCTA